>NW_026610773.1:367815-735631 GCF_029499605.1 Hyla sarda
AGATATCTCCTTCCACTCGGCTGGAATTGCAAGACGTTTGTGCATCTTCTATGTTCGTCGCATTCAATGGCAAAAGGCGCTTATCTTCAATCTAGGTGTTTCTGCGTGCTGCGCCAGCCCAAAGAGTGCCCGGCGGAAAACGACAACGCAGGCATGTCGAGTGCCAGTGTCTGCAAATGCACAGAAAGTTTTGAGCAGATATCTCCTTCCGTTCGGCCGGAATAGAAAGAAGTTTGTGCATCTTCAATGATGGTCGCGGTCAATGACAAAAAGGCGCTTATCTTCAATCTAGGTGTTTCTGCGTGCTGCGCCGGCCCAAAGAGTGCCCGACTGAAAACGACAAGGCAGGCATGTCGGGTGCCACTGTCTGCACCTGCACAGAAAGTTTTGAGCAGATATCTTCTTTCGTTCGGCCGGAATTGCAAGACGTTTGTGCATCTTCAATATTGGTCGCGGTCAATGTCAAAAAGCCCTTATCTGCAATCTAGGTGTTTCTGCGTGCTGCGCCGGCCCAATGAGTGCCCGGCGGAAAACGAAAACGCAGGCATGTCGGGTGCCACTGTCTACACCTGCACAGAAAGTTTTGAACAGATATCTCCTTCCATTCGGCCGGAATTGCAAGACGTTTGTGCATCTTCTATGTTCGTCGCGGTCAATGGCAAAAGGCGCTTATCTTCAATCTAGGTGTTTCTGCGTGCTGCTCCGGCCCAAAGAGTGCCCGGCGGAAAACGACAACGCAGGCATGTCGGGTGCCACTGTCTGCACCTGCACAGACATTTTTGAGCAGATATCTCCTTCCGTTCTGCCGGAATTGAAAGAAGATTGTGCATCTTCTATGTTCATCGCGGTCAATGGCAAAAGGCGCTTATCTTCAATCTAGGTGTTTCTGCGTGCTGCTCCGGCCCAAAGAGTGCCCGGCGGAAAACGACAACGCAGGCATGTCGGGTGCCACTGTTTGCACCTGCACAGAAATTTTTGAGCAGATATCTCCTTCCGTTCTGCCGGAATTGAAAGAAGACTGTGCATCTTCTATGTTCATCGCGGTCAATGGCAAAAGGCGTTTATCTTCAATCTAGGTGTTTCTGCGTGCTGCTCCGGCCCAAAGAGTGCCCGGCGGAAAACGACAACGCGGGCATGTCGGGTGCCACTGTCTACACCTGCACAGAAAGTTTTGAGCAGATATCTCCTTCCATTCGGCCGGAATTGCTAAAAGTTTGTGCATCTTCTATGTTCGTCGCGGTCAATGGCAAAAGGCGCTTATCTTCAATCTGGGTGTTTCTGCGTGCTGCTCCGGCCCAAAGAGTGCCCGGCGGAAAACGACAACGCAGGCATGTCGGGTGCCACTGTCTACACCTGCACAGAAAGTTTTGAGCAGATATCTCCTTCCATTCGGCCGGAATTGCAAGAAGTTTGTGCATCTTTAATGTTCGTCGCGGTCAATGACAAAAAGGCGCTTATCTTCAATCTAGGTGTTTCTGCGTGCTGCGCCGGCCCAAAGAGTGCCCGGCTGAAAACGACAACGCAGGCATGTCGGGTGCCACTGTCTGCACCTGCACAGAAAGTTTTCAGCAGATATCTTCTTTCGTTCGGCCGGAATTGCAAAACGTTTGTGCATCTTCAATATTGCTCGCGGTCAATGTCAAAAAGCCCTTATCTGCAATCTAGGTGTTTCTGCGTGCTGCTCCGGCCCAAAGAGTGCCCGGCGGAAAACGACAACGCAGGCATGTCGGGTGCCACTGTCTACACCTGCACAGAAAGTTTTGAACAGATATCTCCTTCCATTCGGCCGGAATTGCAAGACGTTTGTGCATCTTCTATGTTCGTCGCGGTCAATGGCAAAAGGCGCTTATCTTCAATCTAGGTGTTTCTGCGTGCTGCTCCGGCCCAAAGAGTGCCCGGCGGAAAACGACAACGCAGGCATGTCGGGTGCCACTGTCTGCACCTGCACAGAAATTTTTGAGCAGATATCTCCTTCCGTTCTGCCGGAATTGAAAGAAGATTGTGCATCTTCTATGTTCATCGCGGTCAATGGCAAAAGGCGCTTATCTTCAATCTAGGTGTTTCTGCGTGCTGCTCCGGCCCAAAGAGTGCCCGGCAGAAAACGACAACGCAGGCATGTCGGGTGCCACTCTCTGCACCTGCACAGAAAGTTTTGAGCAGATATCTCCTTCCACTCGGCTGGAATTGCAAGACGTTTGTGCATCTTCTATGTTCGTCGCATTCAATGGCAAAAGGCGCTTATCTTCAATCTAGGTGTTTCTGCGTGCTGCGCCAGCCCAAAGAGTGCCCGGCGGAAAACGACAACGCAGGCATGTCGAGTGCCAGTGTCTGCACCTGCACAGAAAGTTTTGAGCAGATATCTCCTTCCGTTCGGCCGGAATAGAAAGAAGTTTGTGCATCTTCAATGATGGTCGCGGTCAATGACAAAAAGGCGCTTATCTTCAATCTAGGTGTTTCTGCGTGCTGCGCCGGCCCAAAGAGTGCCCGACTGAAAACGACAAGGCAGGCATGTCGGGTGCCACTGTCTGCACCTGCACAGAAAGTTTTGAGCAGATATCTTCTTTCGTTCGGCCGGAATTGCAAAACGTTTGTGCATCTTCAATATTGGTCGCGGTCAATGTCAAAAAGCCCTTATCTGCAATCTAGGTGTTTCTGCGTGCTGCGCCGGCCCAATGAGTGCCCGGCGGAAAACGACAACGCAGGCATGTCGGGTGCCACTGTCTACACCTGCACAGAAAGTTTTGAACAGATATCTCCTTCCATTCGGCCGGAATTGCAAGACGTTTGTGCATCTTCTATGTTCGTCGCGGTCAATGGCAAAAGGCGCTTATCTTCAATCTAGGTGTTTCTGCGTGCTGCTCCGGCCCAAAGAGTGCCCGGCGGAAAACGACAACGCAGGCATGTCGGGTGCCACTGTCTGCACCTGCACAGACATTTTTGAGCAGATATCTCCTTCCGTTCTGCCGGAATTGAAAGAAGATTGTGCATCTTCTATGTTCATCGCGGTCAATGGCAAAAGGCGCTTATCTTCAATCTAGGTGTTTCTGCGTGCTGCTCCGGCCCAAAGAGTGCCCGGCGGAAAACGACAACGCAGGCATGTCGGGTGCCACTGTTTGCACCTGCACAGAAATTTTTGAGCAGATATCTCCTTCCGTTCTGCCGGAATTGAAAGAAGACTGTGCATCTTCTATGTTCATCGCGGTCAATGGCAAAAGGCGTTTATCTTCAATCTAGGTGTTTCTGCGTGCTGCTCCGGCCCAAAGAGTGCCCGGCGGAAAACGACAACGCGGGCATGTCGGGTGCCACTGTCTACACCTGCACAGAAAGTTTTGAGCAGATATCTCCTTCCATTCGGCCGGAATTGCTAAAAGTTTGTGCATCTTCTATGTTCGTCGCGGTCAATGGCAAAAGGCGCTTATCTTCAATCTGGGTGTTTCTGCGTGCTGCTCCGGCCCAAAGAGTGCCCGGCGGAAAACGACAACGCAGGCATGTCGGGTGCCACTGTCTACACCTGCACAGAAAGTTTTGAGCAGATATCTCCTTCCATTCGGCCGGAATTGCAAGAAGTTTGTGCATCTTCTATGTTCGTCGCGGTCAATGACAAAAAGGCGCTTATCTTCAATCTAGGTGTTTCTGCGTGCTGCGCCGGCCCAAAGAGTGCCCGGCTGAAAACGACAACGCAGGCATGTCGGGTGCCACTGTCTGCACCTGCACAGAAAGTTTTCAGCAGATATCTTCTTTCGTTCGGCCGGAATTGCAAAACGTTTGTGCATCTTCAATATTGCTCGCGGTCAATGTCAAAAAGCCCTTATCTGCAATCTAGGTGTTTCTGCGTGCTGCTCCGGCCCAAAGAGTGCCCGGCGGAAAACGACAACGCAGGCATGTCGGGTGCCACTGTCTACACCTGCACAGAAAGTTTTGAACAGATATCTCCTTCCATTCGGCCGGAATTGCAAGACGTTTGTGCATCTTCTATGTTCGTCGCGGTCAATGGCAAAAGGCGCTTATCTTCAATCTAGGTGTTTCTGCGTGCTGCTCCGGCCCAAAGAGTGCCCGGCGGAAAACGACAACGCAGGCAGGTCGGGTGCCACTGTCTGCACCTGCACAGAAATTTTTGAGCAGATATCTCCTTCCGTTCTGCCGGAATTGAAAGAAGATTGTGCATCTTCTATGTTCATCGCGGTCAATGGCAAAAGGCGCTTATCTTCAATCTAGGTGTTTCTGCGTGCTGCTCCGGCCCAAAGAGTGCCCGGCGGAAAACGACAACGCAGGCATGTCGGGTGCCACTGTCTACACCTGCACAGAATGTTTTGAGCAGATATCTCCTTCCATTTGGCCGGAAATGCAAGACGTTTGTGCATCTTCTATGTTCGTCGCGGTCAATGGCAAAAGGCGCTTATCTTCAATCTAGGTGTTTCTGCGTGCTGCGCCGGCCCAAAGAGTGCCCGGCGGAAAACGACAACGCAGGCATGTCGGGTGCCACTGTCTGCACCTGCACAGAAAGTTTTGAGCAGATATCTCCTTCCGTTCGGCCGGAATTGAAAGAAGATTGTGCATCTTCAATGTAGGTCGCGGTCAATGACAAAAAGGCGCTTATCTTCAATCTAGGTGTTTCTGCGTGCTGCGCCGGCCCAAAGAGTGCCCGGCGGAAAACGACAACGCAGGCATGTCGGGTGCCACTGTCTGCACCTGCACAGAAAGTTTTGAGCAGATATCTCCTTCCATTCGGCCGGAATTTCAAGAAGTTTGTGCATCTTCTATGTTCGTCGCGGTCAATGGCAAAAGGCGCTTATCTTCAATCTAGGTGTTTCTGCGTGCTGCTCCGGCCCAAAGAGTGCCCGGCGGAAAACGACAACGCAGGCATGTCGGGTGCCACTGTCTGCACCTGCACAGACATTTTTGAGCAGATATCTCCTTCCGTTCTGCCGGAATTGAAAGAAGATTGTGCATCTTCTATGTTCGTCGCGGTCAATGGCAAAAGGCGCTTATCTTCAATCTAGGTGTTTCTGCGTGCTGCTCCGGCCCAAAGAGTGCCCGGCGGAAAACGACAACGCAGGCATGTCGGGTGCCACTGTCTGCACCTGCACAGAAAGTTTTGAGCAGATATCTTCTTTCGTTCGGCCGGAATTGCAAGACGTTTGTGCATCTTCAATATTGGTCGCGGTCAATGTCAAAAAGCCCTTATCTGCAATCTAGGTGTTTCTGCGTGCTGCGCCGGCCCAATGAGTGCCCGGCGGAAAACGACAACGCAGGCATGTCGGGTGCCACTGTCTACACCTGCACAGAAAGTTTTGAACAGATATCTCCTTCCATTCGGCCGGAATTGCAAGACGTTTGTGCATCTTCTATGTTCGTCGCGGTCAATGGCAAAAGGCGCTTATCTTCAATCTAGGTGTTTCTGCGTGCTGCGCCGGCCCAAAGAGTGCCCGGCGGAAAACGACAACGCAGGCATGTCGAGTGCCAGTGTCTGCACCTGCACAGAAAGTTTTGAGCAGATATCTCCTTCCGTTCGGCCGGAATTGAAAGAAGTTTGTGCATCTTCAATGATGGTCGCGGTCAATGACAAAAAGGCGCTTATCTTCAATCTAGGTGTTTCTGCGTGCTGCGCCGGCCCAAAGAGTGCCCGACTGAAAACGACAAGGCAGGCATGTCGGGTGCCACTGTCTGCACCTGCACAGAAAGTTTTGAGCAGATATCTCCTTCCATTCGGCCGGAATTGCAAGACGTTTGTGCATCTTCTATGTTCGTCGCGGTCAATGGCAAAAGGCGCTTATCTTCAATCTAGGTGTTTCTGCGTGCTGCGCCGGCCCAAAGAGTGCCCGGCGGAAAACGACAACGCAGGCATGTCGGGTGCCACTGTCTGCACCTGCACAGAAAGTTTTGAGCAGATATCTCCTTCCGTTCGGCCGGAATTGAAAGAAGATTGTGCATCTTCAATGTAGGTTACGGTCAATGACAAAAAGGCGCTTATCTTCAATCTAGGTGTTTCTGCGTGCTGCGCCGGCCCAAAGAGTGCCCGGCGGAAAACGACAACGCAGGCATGTCGGGTGCCACTGTCTGCACCTGCACAGAAATTTTTGAGCAGATATCTCCTTCCATTCGGCCGGAATTGCAAGAAGTTTGTGCATCTTCTATGTTCGTCGCGGTCAATGGCAAAAGGCGCTTATCTTCAATCTGGGTGTTTCTGCGTGCTGCTCCGGTCCAAAGAGTGCCCGGCGGAAAACGACAACGCAGGCATGTCGGGTGCCACTGTCTACACCTGCACAGAAAGTTTTGAGCAGATATCTCCTTCCATTCGGCCGGGATTGCAAGAAGTTTGTGCATCTTCTATGTTCGTCGCGGTCAATGACAAAAAGGCGCTTATCTTCAATCTAGGTGTTTCTGCGTGCTGCGCCGGCCCAAAGAGTGCCCGGCTGAAAACGACAACGCAGGCATGTCGGGTGCCACTCTCTGCACCTGCACAGAAAGTTTTGAGCAGATATCTCCTTCCATTCGGCTGGAATTGCAAGACGTTTGTGCATCTTCTATGTTCGTCGCATTCAATGGCAAAAGGCGCTTATCTTCAATCTAGGTGTTTCTGCGTGCTGCTCCGGCCCAAAGAGTGCCCGGCGGAAAACGACAACGCAGCCATGTCGGGTGCCACTGTCTGCACCTGCACAGACATTTTTGAGCAGATATCTCCTTCCGTTCTGCCGGAATTGAAAGAAGATTGTGCATCTTCTATGTTCATCGCGGTCAATGGCAAAAGGCGCTTATCTTCAATCTAGGTGTTTCTGCGTGCTGCGCCGGCCCAAAGAGTGCCCGGCTGAAAACGACAACGCAGGCATGTCGGGTGCCACTGTCTGCACCTGCACAGAAAGTTTTGAGCAGATATCTTCTTTCGTTCGGCCGGAATTGCAAAACGTTTGTGCATCTTCAATATTGCTCGCGGTCAATGTCAAAAAGCCCTTATCTGCAATCTAGGTGTTTCTGCGTGCTGCTTCGGCCCAAAGAGTGCCCGGCGGAAAACGACAACGCAGCCATGTCGGGTGCCACTGTCTGCACCTGCACAGACATTTTTGAGCAGATATCTCCTTCCGTTCTGCCGGAATTGAAAGAAGATTGTGCATCTTCTATGTTCATCGCGGTCAATGGCAAAAGGCGCTTATCTTCAATCTAGGTGTTTCTGCGTGCTGCTCCGGCCCAAAGAGTGCCCGGCGGAAAACGACAACGCAGGCATGTCGGGTGCCACTGTCTGCACCTGCACAGAAAGTTTTGAGCAGATATCTCCTTCCATTCGGCCGGAATTGCAAGAAGTTTGTGCATCTTCTATGTTCGTCGCGGTCAATGGCAAAAGGCGCTTATCTTCAATCTAGGTGTTTCTGCGTGCTGCTCTGGCCCAAAGAGTGCCCGGCGGAAAACGACAACGCAGGCATGTCGGGTGCCACTGTCTGCACCTGCACAGAAATTTTTGAGCAGATATCTCCTTCCGTTCTGCCGGAATTGAAAGAAGATTGTGCATCTTCTATGTTCGTCGCGGTCAATGGCAAAAGGCGCTTATCTTCAATCTAGGTGTTTCTGCGTGCTGCTCCGGCCCAAAGAGTGCCCGGCGGAAAACGACAACGCAGGCATGTCGGGTGCCACTGTTTGCACCTGCACAGAAATTTTTGAGCAGATATCTCCTTCCGTTCTGCCGGAATTGAAAGAAGACTGTGCATCTTCTATGTTCATCGCGGTCAATGGCAAAAGGCGTTTATCTTCAATCTAGGTGTTTCTGCGTGCTGCTCCGGCCCAAAGAGTGCCCGGCGGAAAACGACAACGCGGGCATGTCGGGTGCCACTGTCTACACCTGCACAGAAAGTTTTGAGCAGATATCTCCTTCCATTCGGCCGGAATTGCTAAAAGTTTGTGCATCTTCTATGTTCGTCGCGGTCAATGGCAAAAGGCGCTTATCTTCAATCTGGGTGTTTCTGCGTGCTGCTCCGGCCCAAAGAGTGCCCGGCGGAAAACGACAACGCAGGCATGTCGGGTGCCACTGTCTACACCTGCACAGAAAGTTTTGAGCAGATATCTCCTTCCATTCGGCCGGAATTGCAAGAAGTTTGTGCATCTTCTATGTTCGTCGCGGTCAATGACAAAAAGGCGCTTATCTTCAATCTAGGTGTTTCTGCGTGCTGCGCCGGCCCAAAGAGTGCCCGGCTGAAAACGACAACGCAGGCATGTCGGGTGCCACTGTCTGCACCTGCACAGAAAGTTTTGAGCAGATATCTTCTTTCGTTCGGCCGGAATTGCAAAACGTTTGTGCATCTTCAATATTGCTCGCGGTCAATGTCAAAAAGCCCTTATCTGCAATCTAGGTGTTTCTGCGTGCTGCTCCGGCCCAAAGAGTGCCCGGCGGAAAACGACAACGCAGGCATGTCGGGTGCCACTGTCTACACCTGCACAGAATGTTTTGAGCAGATATCTCCTTCCATTTGGCCGGAAATGCAAGACGTTTGTGCATCTTCTATGTTCGTCGCGGTCAATGGCAAAAGGCGCTTATCTTCAATCTAGGTGTTTCTGCGTGCTGCTCCGGCCCAAAGAGTGCCCGGCGGAAAACGACAACGCAGGCATGTCGAGTGCCACTGTCTGCACCTGCACAGAAATTTTTGAGCAGATATCTCCTTCCGTTCTGCCGGAATTGAAAGAAGATTGTGCATCTTCTATGTTCATCGCGGTCAATGGCAAAAGGCGCTTATCTTCAATCTAGGTGTTTCTGCGTGCTGCTCCGGCCCAAAGAGTGCCCGGCAGAAAACGACAACGCAGGCATGTCGGGTGCCACTCTCTGCACCTGCACAGAAAGTTTTGAGCAGATATCTCCTTCCACTCGGCTGGAATTGCAAGACGTTTGTGCATCTTCTATGTTCGTCGCATTCAATGGCAAAAGGCGCTTATCTTCAATCTAGGTGTTTCTGCGTGCTGCGCCGGCCCAAAGAGTGCCCGGCGGAAAACGACAACGCAGGCATGTCGAGTGCCAGTGTCTGCACCTGCACAGAAAGTTTTGAGCAGATATCTCCTTCCGTTCGGCCGGAATAGAAAGAAGTTTGTGCATCTTCAATGATGGTCGCGGTCAATGACAAAAAGGCGCTTATCTTCAATCTAGGTGTTTCTGCGTGCTGCGCCGGCCCAAAGAGTGCCCGACTGAAAACGACAAGGCAGGCATGTCGGGTGCCACTGTCTGCACCTGCACAGAAAGTTTTGAGCAGATATCTTCTTTCGTTCGGCCGGAATTGCAAGACGTTTGTGCATCTTCAATATTGGTCGCGGTCAATGTCAAAAAGCCCTTATCTGCAATCTAGGTGTTTCTGCGTGCTGCGCCGGCCCAATGAGTGCCCGGCGGAAAACGACAACGCAGGCATGTCGGGTGCCACTGTCTACACCTGCACAGAAAGTTTTGAACAGATATCTCCTTCCATTCGGCCGGAATTGCAAGACGTTTGTGCATCTTCTATGTTCGTCGCGGTCAATGGCAAAAGGCGCTTATCTTCAATCTAGGTGTTTCTGCGTGCTGCTCCGGCCCAAAGAGTGCCCGGCGGAAAACGACAACGCAGGCATGTCGGGTGCCACTGTCTGCACCTGCACAGACATTTTTGAGCAGATATCTCCTTCCGTTCTGCCGGAATTGAAAGAAGATTGTGCATCTTCTATGTTCGTCGCGGTCAATGGCAAAAGGCGCTTATCTTCAATCTAGGTGTTTCTGCGTGCTGCTCCGGCCCAAAGAGTGCCCGGCGGAAAACGACAACGCAGGCATGTCGGGTGCAACTGTCTACACCTGCACAGAAAGTTTTGAGCAGATATCTCCTTCCATTCGGCCGGAATTGCAAGAAGTTTGTGCATCTTCTATGTTCGTCGCGGTCAATGACAAAAAGGCGCTTATCTTCAATCTAGGTGTTTCTGCGTGCTGCGCCGGCCCAAAGAGTGCCCGACTGAAAACGACAAGGCAGGCATGTCGGGTGCCACTGTCTGCACCTGCACAGAAAGTTTTGAGCAGATATCTTCTTTCGTTCGGCCGGAATTGCAAGACGTTTGTGCATCTTCAATATTGGTCGCGGTCAATGTCAAAAAGCCCTTATCTGCAATCTAGGTGTTTCTGCGTGCTGCGCCGGCCCAAAGAGTGCCTGGCTGAAAACGACAACGCAGGCATGTCGGGTGCCACTGTCTGCACCAGCACAGAAAGTTTTGAGCAGATATCTCCTTCCATTCGGCCGGAATTTCAAGAAGTTTGTGCATCATCTATGTTCGTCGCGGTCAATGGCAAAAGGCGCTTATCTTCAATCTAGGTGTTTCTGCGTGCTGCTCCGGCCCAAAGAGTGCCCGGCGGAAAACGACAACGCAGGCATGTCGGGTGCCATTGTCTGCACCTGCACAGACATTTTTGAGCAGATATCTCCTTCCGTTCTGCCGGAATTGAAAGAAGATTGTGCATCTTCTATGTTCGTCGCGGTCAATGGCAAAAGGCGCTTATCTTCAATCTAGGTGTTTCTGCGTGCTGCTCCGGCCCAAAGAGTGCCCGGCGGAAAACGACAACGCAGGCATGTCGGGTGCCACTGTCTACACCTGCACAGAAAGTTTTGAGCAGATATCTCCTTCCATTCGGCCGGAATTGCAAGAAGTTTGTGCATCTTCTATGTTCGTCGCGGTCAATGACAAAAAGGCGCTTATCTTCAATCTAGGTGTTTCTGCGTGCTGCGCCGGCCCAAAGAGTGCCCGGCTGAAAACGACAACGCAGACATGTCGGGTGCCACTGTCTGCACCTGCACAGAAAGTTTTGAGCAGATATCTTCTTTCGTTCGGCCGGAATTGCAAAACGTTTGTGCATCTTCAATATTGCTCGCGGTCAATGTCAAAAAGCCCTTATCTGCAATCTAGGTGTTTCTGCGTGCTGCTCCGGCCCAAAGAGTGCCCGGCGGAAAACGACAACGCAGGCATGTCGGGTGCCACTGTCTACACCTGCACAGAAAGTTTTGAACAGATATCTCCTTCCATTCGGCCGGAATTGCAAGACGTTTGTGCATCTTCTATGTTCGTCGCGGTCAATGGCAAAAGGCGCTTATCTTCAATCTGGGTGTTTCTGCGTGCTGCTCCGGCCCAAAGAGTGCCCGGCAGAAAACGACAACGCAGGCATGTCGGGTGCCACTGTCTACACCTGCACAGAATGTTTTGAGCAGATATCTCCTTCCATTCGGCCGGAATTGCAAGAAGTTTGTGCATCTTCTATGTTCGTCGCGGTCAATGGCAAAAGGCGCTTATCTTCAATCTAGGTGTTTCTGCGTGCTGCTCCGGCCCAAAGAGTGCCCGGCGGAAAACGACAACGCAGGCATGTCGGGTGCCACTGTCTGCACCTGCACAGAAATTTTTGAGCAGATATCTCCTTCCGTTCTGCCGGAATTGAAAGAAGATTGTGCATCTTCTATGTTCGTCGCGGTCAATGGCAAAAGGCGCTTATCTTCAATCTAGGTGTTTCTGCGTGCTGCTCCGGCCCAAAGAGTGCCCGGCGGAAAACGACAACGCAGGCATGTCGGGTGCCACTGTTTGCACCTGCACAGAAATTTTTGAGCAGATATCTCCTTCCGTTCTGCCGGAATTGAAAGAAGACTGTGCATCTTCTATGTTCATCGCGGTCAATGGCAAAAGGCGTTTATCTTCAATCTAGGTGTTTCTGCGTGCTGCTCCGGCCCAAAGAGTGCCCGGCGGAAAACGACAACGCGGGCATGTCGGGTGCCACTGTCTACACCTGCACAGAAAGTTTTGAGCAGATATCTCCTTCCATTCGGCCGGAATTGCTAAAAGTTTGTGCATCTTCTATGTTCGTCGCGGTCAATGGCAAAAGGCGCTTATCTTCAATCTGGGTGTTTCTGCGTGCTGCTCCGGCCCAAAGAGTGCCCGGCGGAAAACGACAACGCAGGCATGTCGGGTGCCACTGTCTACACCTGCACAGAAAGTTTTGAGCAGATATCTCCTTCCATTCGGCCGGAATTGCAAGAAGTTTGTGCATCTTCTATGTTCGTCGCGGTCAATGACAAAAAGGCGCTTATCTTCAATCTAGGTGTTTCTGCGTGCTGCGCCGGCCCAAAGAGTGCCCGGCTGAAAACGACAACGCAGGCATGTCGGGTGCCACTGTCTGCACCTGCACAGAAAGTTTTGAGCAGATATCTTCTTTCGTTCGGCCGGAATTGCAAAACGTTTGTGCATCTTCAATATTGCTCGCGGTCAATGTCAAAAAGCCCTTATCTGCAATCTAGGTGTTTCTGCGTGCTGCTCCGGCCCAAAGAGTGCCCGGCGGAAAACGACAACGCAGGCATGTCGGGTGCCACTGTCTACACCTGCACAGAATGTTTTGAGCAGATATCTCCTTCCATTTGGCCGGAAATGCAAGACGTTTGTGCATCTTCTATGTTCGTCGCGGTCAATGGCAAAAGGCGCTTATCTTCAATCTAGGTGTTTCTGCGTGCTGCTCCGGCCCAAAGAGTGCCCGGCGGAAAACGACAACGCAGGCATGTCGGGTGCCACTGTCTGCACCTGCACAGAAATTTTTGAGCAGATATCTCCTTCCGTTCTGCCGGAATTGAAAGAAGATTGTGCATCTTCTATGTTCATCGCGGTCAATGGCAAAAGGCGCTTATCTTCAATCTAGGTGTTTCTGCGTGCTGCTCCGGCCCAAAGAGTGCCCGGCAGAAAACGACAACGCAGGCATGTCGGGTGCCACTCTCTGCACCTGCACAGAAAGTTTTGAGCAGATATCTCCTTCCACTCGGCTGGAATTGCAAGACGTTTGTGCATCTTCTATGTTCGTCGCATTCAATGGCAAAAGGCGCTTATCTTCAATCTAGGTGTTTCTGCGTGCTGCGCCGGCCCAAAGAGTGCCCGGCGGAAAACGACAACGCAGGCATGTCGAGTGCCAGTGTCTGCACCTGCACAGAAAGTTTTGAGCAGATATCTCCTTCCGTTCGGCCGGAATAGAAAGAAGTTTGTGCATCTTCAATGATGGTCGCGGTCAATGACAAAAAGGCGCTTATCTTCAATCTAGGTGTTTCTGCGTGCTGCGCCGGCCCAAAGAGTGCCCGACTGAAAACGACAAGGCAGGCATGTCGGGTGCCACTGTCTGCACCTGCACAGAAAGTTTTGAGCAGATATCTTCTTTCGTTCGGCCGGAATTGCAAGACGTTTGTGCATCTTCAATATTGGTCGCGGTCAATGTCAAAAAGCCCTTATCTGCAATCTAGGTGTTTCTGCGTGCTGCGCCGGCCCAATGAGTGCCCGGCGGAAAACGACAACGCAGGCATGTCGGGTGCCACTGTCTACACCTGCACAGAAAGTTTTGAACAGATATCTCCTTCCATTCGGCCGGAATTGCAAGACGTTTGTGCATCTTCTATGTTCGTCGCGGTCAATGGCAAAAGGCGCTTATCTTCAATCTAGGTGTTTCTGCGTGCTGCTCCGGCCCAAAGAGTGCCCGGCGGAAAACGACAACGCAGGCATGTCGGGTGCCACTGTCTGCACCTGCACAGAAAGTTTTGAGCAGATATCTTCTTTCGTTCGGCCGGAATTGCAAGACGTTTGTGCATCTTCAATATTGGTCGCGGTCAATGTCAAAAAGCCCTTATCTGCAATCTAGGTGTTTCTGCGTGCTGCGCCGGCCCAATGAGTGCCCGGCGGAAAACGACAACGCAGGCATGTCGGGTGCCACTGTCTACACCTGCACAGAAAGTTTTGAACAGATATCTCCTTCCATTCGGCCGGAATTGCAAGACGTTTGTGCATCTTCTATGTTCGTCGCGGTCAATGGCAAAAGGCGCTTATCTTCAATCTAGGTGTTTCTGCGTGCTGCTCCGGCCCAAAGAGTGCCCGGCGGAAAACGACAACGCAGGCATGTCGGGTGCCACTGTCTGCACCTGCACAGACATTTTTGAGCAGATATCTCCTTCCGTTCTGCCGGAATTGAAAGAAGATTGTGCATCTTCTATGTTCGTCGCGGTCAATGGCAAAAGGCGCTTATCTTCAATCTAGGTGTTTCTGCGTGCTGCTCCGGCCCAAAGAGTGCCCGGCGGAAAACGACAACGCAGGCATGTCGGGTGCAACTGTCTACACCTGCACAGAAAGTTTTGAGCAGATATCTCCTTCCATTCGGCCGGAATTGCAAGAAGTTTGTGCATCTTCTATGTTCGTCGCGGTCAATGACAAAAAGGCGCTTATCTTCAATCTAGGTGTTTCTGCGTGCTGCGCCGGCCCAAAGAGTGCCCGACTGAAAACGACAAGGCAGGCATGTCGGGTGCCACTGTCTGCACCTGCACAGAAAGTTTTGAGCAGATATCTTCTTTCGTTCGGCCGGAATTGCAAGACGTTTGTGCATCTTCAATATTGGTCGCGGTCAATGTCAAAAAGCCCTTATCTGCAATCTAGGTGTTTCTGCGTGCTGCGCCGGCCCAAAGAGTGCCTGGCTGAAAACGACAACGCAGGCATGTCGGGTGCCACTGTCTGCACCAGCACAGAAAGTTTTGAGCAGATATCTCCTTCCATTCGGCCGGAATTTCAAGAAGTTTGTGCATCATCTATGTTCGTCGCGGTCAATGGCAAAAGGCGCTTATCTTCAATCTAGGTGTTTCTGCGTGCTGCTCCGGCCCAAAGAGTGCCCGGCGGAAAACGACAACGCAGGCATGTCGGGTGCCATTGTCTGCACCTGCACAGACATTTTTGAGCAGATATCTCCTTCCGTTCTGCCGGAATTGAAAGAAGATTGTGCATCTTCTATGTTCGTCGCGGTCAATGGCAAAAGGCGCTTATCTTCAATCTAGGTGTTTCTGCGTGCTGCTCCGGCCCAAAGAGTGCCCGGCGGAAAACGACAACGCAGGCATGTCGGGTGCCACTGTCTACACCTGCACAGAAAGTTTTGAGCAGATATCTCCTTCCATTCGGCCGGAATTGCAAGAAGTTTGTGCATCTTCTATGTTCGTCGCGGTCAATGACAAAAAGGCGCTTATCTTCAATCTAGGTGTTTCTGCGTGCTGCGCCGGCCCAAAGAGTGCCCGGCTGAAATCGACAACGCAGACATGTCGGGTGCCACTGTCTGCACCTGCACAGAAAGTTTTGAGCAGATATCTTCTTTCGTTCGGCCGGAATTGCAAAACGTTTGTGCATCTTCAATATTGCTCGCGGTCAATGTCAAAAAGCCCTTATCTGCAATCTAGGTGTTTCTGCGTGCTGCTCCGGCCCAAAGAGTGCCCGGCGGAAAACGACAACGCAGGCATGTCGGGTGCCACTGTCTACACCTGCACAGAAAGTTTTGAACAGATATCTCCTTCCATTCGGCCGGAATTGCAAGACGTTTGTGCATCTTCTATGTTCGTCGCGGTCAATGGCAAAAGGCGCTTATCTTCAATCTGGGTGTTTCTGCGTGCTGCTCCGGCCCAAAGAGTGCCCGGCAGAAAACGACAACGCAGGCATGTCGGGTGCCACTGTCTACACCTGCACAGAATGTTTTGAGCAGATATCTCCTTCCATTCGGCCGGAATTGCAAGAAGTTTGTGCATCTTCTATGTTCGTCGCGGTCAATGGCAAAAGGCGCTTATCTTCAATCTAGGTGTTTCTGCGTGCTGCTCCGGCCCAAAGAGTGCCCGGCGGAAAACGACAACGCAGGCATGTCGGGTGCCACTGTCTGCACCTGCACAGAAATTTTTGAGCAGATATCTCCTTCCGTTCTGCCGGAATTGAAAGAAGATTGTGCATCTTCTATGTTCGTCGCGGTCAATGGCAAAAGGCGCTTATCTTCAATCTAGGTGTTTCTGCGTGCTGCTCCGGCCCAAAGAGTGCCCGGCGGAAAACGACAACGCAGGCATGTCGGGTGCCACTGTTTGCACCTGCACAGAAATTTTTGAGCAGATATCTCCTTCCGTTCTGCCGGAATTGAAAGAAGACTGTGCATCTTCTATGTTCATCGCGGTCAATGGCAAAAGGCGTTTATCTTCAATCTAGGTGTTTCTGCGTGCTGCTCCGGCCCAAAGAGTGCCCGGCGGAAAACGACAACGCGGGCATGTCGGGTGCCACTGTCTACACCTGCACAGAAAGTTTTGAGCAGATATCTCCTTCCATTCGGCCGGAATTGCTAAAAGTTTGTGCATCTTCTATGTTCGTCGCGGTCAATGGCAAAAGGCGCTTATCTTCAATCTGGGTGTTTCTGCGTGCTGCTCCGGCCCAAAGAGTGCCCGGCGGAAAACGACAACGCAGGCATGTCGGGTGCCACTGTCTACACCTGCACAGAAAGTTTTGAGCAGATATCTCCTTCCATTCGGCCGGAATTGCAAGAAGTTTGTGCATCTTCTATGTTCGTCGCGGTCAATGACAAAAAGGCGCTTATCTTCAATCTAGGTGTTTCTGCGTGCTGCGCCGGCCCAAAGAGTGCCCGGCTGAAAACGACAACGCAGGCATGTCGGGTGCCACTGTCTGCACCTGCACAGAAAGTTTTGAGCAGATATCTTCTTTCGTTCGGCCGGAATTGCAAAACGTTTGTGCATCTTCAATATTGCTCGCGGTCAATGTCAAAAAGCCCTTATCTGCAATCTAGGTGTTTCTGCGTGCTGCTCCGGCCCAAAGAGTGCCCGGCGGAAAACGACAACGCAGGCATGTCGGGTGCCACTGTCTACACCTGCACAGAATGTTTTGAGCAGATATCTCCTTCCATTTGGCCGGAAATGCAAGACGTTTGTGCATCTTCTATGTTCGTCGCGGTCAATGGCAAAAGGCGCTTATCTTCAATCTAGGTGTTTCTGCGTGCTGCTCCGGCCCAAAGAGTGCCCGGCGGAAAACGACAACGCAGGCATGTCGGGTGCCACTGTCTGCACCTGCACAGAAATTTTTGAGCAGATATCTCCTTCCGTTCTGCCGGAATTGAAAGAAGATTGTGCATCTTCTATGTTCATCGCGGTCAATGGCAAAAGGCGCTTATCTTCAATCTAGGTGTTTCTGCGTGCTGCTCCGGCCCAAAGAGTGCCCGGCGGAAAACGACAACGCAGGCATGTCGGGTGCCACTGTCTGCACCTGCACAGAAAGTTTTGAGCAGATATCTTCTTTCGTTCGGCCGGAATTGCAAGACGTTTGTGCATCTTCAATATTGGTCGCGGTCAATGTCAAAAAGCCCTTATCTGCAATCTAGGTGTTTCTGCGTGCTGCGCCGGCCCAATGAGTGCCCGGCGGAAAACGACAACGCAGGCATGTCGGGTGCCACTGTCTACACCTGCACAGAAAGTTTTGAACAGATATCTCCTTCCATTCGGCCGGAATTGCAAGACGTTTGTGCATCTTCTATGTTCGTCGCGGTCAATGGCAAAAGGCGCTTATCTTCAATCTAGGTGTTTCTGCGTGCTGCTCCGGCCCAAAGAGTGCCCGGCGGAAAACGACAACGCAGGCATGTCGGGTGCCACTGTCTGCACCTGCACAGACATTTTTGAGCAGATATCTCCTTCCGTTCTGCCGGAATTGAAAGAAGATTGTGCATCTTCTATGTTCGTCGCGGTCAATGGCAAAAGGCGCTTATCTTCAATCTAGGTGTTTCTGCGTGCTGCTCCGGCCCAAAGAGTGCCCGGCGGAAAACGACAACGCAGGCATGTCGGGTGCAACTGTCTACACCTGCACAGAAAGTTTTGAGCAGATATCTCCTTCCATTCGGCCGGAATTGCAAGAAGTTTGTGCATCTTCTATGTTCGTCGCGGTCAATGACAAAAAGGCGCTTATCTTCAATCTAGGTGTTTCTGCGTGCTGCGCCGGCCCAAAGAGTGCCCGACTGAAAACGACAAGGCAGGCATGTCGGGTGCCACTGTCTGCACCTGCACAGAAAGTTTTGAGCAGATATCTTCTTTCGTTCGGCCGGAATTGCAAGACGTTTGTGCATCTTCAATATTGGTCGCGGTCAATGTCAAAAAGCCCTTATCTGCAATCTAGGTGTTTCTGCGTGCTGCGCCGGCCCAAAGAGTGCCTGGCTGAAAACGACAACGCAGGCATGTCGGGTGCCACTGTCTGCACCAGCACAGAAAGTTTTGAGCAGATATCTCCTTCCATTCGGCCGGAATTTCAAGAAGTTTGTGCATCATCTATGTTCGTCGCGGTCAATGGCAAAAGGCGCTTATCTTCAATCTAGGTGTTTCTGCGTGCTGCTCCGGCCCAAAGAGTGCCCGGCGGAAAACGACAACGCAGGCATGTCGGGTGCCATTGTCTGCACCTGCACAGACATTTTTGAGCAGATATCTCCTTCCGTTCTGCCGGAATTGAAAGAAGATTGTGCATCTTCTATGTTCGTCGCGGTCAATGGCAAAAGGCGCTTATCTTCAATCTAGGTGTTTCTGCGTGCTGCTCCGGCCCAAAGAGTGCCCGGCGGAAAACGACAACGCAGGCATGTCGGGTGCCACTGTCTACACCTGCACAGAAAGTTTTGAGCAGATATCTCCTTCCATTCGGCCGGAATTGCAAGAAGTTTGTGCATCTTCTATGTTCGTCGCGGTCAATGACAAAAAGGCGCTTATCTTCAATCTAGGTGTTTCTGCGTGCTGCGCCGGCCCAAAGAGTGCCCGGCTGAAATCGACAACGCAGACATGTCGGGTGCCACTGTCTGCACCTGCACAGAAAGTTTTGAGCAGATATCTTCTTTCGTTCGGCCGGAATTGCAAAACGTTTGTGCATCTTCAATATTGCTCGCGGTCAATGTCAAAAAGCCCTTATCTGCAATCTAGGTGTTTCTGCGTGCTGCTCCGGCCCAAAGAGTGCCCGGCGGAAAACGACAACGCAGGCATGTCGGGTGCCACTGTCTACACCTGCACAGAAAGTTTTGAACAGATATCTCCTTCCATTCGGCCGGAATTGCAAGACGTTTGTGCATCTTCTATGTTCGTCGCGGTCAATGGCAAAAGGCGCTTATCTTCAATCTGGGTGTTTCTGCGTGCTGCTCCGGCCCAAAGAGTGCCCGGCAGAAAACGACAACGCAGGCATGTCGGGTGCCACTGTCTACACCTGCACAGAATGTTTTGAGCAGATATCTCCTTCCATTCGGCCGGAATTGCAAGAAGTTTGTGCATCTTCTATGTTCGTCGCGGTCAATGGCAAAAGGCGCTTATCTTCAATCTAGGTGTTTCTGCGTGCTGCTCCGGCCCAAAGAGTGCCCGGCGGAAAACGACAACGCAGGCATGTCGGGTGCCACTGTCTGCACCTGCACAGAAATTTTTGAGCAGATATCTCCTTCCGTTCTGCCGGAATTGAAAGAAGATTGTGCATCTTCTATGTTCGTCGCGGTCAATGGCAAAAGGCGCTTATCTTCAATCTAGGTGTTTCTGCGTGCTGCTCCGGCCCAAAGAGTGCCCGGCGGAAAACGACAACGCAGGCATGTCGGGTGCCACTGTTTGCACCTGCACAGAAATTTTTGAGCAGATATCTCCTTCCGTTCTGCCGGAATTGAAAGAAGACTGTGCATCTTCTATGTTCATCGCGGTCAATGGCAAAAGGCGTTTATCTTCAATCTAGGTGTTTCTGCGTGCTGCTCCGGCCCAAAGAGTGCCCGGCGGAAAACGACAACGCGGGCATGTCGGGTGCCACTGTCTACACCTGCACAGAAAGTTTTGAGCAGATATCTCCTTCCATTCGGCCGGAATTGCTAAAAGTTTGTGCATCTTCTATGTTCGTCGCGGTCAATGGCAAAAGGCGCTTATCTTCAATCTGGGTGTTTCTGCGTGCTGCTCCGGCCCAAAGAGTGCCCGGCGGAAAACGACAACGCAGGCATGTCGGGTGCCACTGTCTACACCTGCACAGAAAGTTTTGAGCAGATATCTCCTTCCATTCGGCCGGAATTGCAAGAAGTTTGTGCATCTTCTATGTTCGTCGCGGTCAATGACAAAAAGGCGCTTATCTTCAATCTAGGTGTTTCTGCGTGCTGCGCCGGCCCAAAGAGTGCCCGGCTGAAAACGACAACGCAGGCATGTCGGGTGCCACTGTCTGCACCTGCACAGAAAGTTTTGAGCAGATATCTTCTTTCGTTCGGCCGGAATTGCAAAACGTTTGTGCATCTTCAATATTGCTCGCGGTCAATGTCAAAAAGCCCTTATCTGCAATCTAGGTGTTTCTGCGTGCTGCTCCGGCCCAAAGAGTGCCCGGCGGAAAACGACAACGCAGGCATGTCGGGTGCCACTGTCTACACCTGCACAGAATGTTTTGAGCAGATATCTCCTTCCATTTGGCCGGAAATGCAAGACGTTTGTGCATCTTCTATGTTCGTCGCGGTCAATGGCAAAAGGCGCTTATCTTCAATCTAGGTGTTTCTGCGTGCTGCTCCGGCCCAAAGAGTGCCCGGCGGAAAACGACAACGCAGGCATGTCGGGTGCCACTGTCTGCACCTGCACAGAAATTTTTGAGCAGATATCTCCTTCCGTTCTGCCGGAATTGAAAGAAGATTGTGCATCTTCTATGTTCATCGCGGTCAATGGCAAAAGGCGCTTATCTTCAATCTAGGTGTTTCTGCGTGCTGCTCCGGCCCAAAGAGTGCCCGGCAGAAAACGACAACGCAGGCATGTCGGGTGCCACTCTCTGCACCTGCACAGAAAGTTTTGAGCAGATATCTCCTTCCACTCGGCTGGAATTGCAAGACGTTTGTGCATCTTCTATGTTCGTCGCATTCAATGGCAAAAGGCGCTTATCTTCAATCTAGGTGTTTCTGCGTGCTGCGCCGGCCCAAAGAGTGCCCGGCGGAAAACGACAACGCAGGCATGTCGAGTGCCAGTGTCTGCACCTGCACAGAAAGTTTTGAGCAGATATCTCCTTCCGTTCGGCCGGAATAGAAAGAAGTTTGTGCATCTTCAATGATGGTCGCGGTCAATGACAAAAAGGCGCTTTTTGTCATTGACCGCGACCATCATTGAAGATGCACAAACTTCTTTCTATTCCGGCCGAACGGAAGGAGATATCTGCTCAAAACTTTCTGTGCAGGTGCAGACAATCTAGGTGTTTCTGCGTGCTGCGCCGGCCCAAAGAGTGCCCGACTGAAAACGACAAGGCAGGCATGTCGGGTGCCACTGTCTGCACCTGCACAGAAAGTTTTGAGCAGATATCTTCTTTCGTTCGGCCGGAATTGCAAGACGTTTGTGCATCTTCAATATTGGTCGCGGTCAATGTCAAAAAGCCCTTATCTGCAATCTAGGTGTTTCTGCGTGCTGCGCCGGCCCAATGAGTGCCCGGCGGAAAACGACAACGCAGGCATGTCGGGTGCCACTGTCTACACCTGCACAGAAAGTTTTGAACAGATATCTCCTTCCATTCGGCCGGAATTGCAAGACGTTTGTGCATCTTCTATGTTCGTCGCGGTCAATGGCAAAAGGCGCTTATCTTCAATCTAGGTGTTTCTGCGTGCTGCTCCGGCCCAAAGAGTGCCCGGCGGAAAACGACAACGCAGGCATGTCGGGTGCCACTGTCTGCACCTGCACAGAAATTTTTGAGCAGATATCTCCTTCCGTTCTGCCGGAATTGAAAGAAGATTGTGCATCTTCTATGTTCATCGCGGTCAATGGCAAAAGGCGCTTATCTTCAATCTAGGTGTTTCTGCGTGCTGCTCCGGCCCAAAGAGTGCCCGGCGGAAAACGACAACGCAGGCATGTCGGGTGCCACTGTCTACACCTGCACAGAATGTTTTGAGCAGATATCTCCTTCCATTTGGCCGGAAATGCAAGACGTTTGTGCATCTTCTATGTTCGTCGCGGTCAATGGCAAAAGGCGCTTATCTTCAATCTAGGTGTTTCTGCGTGCTGCGCCGGCCCAAAGAGTGCCCGGCAGAAAACGACAACGCAGGCATGTCGGGTGCCACTGTCTGCACCTGCACAGAAAGTTTTGAGCAGATATCTCCTTCCGTTCGGCCGGAATTGAAAGAAGATTGTGCATCTTCAATGTAGGTCGCGGTCAATGACAAAAAGGCGCTTATCTTCAATCTAGGTGTTTCTGCGTGCTGCGCCGGCCCAAAGAGTGCCCGGCGGAAAACGACAACGCAGGCATGTCGGGTGCCACTGTCTGCACCTGCACAGAAAGTTTTGAGCAGATATCTCCTTCCATTCGGCCGGAATTTCAAGAAGTTTGTGCATCTTCTATGTTCGTCGCATTCAATGGCAAAAGGCGCTTATCTTCAATCTAGGTGTTTCTGCGTGCTGCTCCGGCCCAAAGAGTGCCCGGCGGAAAACGACAACGCAGGCATGTCGGGTGCCACTGTCTGCACCTGCACAGAAATTTTTGAGCAGATATCTCCTTCCGTTCTGCCGGAATTGAAAGAAGATTGTGCATCTTCTATGTTCATCGCGGTCAATGGCAAAAGGCGCTTATCTTCAATCTAGGTGTTTCTGCGTGCTGCTCCGGCCCAAAGAGTGCCCGGCAGAAAACGACAACGCAGGCATGTCGGGTGCCACTCTCTGCACCTGCACAGAAAGTTTTGAGCAGATATCTCCTTCCATTCGGCTGAAATTGCAAGACGTTTGTGCATCTTCTATGTTCGTCGCATTCAATGGCAAAAGGCGCTTATCTTCAATCTAGGTGTTTCTGCGTGCTGCTCCGGCCCAAAGAGTGCCCGGCGGAAAACGACAACGCAGGCATGTCGGGTGCCACTGTCTGCACCTGCACAGACATTTTTGAGCAGATATCTCCTTCCGTTCTGCCGAAATTGAAAGAAGATTGTGCATCTTCTATGTTCATCGCGGTCAATGGCAAAAGGCGCTTATCTTCAATCTAGGTGTTTCTGCGTGCTGCGCCTGCCCAAAGAGTGCCCGGCTGAAAACGACAACGCAGGCATGTCGGGTGCCACTGTCTACACCTGCACAGAAAGTTGTGAACAGATATCTCCTTCCATTCGGCCGGAATTGCAAGACGTTTGTGCATCTTCTATGTCCGTCGCGGTCAATGGCAAAAGGCGCTTATCTTCAATCTAGGTATTTCTGCGTGCTGCGCCGGCCCAAAGAGTGCCCGGCGGAAAACGACAACGCAGGCATGTCGGGTGCCACTGTCTGCACCTGCACAGAAAGCTTTGAGCAGATATCTCCTTCCGTTCGGCCGGAATTGAAAGAAGTTTGTGCATCTTCAATGATGGTCGCGGTCAATGACAAAAAGGCGCTTATCTTCAATCTAGGTGTTTCTGCGTGCTGCGCCGGCCCAAAGAGTGCCCGACTGAAAACGACAAGGCAGGCATGTCGGGTGCCACTGTCTGCACCTGCACAGAAAGTTTTGAGCAGATATCTTCTTTCGTTCGGCTGGAATTGCAAGACGTTTGTGCATCTTCAATATTGGTCGCGGTCAATGTCATAAAGCCCTTATCTGCAATCTAGGTGTTTCTGCGTGCTGCGCCGACCCAAAGAGTGCCCGGCGGAAAACGACAACGCAGACATGTCGGGTGCCATTGTCTACACCTGCACAGAAAGTTTTGAGCAGATATCTCCTTCCATTCGGCCGGAATTGCAAGAAGTTTGTGCATCTTCTATGTTCGTCGCGGTCAATGGCAAAAGGCGCTTATCTTCAATCTAGGTGTTTCTGCGTGCTGCTCCGGCCCAAAGAGGTTCCGGCGGAAAACGACAACGCAGGCATGTCGGGTGCCACTGTCTACACCTGCACAGAAAGTTTTGAGCAGATATCTCCTTCCATTCGGCCGGAATTGCAAGAAGTTTGTGCATCTTCTATGTTCGTCGCGGTCAATGACAAAAATGCGCTTATCTTCAATCTAGGTGTTTCTGCGTGCTGCGCCGGCCCAAAGAGTGCCCGGCTGAAAACGACAACGCAGGCATGTCGGGTGCCACTGTCTACACCTGCACAGAAAGTTTTGAACAGATATCTCCTTCCATTCGGCCGGAATTGCAAGACGTTTGTGCATCTTCTATGTTCGTCGCGGTCAATGGCAAAAGGCGCTTATCTTCAATCTAGGTGTTTCTGCGTGCTGCTCCGGCCCAAAGAGTGCCCGGCGGAAAACGACAACGCAGGCATGTCGGGTGCCACTGTCTGCACCTGCACAGAAATTTTTGAGCAGATATCTCCTTCCGTTCTGCCGGAATTGAAAGATGATTGTGCATCTTCTATGTTCATCGCGGTCAATGGCAAAAGGCGCTTATCTTCAATCTAGGTGTTTCTGCGTGCTGCTCCGGCCCAAAGAGTGCCCGGCGGAAAACGACAACGCAGGCATGTCGGGTGCCACTGTCTACACCTGCACAGATAGTTTTGAGCAGATATCTCCTTCCATTCGGCAGGAATTGCAAGACGTTTGTGCATCTTCTATGTTCGTCGCATTCAATGGCAAAAGGCGCTTATCTTCAATCTAGGTGTTTCTGCGTGCTGCGCCGGCCCAAAGAGTGCCCGGCGGAAAACGACAACGCAGGCATGTCGGGTGCCACTGTCTGCACCTGCACAGAAAGTTTTGAGCAGATATCTCCTTCCGTTCGGCCGGAATTGAAAGAAGTTTGTGCATCTTCAATGATGGTCGCGGTCAATGACAAAAAGGCGCTTATCTTCAATCTAGGTGTTTCTGCGTGCTGCGCCGGCCCAAAGAGTGCCCGACTGAAAACGAAAAGGCAGGCATGTCGGGTGCCACTGTCTGCACCTGCACAGAAATTTTTGAGCAGATATCTTCTTTCGTTCGGCCGGAATTGCAAGACGTTTGTGCATCTTCAATATTGGTCGCGGTCAATGTCAAAAAGCCCTTATCTGCAATCTAGGTGTTTCTGCGTGCTGCGCCGACCCAAAGAGTGCCCGGCGGAAAACGACAACGCAGACATGTCGGGTGCCACTGTCTACACCTGCACAGAAAGTTTTGAGCAGATATCTCCTTCCATTCGGCTGGAATTGCAAGAAGTTTGTGCATCTTCTATGTTCGTCGCGGTCAATGGCAAAAGGCGCTTATCTTCAATCTAGGTGTTTCTGCGTGCTGCTCCGGCCCAAAGAGTGCCCGGCGGAAAACGACAATGCAGGCATGTCGGGTGCCACTGTCTGCACCTGCACAGAAATTTTTGAGCAGATATCTCCTTCCGTTCTGCCGGAATTGAAAGAAGATTGTGCATCTTCTATGTTCATCGCGGTCAATGGCAAAAGGCGCTTATCTTCAATCCAGGTGTTTCTGCGTGCTGCTCCGGCCCAAAGAGTGCCCGGCAGAAAACGACAACGCAGGCATGTCGGGTGCCACTGTCTGCACCTGCACAGAAAGTTTTGAGCAGATATCTCCTTCCATTCGGCTGGAATTGCAAGACGTTTGTGCATCTTCGCATTCAATGGCAAAAGGCGCTTATCTTCAATCTAGGTGTTTCTGCGTGCTGCGCCGGCCCAAAGAGTGCCCGGCGGAAAACGACAACGCAGGCATGTCGAGTGCCACTGTCTGCACCTGAACAGAAAGTTTTGAGCAGATATCTCCTTCCGTTCGGCCGGAATTGAAAGAAGTTTGTGCATCTTCAATGATGGTCGCGGTCAATTACAAAAAGGCGCTTATCTTCAATCTAGGTGTTTCTGCGTGCTGCGCCGGCCCAAAGAGTGCCCGACTGAAAACGACAAGGCAGGCATGTCGGGTGCCACTGTCTGCACCTGCACAGAAAGTTTTGAGCAGATATCTTCTTTCGTTCGGCCGGAATTGCAAGACGTTTGTGCATCTTCAATATTGGTCGCGGTCAATGTCAAAAAGCCCTTATCTGCAATCTAGGTGTTTCTGCGTGCTGCGCCGGCCCAATGAGTGCCCGGCGGAAAACGACAACGCAGGCATGTCGGGTGCCACTGTGTACACCTGCACAGAAATTTTTGAGCAGATATCTCCTTCCGTTCTGCCGGAATTGAAAGAAGATTGTGCATCTTCTATGTTCATCGCGGTCAATGGCAAAAGGCGCTTATCTTCAATCTAGGTGTTTCTGCGTGCTGCTCCGGCCCAAAGAGTGCCCGGCGGAAAACGACAACGCAGGCATGTCGGGTGCCACTGTCTACACCTGCACAGAAAGTTTTGAGCAGATGTCTCCTTCCATTCGGCTGGAATTGCAAGACGTTTGTGCATCTTCTATGTTCGTCGCAGTCAATGGCAAAAGGCGCTTATCTTCAATCTAGGTGTTTCTGCGTGCTGCGCCGGCCCAAAGAGTGCCCGGCGGAAAACGACAACGCAGGCATGTCGGGTGCCACTGTCTGCACCTGCACAGAAAGTTTTGAGTAGATATCTTCTTTCGTTCGGCCGGAATTGCAAGACGTTTGTGCATCTTCAATATTGGTCGCGGTCAATGTCAAAAAGCCCTTATCTGCAATCTAGGTGTTTCTGCGTGCTGCTACGGCCCAAAGAGTGCCCGGCAGAAAACGACAACGCAGGCATGTCGGGTGCCACTGTCTGCACCTGCACAGAAAGTTTTGAGCAGATATCTCCTTCCGTTCGGCCGGAATTGAAAGAAGTTTGTGCATCTTCAATGATGGTCGCGATCAATGACAAAAAGGCGCTTATCTTCAATCTAGGTGTTTCTGCGTGCTGCGCCGGCCCAAAGAGTGCCCGACTGAAAACGACAAGGCAGGCATGTCGGGTGCCACTGTCTGCACCTGCACAGAAAGTTTTGAGCAGATATCTCCTTCCGTTCGGCCGGAATTGAAAGAAGATTGAGCATCTTCAATGTAGGTCGCGGTCAATGACAAAAAGGCGCTTATCTTCAATCTAGGTGTTTCTGCGTGCTGCGCCGGCCCAAAGAGTGCCCGGCGGAAAACGACAACGCAGGCATGTCGGGTGCCACTGTCTGCACCTGCACAGAAATTTTTGAGCAGATATCTCCTTCCATTCGGCCGGAATTGCAAGAAGTTTGTGCATCTTCTATGTTCGTCGCGGTCAATGGCAAAAGGCGCTTATCTTCAATCTAGGTGTTTCTGCGTGCTGCTCCGGCCCAAAGAGTGCCCGGCGGAAAACGACAACGCAGGCATGTCGGGTGCCACTGTCTGCACCTGCACAGAAATTTTTGAGCAGATATCTCCTTCCGTTCTGCCGGAATTGAAAGAAGACTGTGCATCTTCTATGTTCATCGCGGTCAATGGCAAAAGGCGTTTATCTTCAATCTAGGTGTTTCTGCGTGCTGCTCCGGCCCAAAGAGTGCCCGGCGGAAAACGACAACGCAGGCATGTCGGGTGCCACTGTCTACACCTGCACAGAAAGTTTTGAGCAGATATCTCCTTCCATTCGGCCGGAATTGCAAGAAGTTTGTGCATCTTCTATGTTCGTCGCGGTCAATGACAAAAAGGCGCTTATCTTCAATCTAGGTGTTTCTGCGTGCTGCGCCGGCCCAAAGAGTGCCCGACTGAAAACGACAAGGCAGGCATGTCGGGTGCCACTGTCTGCACCTGCACAGAAAGTTTTGAGCAGATATCTTCTTTCGTTCGGCCGGAATTTCAAGAAGTTTGTGCATCTTCTATGTTCGTCGCGGTCAATGGCAAAAGGCGCTTATCTTCAATCTAGGTGTTTCTGCGTGCTGCTCCGGCCCAAAGAGTGCCCGGCGGAAAACGACAACGCAGCCATGTCGGGTGCCACTGTCTGCACCTGCACAGAAAGTTTTGAGCAGATATCTCCTTCCATTCGGCCGGAATTGCAAGAAGTTTGTGCATCTTCTATGTTCGTCGCGGTCAATGACAAAAAGGCGCTTATCTTCAATCTAGATGTTTCTGCGTGCTGCGCCGGCCCAAAGAGTGCCCGGCTGAAAACGACAACGCAGGCATGTCGGGTGCCACTGTCTGCAGCTGCACAGAAAGTTTTGAGCAGATATCTTCTTTCGTTCGGCCGGAATTGCAAAACGTTTGTGCATCTTCAATATTGGTCGCGGTCAATGTCAAAAAGCCCTTATCTGCAATCTAGGTGTTTCTGCGTGCTGCGCCGGCCCAAAGAGTGCCTGGCTGAAAACGACAACGCAGGCATGTCGGGTGCCACTGTCTGCACCAGCACAGAAAGTTTTGAGCAGATATCTCCTTCCATTCGGCCGGAATTGCAAGACGTTTGTGCATCTTCTATGTTCGTCGCGGTCAATGGCAAAAGGCGCTTATCTTCAATCTGGGTGTTTCTGCGTGCTGCTCCGGCCCAAAGAGTGCCCGGCGGAAAACGACAACGCAGGCATGTCGGGTGCCACTGTCTGCACCTGCACAGAAATTTTTGAGTAGATATCTCCTTCCGTTCTGCCGGAATTGAAAGAAGACTGTGCATCTTCTATGTTCATCGCGGTCAATGGCAAAAGGCGATTATCTTCAATCTAGGTGTTTCTGCGTGCTGCTCCGGCCCAAAGAGTGCCCGGCGGAAAACGACAACGCAGGCATGTCGGGTGCCACTGTCTACACCTGCACAGAAAGTTTTGAGCAGATATCTCCTTCCATTCGGCCGGAATTGCAAGAAGTTTGTGCATCTTCTATGTTCGTCGCGGTCAATGACAAAAAGGCGCTTATCTTCAATCTAGGTGTTTCTGCGTGCTGCTCCGGCCCAAAGAGTGCCAGGCAGAAAACGACAACGCAGGCATGTCGGGTGCCACTGTCTGCACCTGCACAGAAAGTTTTGAGCAGATATCTCCTTCCATTCGGCCGGAATTGCAAGACGTTTGTGCATCTTCTATGTTCGTCGCATTCAATGGCAAAAGGCGCTTATCTTCAATCTAGGTGTTTCTGCGTGCTGCGCCGGCCCAAAGAGTGCCCGGCGGAAAACGACAACGCAGGCATGTCGAGTGCCAGTGTCTGCACCTGCACAGAAAGTTTTGAGCAGATATCTCCTTCCGTTCGGCCGGAATTGAAAGAAGTTTGTGCATCTTCAATGATGGTCGCGGTCAATGACAAAAAGGCGCTTATCTTCAATCTAGGTGTTTCTGCGTGCTGCGCCGGCCCAAAGAGTGCCCGGCGGAAAACGACAAGGCAGGCATGTCGGGTGCCACTGTCTGCACCTGCACAGAAAGTTTTGAGCAGATATCTCCTTCCATTCGGCCGGAATTGCAAGACGTTTGTGCATCTTCTATGTTCGTCGCGGTCAATGGCAAAAGGCGCTTATCTTCAATCTAGGTGTTTCTGCGTGCTGCGCCGGCCCAAAGAGTGCCCGGCGGAAAACGACAACGCAGGCATGTCGGGTGCCACTGTCTGCACCTGCACAGAAAGTTTTGAGCAGATATCTCCTTCCGTTCGGCCGGAATTGAAAGAAGATTGTGCATCTTCAATGTAGGTCGCGGTCAATGGCAAAAGGCGCTTATCTTCAATCTGGGTGTTTCTGCGTGCTGCTCCGGCCCAAAGAGTGCCCGGCGGAAAACGACAACGCAGGCATGTCGGGTGCCACTGTCTACACCTGCACAGAAAGTTTTGAGCAGATATCTCCTTCCATTCGGCCGGAATTGCAAGAAGTTTGTGCATCTTCTATGTTCGTCGCGGTCAATGACAAAAAGGCGCTTATCTTCAATCTAGGTGTTTCTGCGTGCTGCGCCGGCCCAAAGAGTGCCCGGCTGAAAACGACAACGCAGGCATGTCGGGTGCCACTGTCTGCACCTGCACAGAAAGTTTTCAGCAGATATCTTCTTTCGTTCGGCCGGAATTGCAAAACGTTTGTGCATCTTCAATATTGCTCGCGGTCAATGTCAAAAAGCCCTTATCTGCAATCTAGGTGTTTCTGCGTGCTGCTCCGGCCCAAAGAGTGCCCGGCGGAAAACGACAACGCAGGCATGTCGGGTGCCACTGTCTACACCTGCACAGAAAGTTTTGAACAGATATCTCCTTCCATTCGGCCGGAATTGCAAGACGTTTGTGCATCTTCTATGTTCGTCGCGGTCAATGGCAAAAGGCGCTTATCTTCAATCTAGGTGTTTCTGCGTGCTGCTCCGGCCCAAAGAGTGCCCGGCGGAAAACGACAACGCAGGCATGTCGGGTGCCACTGTCTGCACCTGCACAGAAATTTTTGAGCAGATATCTCCTTCCGTTCTGCCGGAATTGAAAGAAGATTGTGCATCTTCTATGTTCATCGCGGTCAATGGCAAAAGGCGCTTATCTTCAATCTAGGTGTTTCTGCGTGCTGCTCCGGCCCAAAGAGTGCCCGGCAGAAAACGACAACGCAGGCATGTCGGGTGCCACTCTCTGCACCTGCACAGAAAGTTTTGAGCAGATATCTCCTTCCACTCGGCTGGAATTGCAAGACGTTTGTGCATCTTCTATGTTCGTCGCATTCAATGGCAAAAGGCGCTTATCTTCAATCTAGGTGTTTCTGCGTGCTGCGCCAGCCCAAAGAGTGCCCGGCGGAAAACGACAACGCAGGCATGTCGAGTGCCAGTGTCTGCACCTGCACAGAAAGTTTTGAGCAGATATCTCCTTCCGTTCGGCCGGAATAGAAAGAAGTTTGTGCATCTTCAATGATGGTCGCGGTCAATGACAAAAAGGCGCTTATCTTCAATCTAGGTGTTTCTGCGTGCTGCGCCGGCCCAAAGAGTGCCCGACTGAAAACGACAAGGCAGGCATGTCGGGTGCCACTGTCTGCACCTGCACAGAAAGTTTTGAGCAGATATCTTCTTTCGTTCGGCCGGAATTGCAAAACGTTTGTGCATCTTCAATATTGGTCGCGGTCAATGTCAAAAAGCCCTTATCTGCAATCTAGGTGTTTCTGCGTGCTGCGCCGGCCCAATGAGTGCCCGGCGGAAAACGACAACGCAGGCATGTCGGGTGCCACTGTCTACACCTGCACAGAAAGTTTTGAACAGATATCTCCTTCCATTCGGCCGGAATTGCAAGACGTTTGTGCATCTTCTATGTTCGTCGCGGTCAATGGCAAAAGGCGCTTATCTTCAATCTAGGTGTTTCTGCGTGCTGCTCCGGCCCAAAGAGTGCCCGGCGGAAAACGACAACGCAGGCATGTCGGGTGCCACTGTCTGCACCTGCACAGACATTTTTGAGCAGATATCTCCTTCCGTTCTGCCGGAATTGAAAGAAGATTGTGCATCTTCTATGTTCATCGCGGTCAATGGCAAAAGGCGCTTATCTTCAATCTAGGTGTTTCTGCGTGCTGCTCCGGCCCAAAGAGTGCCCGGCGGAAAACGACAACGCAGGCATGTCGGGTGCCACTGTTTGCACCTGCACAGAAATTTTTGAGCAGATATCTCCTTCCGTTCTGCCGGAATTGAAAGAAGACTGTGCATCTTCTATGTTCATCGCGGTCAATGGCAAAAGGCGTTTATCTTCAATCTAGGTGTTTCTGCGTGCTGCTCCGGCCCAAAGAGTGCCCGGCGGAAAACGACAACGCGGGCATGTCGGGTGCCACTGTCTACACCTGCACAGAAAGTTTTGAGCAGATATCTCCTTCCATTCGGCCGGAATTGCTAAAAGTTTGTGCATCTTCTATGTTCGTCGCGGTCAATGGCAAAAGGCGCTTATCTTCAATCTGGGTGTTTCTGCGTGCTGCTCCGGCCCAAAGAGTGCCCGGCGGAAAACGACAACGCAGGCATGTCGGGTGCCACTGTCTACACCTGCACAGAAAGTTTTGAGCAGATATCTCCTTCCATTCGGCCGGAATTGCAAGAAGTTTGTGCATCTTCTATGTTCGTCGCGGTCAATGACAAAAAGGCGCTTATCTTCAATCTAGGTGTTTCTGCGTGCTGCGCCGGCCCAAAGAGTGCCCGGCTGAAAACGACAACGCAGGCATGTCGGGTGCCACTGTCTGCACCTGCACAGAAAGTTTTCAGCAGATATCTTCTTTCGTTCGGCCGGAATTGCAAAACGTTTGTGCATCTTCAATATTGCTCGCGGTCAATGTCAAAAAGCCCTTATCTGCAATCTAGGTGTTTCTGCGTGCTGCTCCGGCCCAAAGAGTGCCCGGCGGAAAACGACAACGCAGGCATGTCGGGTGCCACTGTCTACACCTGCACAGAAAGTTTTGAACAGATATCTCCTTCCATTCGGCCGGAATTGCAAGACGTTTGTGCATCTTCTATGTTCGTCGCGGTCAATGGCAAAAGGCGCTTATCTTCAATCTAGGTGTTTCTGCGTGCTGCTCCGGCCCAAAGAGTGCCCGGCGGAAAACGACAACGCAGGCATGTCGGGTGCCACTGTCTGCACCTGCACAGAAATTTTTGAGCAGATATCTCCTTCCGTTCTGCCGGAATTGAAAGAAGATTGTGCATCTTCTATGTTCATCGCGGTCAATGGCAAAAGGCGCTTATCTTCAATCTAGGTGTTTCTGCGTGCTGCGCCGGCCCAAAGAGTGCCCGGCGGAAAACGACAACGCAGGCATGTCGGGTGCCACTGTCTGCACCTGCACAGAAAGTTTTGAGCAGATATCTCCTTCCGTTCGGCCGGAATTGAAAGAAGATTGTGCATCTTCAATGTAGGTCGCGGTCAATGACAAAAAGGCGCTTATCTTCAATCTAGGTGTTTCTGCGTGCTGCGCCGGCCCAAAGAGTGCCCGGCGGAAAACGACAACGCAGGCATGTCGGGTGCCACTGTCTGCACCTGCACAGAAAGTTTTGAGCAGATATCTCCTTCCGTTCGGCCGGAATTGAAAGAAGATTGTGCATCTTCAATGTAGGTCGCGGTCAATGACAAAAAGGCGCTTATCTTCAATCTAGGTGTTTCTGCGTGCTGCGCCGGCCCAAAGAGTGCCCGGCGGAAAACGACAACGCAGGCATGTCGGGTGCCACTGTCTGCACCTGCACAGAAAGTTTTGAGCAGATATCTCCTTCCATTCGGCCGGAATTTCAAGAAGTTTGTGCATCTTCTATGTTCGTCGCGGTCAATGGCAAAAGGCGCTTATCTTCAATCTAGGTGTTTCTGCGTGCTGCTCCGGCCCAAAGAGTGCCCGGCGGAAAACGACAACGCAGGCATGTCGGGTGCCACTGTCTGCACCTGCACAGACATTTTTGAGCAGATATCTCCTTCCGTTCTGCCGGAATTGAAAGAAGATTGTGCATCTTCTATGTTCGTCGCGGTCAATGGCAAAAGGCGCTTATCTTCAATCTAGGTGTTTCTGCGTGCTGCTCCGGCCCAAAGAGTGCCCGGCGGAAAACGACAACGCAGGCATGTCGGGTGCCACTGTCTGCACCTGCACAGAAATTTTTGAGCAGATATCTCCTTCCGTTCTGCCGGAATTGAAAGAAGATTGTGCATCTTCTATGTTCATCGCGGTCAATGGCAAAAGGTGCTTATCTTCAATCTAGGTGTTTCTGCGTGCTGCTCCGGCCCAAAGAGTGCCCGGCGGAAAACGACAACGCAGGCATGTCGGGTGCCACTGTCTACACCTGCACAGAATGTTTTGAGCAGATATCTCCTTCCATTTGGCCGGAAATGCAAGACGTTTGTGCATCTTCTATGTTCGTCGCATTCAATGGCAAAAGGCGCTTATCTTCAATCTAGGTGTTTCTGCGTGCTGCGCCGGCCCAAAGAGTGCCCGGCGGAAAACGACAACGCAGGCATGTCGAGTGCCAGTGTCTGCACCTGCACAGAAAGTTTTGAGCAGATATCTCCTTCCGTTCGGCCGGAATAGAAAGAAGTTTGTGCATCTTCAATGATGGTCGCGGTCAATGACAAAAAGGCGCTTATCTTCAATCTAGGTGTTTCTGCGTGCTGCGCCGGCCCAAAGAGTGCCCGACTGAAAACGACAAGGCAGGCATGTCGGGTGCCACTGTCTGCACCTGCACAGAAAGTTTTGAGCAGATATCTTCTTTCGTTCGGCCGGAATTGCAAGACGTTTGTGCATCTTCAATATTGGTCGCGGTCAATGTCAAAAAGCCCTTATCTGCAATCTAGGTGTTTCTGCGTGCTGCGCCGGCCCAATGAGTGCCCGGCGGAAAACGACAACGCAGGCATGTCGGGTGCCACTGTCTACACCTGCACAGAAAGTTTTGAACAGATATCTCCTTCCATTCGGCCGGAATTGCAAGACGTTTGTGCATCTTCTATGTTCGTCGCGGTCAATGGCAAAAGGCGCTTATCTTCAATCTAGGTGTTTCTGCGTGCTGCTCCGGCCCAAAGAGTGCCCGGCGGAAAACGACAACGCAGGCATGTCGGGTGCCACTGTCTGCACCTGCACAGACATTTTTGAGCAGATATCTCCTTCCGTTCTGCCGGAATTGAAAGAAGATTGTGCATCTTCTATGTTCGTCGCGGTCAATGGCAAAAGGCGCTTATCTTCAATCTAGGTGTTTCTGCGTGCTGCTCCGGCCCAAAGAGTGCCCGGCGGAAAACGACAACGCAGGCATGTCGGGTGCCACTGTCTACACCTGCACAGAAAGTTTTGAGCAGATATCTCCTTCCATTCGGCCGGAATTGCAAGAAGTTTGTGCATCTTCTATGTTCGTCGCGGTCAATGACAAAAAGGCGCTTATCTTCAATCTAGGTGTTTCTGCGTGCTGCGCCGGCCCAAAGAGTGCCCGACTGAAAACGACAAGGCAGGCATGTCGGGTGCCACTGTCTGCACCTGCACAGAAAGTTTTGAGCAGATATCTTCTTTCGTTCGGCCGGAATTGCAAGACGTTTGTGCATCTTCAATATTGGTCGCGGTCAATGTCAAAAAGCCCTTATCTGCAATCTAGGTGTTTCTGCGTGCTGCGCCGGCCCAAAGAGTGCCTGGCTGAAAACGACAACGCAGGCATGTCGGGTGCCACTGTCTGCACCAGCACAGAAAGTTTTGAGCAGATATCTCCTTCCATTCGGCCGGAATTTCAAGAAGTTTGTGCATCTTCTATGTTCGTCGCGGTCAATGGCAAAAGGCGCTTATCTTCAATCTAGGTGTTTCTGCGTGCTGCTCCGGCCCAAAGAGTGCCCGGCGGAAAACGACAACGCAGGCATGTCGGGTGCCACTGTCTGCACCTGCACAGACATTTTTGAGCAGATATCTCCTTCCGTTCTGCCGGAATTGAAAGAAGATTGTGCATCTTCTATGTTCGTCGCGGTCAATGGCAAAAGGCGCTTATCTTCAATCTAGGTGTTTCTGCGTGCTGCTCCGGCCCAAAGAGTGCCCGGCGGAAAACGACAACGCAGGCATGTCGGGTGCCACTGTCTACACCTGCACAGAAAGTTTTGAGCAGATATCTCCTTCCATTCGGCCGGAATTGCAAGAAGTTTGTGCATCTTCTATGTTCGTCGCGGTCAATGACAAAAAGGCGCTTATCTTCAATCTAGGTGTTTCTGCGTGCTGCGCCGGCCCAAAGAGTGCCCGGCTGAAAACGACAACGCAGGCATGTCGGGTGCCACTGTCTGCACCTGCACAGAAAGTTTTGAGCAGATATCTTCTTTCGTTCGGCCGGAATTGCAAAACGTTTGTGCATCTTCAATATTGCTCGCGGTCAATGTCAAAAAGCCCTTATCTGCAATCTAGGTGTTTCTGCGTGCTGCTCCGGCCCAAAGAGTGCCCGGCGGAAAACGACAACGCAGGCATGTCGGGTGCCACTGTCTACACCTGCACAGAAAGTTTTGAACAGATATCTCCTTCCATTCGGCCGGAATTGCAAGACGTTTGTGCATCTTCTATGTTCGTCGCGGTCAATGGCAAAAGGCGCTTATCTTCAATCTGGGTGTTTCTGCGTGCTGCTCCGGCCCAAAGAGTGCCCGGCAGAAAACGACAACGCAGGCATGTCGGGTGCCACTGTCTACACCTGCACAGAATGTTTTGAGCAGATATCTCCTTCCATTCGGCCGGAATTGCAAGAAGTTTGTGCATCTTCTATGTTCGTCGCGGTCAATGGCAAAAGGCGCTTATCTTCAATCTAGGTGTTTCTGCGTGCTGCTCCGGCCCAAAGAGTGCCGGCGGAAAACGACAACGCAAGCATGTCGGGTGCCACTGTCTACACCTGCACAGAAAGTTTTGAGCAGATATCTCCTTCCATTCGGCCGGAATTGCAAGAAGTTTGTGCATCTTCTATGTTCGTCGCGGTCAATGACAAAAAGGCGCTTATCTTCAATCTAGGTGTTTCTGCGTGCTGCGCCGGCCCAAAGAGTGCCCGGCTGAAAACGACAACGCAGACATGTCGGGTGCCACTGTCTGCACCTGCACAGAAAGTTTTGAGCAGATATCTTCTTTCGTTCGGCCGGAATTGCAAAACGTTTGTGCATCTTCAATATTGCTCGCGGTCAATGTCAAAAAGCCCTTATCTGCAATCTAGGTGTTTCTGCGTGCTGCTTCGGCCCAAAGAGTGCCCGGCGGAAAACGACAACGCAGGCATGTCGGGTGCCACTGTCTACACCTGCACAGAAAGTTTTGAACAGATATCTCCTTCCATTCGGCCGGAATTGCAAGACGTTTGTGCATCTTCTATGTTCGTCGCGGTCAATGGCAAAAGGCGCTTATCTTCAATCTAGGTGTTTCTGCGTGCTGCTCCGGCCCAAAGAGTGCCCGGCAGAAAACGACAACGCAGGCATGTCGGGTGCCACTCTCTGCACCTGCACAGAAAGTTTTGAGCAGATATCTCCTTCCACTCGGCTGGAATTGCAAGACGTTTGTGCATCTTCTATGTTCGTCGCGGTCAATGGCAAAAGGCGCTTATCTTCAATCTAGGTGTTTCTGCGTGCTGCTCCGGCCCAAAGAGTGCCCGGCGGAAAACGACAACGCAGGCATGTCGGGTGCCACTGTCTGCACCTGCACAGACATTTTTGAGCAGATATCTCCTTCCGTTCTGCCGGAATTGAAAGAAGATTGTGCATCTTCTATGTTCATCGCGGTCAATGGCAAAAGGCGCTTATCTTCAATCTAGGTGTTTCTGCGTGCTGCTCCGGCCCAAAGAGTGCCCGGCGGAAAACGACAACGCAGGCATGTCGGGTGCCACTGTCTGCACCTGCACAGAAAGTTTTGAGCAGATATCTCCTTCCATTCGGCCGGAATTGCAAGAAGTTTGTGCATCTTCTATGTTCGTCGCGGTCAATGGCAAAAGGCGCTTATCTTCAATCTAGGTGTTTCTGCGTGCTGCTCCGGCCCAAAGAGTGCCCGGCGGAAAACGACAACGCAGGCATGTCGGGTGCCACTGTCTGCACCTGCACAGAAATTTTTGAGCAGATATCTCCTTCCGTTCTGCCGGAATTGAAAGAAGATTGTGCATCTTCTATGTTCGTCGCGGTCAATGGCAAAAGGCGCTTATCTTCAATCTAGGTGTTTCTGCGTGCTGCTCCGGCCCAAAGAGTGCCCGGCGGAAAACGACAACGCAGGCATGTCGGGTGCCACTGTTTGCACCTGCACAGAAATTTTTGAGCAGATATCTCCTTCCGTTCTGCCGGAATTGAAAGAAGACTGTGCATCTTCTATGTTCATCGCGGTCAATGGCAAAAGGCGTTTATCTTCAATCTAGGTGTTTCTGCGTGCTGCTCCGGCCCAAAGAGTGCCCGGCGGAAAACGACAACGCGGGCATGTCGGGTGCCACTGTCTACACCTGCACAGAAAGTTTTGAGCAGATATCTCCTTCCATTCGGCCGGAATTGCTAAAAGTTTGTGCATCTTCTATGTTCGTCGCGGTCAATGGCAAAAGGCGCTTATCTTCAATCTGGGTGTTTCTGCGTGCTGCTCCGGCCCAAAGAGTGCCCGGCGGAAAACGACAACGCAGGCATGTCGGGTGCCACTGTCTACACCTGCACAGAAAGTTTTGAGCAGATATCTCCTTCCATTCGGCCGGAATTGCAAGAAGTTTGTGCATCTTCTATGTTCGTCGCGGTCAATGACAAAAAGGCGCTTATCTTCAATCTAGGTGTTTCTGCGTGCTGCGCCGGCCCAAAGAGTGCCCGGCTGAAAACGACAACGCAGGCATGTCGGGTGCCACTGTCTGCACCTGCACAGAAAGTTTTGAGCAGATATCTTCTTTCGTTCGGCCGGAATTGCAAAACGTTTGTGCATCTTCAATATTGCTCGCGGTCAATGTCAAAAAGCCCTTATCTGCAATCTAGGTGTTTCTGCGTGCTGCTCCGGCCCAAAGAGTGCCCGGCGGAAAACGACAACGCAGGCATGTCGGGTGCCACTGTCTACACCTGCACAGAAAGTTTTGAACAGATATCTCCTTCCATTCGGCCGGAATTGCAAGACGTTTGTGCATCTTCTATGTTCGTCGCGGTCAATGGCAAAAGGCGCTTATCTTCAATCTAGGTGTTTCTGCGTGCTGCTCCGGCCCAAAGAGTGCCCGGCGGAAAACGACAACGCGGGCATGTCGGGTGCCACTGTCTACACCTGCACAGAAAGTTTTGAGCAGATATCTCCTTCCATTCGGCCGGAATTGCTAAAAGTTTGTGCATCTTCTATGTTCGTCGCGGTCAATGGCAAAAGGCGCTTATCTTCAATCTGGGTGTTTCTGCGTGCTGCTCCGGCCCAAAGAGTGCCCGGCGGAAAACGACAACGCAGGCATGTCGGGTGCCACTGTCTACACCTGCACAGAAAGTTTTGAGCAGATATCTCCTTCCATTCGGCCGGAATTGCAAGAAGTTTGTGCATCTTCTATGTTCGTCGCGGTCAATGACAAAAAGGCGCTTATCTTCAATCTAGGTGTTTCTGCGTGCTGCGCCGGCCCAAAGAGTGCCCGGCTGAAAACGACAACGCAGGCATGTCGGGTGCCACTGTCTACACTGGCACAGAAAGTTTTGAACAGATATCTCCTTCCATTCGGCCGGAATTGCAAGACGTTTGTGCATCTTCTATGTTCGTCGCGGTCAATGGCAAAAGGCGCTTATCTTCAATCTAGGTGTTTCTGCGTGCTGCTCCGGCCCAAAGAGTGCCCGGCAGAAAACGACAACGCAGGCATGTCGGGTGCCACTCTCTGCACCTGCACAGAAAGTTTTGAGCAGATATCTCCTTCCACTCGGCTGGAATTGCAAGACGTTTGTGCATCTTCTATGTTCGTCGCGGTCAATGGCAAAAGGCGCTTATCTTCAATCTAGGTGTTTCTGCGTGCTGCTCCGGCCCAAAGAGTGCCCGGCGGAAAACGACAACGCAGGCATGTCGGGTGCCACTGTCTGCACCTGCACAGACATTTTTGAGCAGATATCTCCTTCCGTTCTGCCGGAATTGAAAGAAGATTGTGCATCTTCTATGTTCATCGCGGTCAATGGCAAAAGGCGCTTATCTTCAATCTAGGTGTTTCTGCGTGCTGCTCCGGCCCAAAGAGTGCCCGGCGGAAAACGACAACGCAGGCATGTCGGGTGCCACTGTCTGCACCTGCACAGAAAGTTTTGAGCAGATATCTCCTTCCATTCGGCCGGAATTGCAAGAAGTTTGTGCATCTTCTATGTTCGTCGCGGTCAATGGCAAAAGGCGCTTATCTTCAATCTAGGTGTTTCTGCGTGCTGCTCCGGCCCAAAGAGTGCCTGGCTGAAAACGACAACGCAGGCATGTCGGGTGCCACTGTCTGCACCAGCACAGAAAGTTTTGAGCAGATATCTCCTTCCATTCGGCCGGAATTTCAAGAAGTTTGTGCATCTTCTATGTTCGTCGCGGTCAATGGCAAAAGGCGCTTATCTTCAATCTAGGTGTTTCTGCGTGCTGCTCCGGCCCAAAGAGTGCCCGGCGGAAAACGACAACGCAGGCATGTCGGGTGCCACTGTCTGCACCTGCACAGACATTTTTGAGCAGATATCTCCTTCCGTTCTGCCGGAATTGAAAGAAGATTGTGCATCTTCTATGTTCGTCGCGGTCAATGGCAAAAGGTGCTTATCTTCAATCTAGGTGTTTCTGCGTGCTGCTCCGGCCCAAAGAGTGCCCGGCGGAAAACGACAACGCAGGCATGTCGGGTGCCACTGTTTGCACCTGCACAGAAATTTTTGAGCAGATATCTCCTTCCGTTCTGCCGGAATTGAAAGAAGACTGTGCATCTTCTATGTTCATCGCGGTCAATGGCAAAAGGCGTTTATCTTCAATCTAGGTGTTTCTGCGTGCTGCTCCGGCCCAAAGAGTGCCCGGCGCAAAACGACAACGCGGGCATGTCGGGTGCCACTGTCTGCACCTGCACAGAAAGTTTTGAGCAGATATCTCCTTCCGTTCTGCCGGAATTGAAAGAAGATTGTGCATCTTCTATGTTCGTCGCGGTCAATGGCAAAAGGCGCTTATCTTCAATCTAGGTGTTTCTGCGTGCTGCTCCGCCCAAAGAGTGCCCGGCGGAAAACGACAACGCAGGCATGTCGGGTGCCACTGTTTGCACCTGCACAGAAATTTTTGAGCAGATATCTCCTTCCGTTCTGCCGGAATTGAAAGAAGACTGTGCATCTTCTATGTTCATCGCGGTCAATGGCAAAAGGCGTTTATCTTCAATCTAGGTGTTTCTGCGTGCTGCTCCGGCCCAAAGAGTGCCCGGCGGAAAACGACAACGCGGGCATGTCGGGTGCCACTGTCTACACCTGCACAGAAAGTTTTGAGCAGATATCTCCTTCCATTCGGCCGGAATTGCAAGAAGTTTGTGCATCTTCTATGTTCGTCGCGGTCAATGACAAAAAGGCGCTTATCTTCAATCTAGGTGTTTCTGCGTGCTGCGCCGGCCCAAAGAGTGCCCGGCTGAAAACGACAACGCAGGCATGTCGGGTGCCACTGTCTGCACCTGCACAGAAAGTTTTGAGCAGATATCTTCTTTCGTTCGGCCGGAATTGCAAAACGTTTGTGCATCTTCAATATTGCTCGCGGTCAATGTCAAAAAGCCCTTATCTGCAATCTAGGTGTTTCTGCGTGCTGCTCCGGCCCAAAGAGTGCCCGGCGGAAAACGACAACGCAGGCATGTCGGGTGCCACTGTCTACACCTGCACAGAAAGTTTTGAACAGATATCTCCTTCCGTTCTGCCGGAATTGCAAGACGTTTGTGCATCTTCTATGTTCGTCGCGGTCAATGGCAAAAGGCGCTTATCTTCAATCTGGGTGTTTCTGCGTGCTGCTCCGGCCCAAAGAGTGCCCGGCGGAAAACGACAACGCAGGCATGTCGGGTGCCACTGTCTACACCTGCACAGAAAGTTTTGAGCAGATATCTCCTTCCATTCGGCCGGAATTGCAAGAAGTTTGTGCATCTTCTATGTTCGTCGCGGTCAATGACAAAAAGGCGCTTATCTTCAATCTAGGTGTTTCTGCGTGCTGCGCCGGCCCAAAGAGTGCCCGGCTGAAAACGACAACGCAGGCATGTCGGGTGCCACTGTCTGCACCTGCACAGAAAGTTTTGAGCAGATATCTTCTTTCGTTCGGCCGGAATTGCAAAACGTTTGTGCATCTTCAATATTGCTCGCGGTCAATGTCAAAAAGCCCTTATCTGCAATCTAGGTGTTTCTGCGTGCTGCTCCGGCCCAAAGAGTGCCCGGCGGAAAACGACAACGCAGGCATGTCGGGTGCCACTGTCTACACCTGCACAGAATGTTTTGAGCAGATATCTCCTTCCATTTGGCCGGAAATGCAAGACGTTTGTGCATCTTCTATGTTCGTCGCGGTCAATGGCAAAAGGCGCTTATCTTCAATCTAGGTGTTTCTGCGTGCTGCTCCGGCCCAAAGAGTGCCCGGCGGAAAACGACAACGCAGGCATGTCGAGTGCCACTGTCTGCACCTGCACAGAAATTTTTGAGCAGATATCTCCTTCCGTTCTGCCGGAATTGAAAGAAGATTGTGCATCTTCTATGTTCATCGCGGTCAATGGCAAAAGGCGCTTATCTTCAATCTAGGTGTTTCTGCGTGCTGCTCCGGCCCAAAGAGTGCCCGGCAGAAAACGACAACGCAGGCATGTCGGGTGCCACTCTCTGCACCTGCACAGAAAGTTTTGAGCAGATATCTCCTTCCACTCGGCTGGAATTGCAAGACGTTTGTGCATCTTCTATGTTCGTCGCATTCAATGGCAAAAGGCGCTTATCTTCAATCTAGGTGTTTCTGCGTGCTGCGCCGGCCCAAAGAGTGCCCGGCGGAAAACGACAACGCAGGCATGTCGAGTGCCAGTGTCTGCACCTGCACAGAAAGTTTTGAGCAGATATCTCCTTCCGTTCGGCCGGAATAGAAAGAAGTTTGTGCATCTTCAATGATGGTCGCGGTCAATGACAAAAAGGCGCTTATCTTCAATCTAGGTGTTTCTGCGTGCTGCGCCGGCCCAAAGAGTGCCCGACTGAAAACGCCAAGGCAGGCATGTCGGGTGCCACTGTCTGCACCTGCACAGAAAGTTTTGAGCAGATATCTTCTTTCGTTCGGCCGGAATTGCAAGACGTTTGTGCATCTTCAATATTGGTCGCGGTCAATGTCAAAAAGCCCTTATCTGCAATCTAGGTGTTTCTGCGTGCTGCGCCGGCCCAATGAGTGCCCGGCGGAAAACGACAACGCAGGCATGTCGGGTGCCACTGTCTACACCTGCACAGAAAGTTTTGAACAGATATCTCCTTCCATTCGGCCGGAATTGCAAGACGTTTGTGCACCTTCTATGTTCGTCGCGGTCAATGGCAAAAGGCGCTTATCTTCAATCTAGGTGTTTCTGCGTGCTGCTCCGGCCCAAAGAGTGCCCGGCGGAAAACGACAACGCAGGCATGTCGGGTGCCACTGTCTGCACCTGCACAGACATTTTTGAGCAGATATCTCCTTCCGTTCTGCCGGAATTGAAAGAAGATTGTGCATCTTCTATGTTCGTCGCGGTCAATGGCAAAAGGCGCTTATCTTCAATCTAGGTGTTTCTGCGTGCTGCTCCGGCCCAAAGAGTGCCCGGCGGAAAACGACAACGCAGGCATGTCGGGTGCAACTGTCTACACCTGCACAGAAAGTTTTGAGCAGATATCTCCTTCCATTCGGCCGGAATTGCAAGAAGTTTGTGCATCTTCTATGTTCGTCGCGGTCAATGACAAAAAGGCGCTTATCTTCAATCTAGGTGTTTCTGCGTGCTGCGCCGGCCCAAAGAGTGCCCGACTGAAAACGACAAGGCAGGCATGTCGGGTGCCACTGTCTGCACCTGCACAGAAAGTTTTGAGCAGATATCTTCTTTCGTTCGGCCGGAATTGCAAGACGTTTGTGCATCTTCAATATTGGTCGCGGTCAATGTCAAAAAGCCCTTATCTGCAATCTAGGTGTTTCTGCGTGCTGCGCCGGCCCAAAGAGTGCCTGGCTGAAAACGACAACGCAGGCATGTCGGGTGCCACTGTCTGCACCAGCACAGAAAGTTTTGAGCAGATATCTCCTTCCATTCGGCCGGAATTTCAAGAAGTTTGTGCATCATCTATGTTCGTCGCGGTCAATGGCAAAAGGCGCTTATCTTCAATCTAGGTGTTTCTGCGTGCTGCTCCGGCCCAAAGAGTGCCCGGCGGAAAACGACAACGCAGGCATGTCGGGTGCCATTGTCTGCACCTGCACAGACATTTTTGAGCAGATATCTCCTTCCGTTCTGCCGGAATTGAAAGAAGATTGTGCATCTTCTATGTTCGTCGCGGTCAATGGCAAAAGGCGCTTATCTTCAATCTAGGTGTTTCTGCGTGCTGCTCCGGCCCAAAGAGTGCCCGGCGGAAAACGACAACGCAGGCATGTCGGGTGCCACTGTCTACACCTGCACAGAAAGTTTTGAGCAGATATCTCCTTCCATTCGGCCGGAATTGCAAGAAGTTTGTGCATCTTCTATGTTCGTCGCGGTCAATGACAAAAAGGCGCTTATCTTCAATCTAGGTGTTTCTGCGTGCTGCGCCGGCCCAAAGAGTGCCCGGCTGAAATCGACAACGCAGACATGTCGGGTGCCACTGTCTGCACCTGCACAGAAAGTTTTGAGCAGATATCTTCTTTCGTTCGGCCGGAATTGCAAAACGTTTGTGCATCTTCAATATTGCTCGCGGTCAATGTCAAAAAGCCCTTATCTGCAATCTAGGTGTTTCTGCGTGCTGCTCCGGCCCAAAGAGTGCCCGGCGGAAAACGACAACGCAGGCATGTCGGGTGCCACTGTCTACACCTGCACAGAAAGTTTTGAACAGATATCTCCTTCCATTCGGCCGGAATTGCAAGACGTTTGTGCATCTTCTATGTTCGTCGCGGTCAATGGCAAAAGGCGCTTATCTTCAATCTGGGTGTTTCTGCGTGCTGCTCCGGCCCAAAGAGTGCCCGGCAGAAAACGACAACGCAGGCATGTCGGGTGCCACTGTCTACACCTGCACAGAATGTTTTGAGCAGATATCTCCTTCCATTCGGCCGGAATTGCAAGAAGTTTGTGCATCTTCTATGTTCGTCGCGGTCAATGGCAAAAGGCGCTTATCTTCAATCTAGGTGTTTCTGCGTGCTGCTCCGGCCCAAAGAGTGCCCGGCGGAAAACGACAACGCAGGCATGTCGGGTGCCACTGTCTGCACCTGCACAGAAATTTTTGAGCAGATATCTCCTTCCGTTCTGCCGGAATTGAAAGAAGATTGTGCATCTTCTATGTTCGTCGCGGTCAATGGCAAAAGGCGCTTATCTTCAATCTAGGTGTTTCTGCGTGCTGCTCCGGCCCAAAGAGTGCCCGGCGGAAAACGACAACGCAGGCATGTCGGGTGCCACTGTTTGCACCTGCACAGAAATTTTTGAGCAGATATCTCCTTCCGTTCTGCCGGAATTGAAAGAAGACTGTGCATCTTCTATGTTCATCGCGGTCAATGGCAAAAGGCGTTTATCTTCAATCTAGGTGTTTCTGCGTGCTGCTCCGGCCCAAAGAGTGCCCGGCGGAAAACGACAACGCGGGCATGTCGGGTGCCACTGTCTACACCTGCACAGAAAGTTTTGAGCAGATATCTCCTTCCATTCGGCCGGAATTGCTAAAAGTTTGTGCATCTTCTATGTTCGTCGCGGTCAATGGCAAAAGGCGCTTATCTTCAATCTGGGTGTTTCTGCGTGCTGCTCCGGCCCAAAGAGTGCCCGGCGGAAAACGACAACGCAGGCATGTCGGGTGCCACTGTCTACACCTGCACAGAAAGTTTTGAGCAGATATCTCCTTCCATTCGGCCGGAATTGCAAGAAGTTTGTGCATCTTCTATGTTCGTCGCGGTCAATGACAAAAAGGCGCTTATCTTCAATCTAGGTGTTTCTGCGTGCTGCGCCGGCCCAAAGAGTGCCCGGCTGAAAACGACAACGCAGGCATGTCGGGTGCCACTGTCTGCACCTGCACAGAAAGTTTTGAGCAGATATCTTCTTTCGTTCGGCCGGAATTGCAAAACGTTTGTGCATCTTCAATATTGCTCGCGGTCAATGTCAAAAAGCCCTTATCTGCAATCTAGGTGTTTCTGCGTGCTGCTCCGGCCCAAAGAGTGCCCGGCGGAAAACGACAACGCAGGCATGTCGGGTGCCACTGTCTACACCTGCACAGAATGTTTTGAGCAGATATCTCCTTCCATTTGGCCGGAAATGCAAGACGTTTGTGCATCTTCTATGTTCGTCGCGGTCAATGGCAAAAGGCGCTTATCTTCAATCTAGGTGTTTCTGCGTGCTGCTCCGGCCCAAAGAGTGCCCGGCGGAAAACGACAACGCAGGCATGTCGGGTGCCACTGTCTGCACCTGCACAGAAATTTTTGAGCAGATATCTCCTTCCGTTCTGCCGGAATTGAAAGAAGATTGTGCATCTTCTATGTTCATCGCGGTCAATGGCAAAAGGCGCTTATCTTCAATCTAGGTGTTTCTGCGTGCTGCTCCGGCCCAAAGAGTGCCCGGCAGAAAACGACAACGCAGGCATGTCGGGTGCCACTCTCTGCACCTGCACAGAAAGTTTTGAGCAGATATCTCCTTCCACTCGGCTGGAATTGCAAGACGTTTGTGCATCTTCTATGTTCGTCGCATTCAATGGCAAAAGGCGCTTATCTTCAATCTAGGTGTTTCTGCGTGCTGCGCCGGCCCAAAGAGTGCCCGGCGGAAAACGACAACGCAGGCATGTCGAGTGCCAGTGTCTGCACCTGCACAGAAAGTTTTGAGCAGATATCTCCTTCCGTTCGGCCGGAATAGAAAGAAGTTTGTGCATCTTCAATGATGGTCGCGGTCAATGACAAAAAGGCGCTTATCTTCAATCTAGGTGTTTCTGCGTGCTGCGCCGGCCCAAAGAGTGCCCGACTGAAAACGACAAGGCAGGCATGTCGGGTGCCACTGTCTGCACCTGCACAGAAAGTTTTGAGCAGATATCTTCTTTCGTTCGGCCGGAATTGCAAGACGTTTGTGCATCTTCAATATTGGTCGCGGTCAATGTCAAAAAGCCCTTATCTGCAATCTAGGTGTTTCTGCGTGCTGCGCCGGCCCAATGAGTGCCCGGCGGAAAACGACAACGCAGGCATGTCGGGTGCCACTGTCTACACCTGCACAGAAAGTTTTGAACAGATATCTCCTTCCATTCGGCCGGAATTGCAAGACGTTTGTGCATCTTCTATGTTCGTCGCGGTCAATGGCAAAAGGCGCTTATCTTCAATCTAGGTGTTTCTGCGTGCTGCTCCGGCCCAAAGAGTGCCCGGCGGAAAACGACAACGCAGGCATGTCGGGTGCCACTGTCTGCACCTGCACAGAAATTTTTGAGCAGATATCTCCTTCCGTTCTGCCGGAATTGAAAGAAGATTGTGCATCTTCTATGTTCATCGCGGTCAATGGCAAAAGGCGCTTATCTTCAATCTAGGTGTTTCTGCGTGCTGCTCCGGCCCAAAGAGTGCCCGGCGGAAAACGACAACGCAGGCATGTCGGGTGCCACTGTCTACACCTGCACAGAATGTTTTGAGCAGATATCTCCTTCCATTTGGCCGGAAATGCAAGACGTTTGTGCATCTTCTATGTTCGTCGCGGTCAATGGCAAAAGGCGCTTATCTTCAATCTAGGTGTTTCTGCGTGCTGCGCCGGCCCAAAGAGTGCCCGGCAGAAAACGACAACGCAGGCATGTCGGGTGCCACTGTCTGCACCTGCACAGAAAGTTTTGAGCAGATATCTCCTTCCGTTCGGCCGGAATTGAAAGAAGATTGTGCATCTTCAATGTAGGTCGCGGTCAATGACAAAAAGGCGCTTATCTTCAATCTAGGTGTTTCTGCGTGCTGCGCCGGCCCAAAGAGTGCCCGGCGGAAAACGACAACGCAGGCATGTCGGGTGCCACTGTCTGCACCTGCACAGAAAGTTTTGAGCAGATATCTCCTTCCATTCGGCCGGAATTTCAAGAAGTTTGTGCATCTTCTATGTTCGTCGCATTCAATGGCAAAAGGCGCTTATCTTCAATCTAGGTGTTTCTGCGTGCTGCTCCGGCCCAAAGAGTGCCCGGCGGAAAACGACAACGCAGGCATGTCGGGTGCCACTGTCTGCACCTGCACAGAAATTTTTGAGCAGATATCTCCTTCCGTTCTGCCGGAATTGAAAGAAGATTGTGCATCTTCTATGTTCATCGCGGTCAATGGCAAAAGGCGCTTATCTTCAATCTAGGTGTTTCTGCGTGCTGCTCCGGCCCAAAGAGTGCCCGGCAGAAAACGACAACGCAGGCATGTCGGGTGCCACTCTCTGCACCTGCACAGAAAGTTTTGAGCAGATATCTCCTTCCATTCGGCTGAAATTGCAAGACGTTTGTGCATCTTCTATGTTCGTCGCATTCAATGGCAAAAGGCGCTTATCTTCAATCTAGGTGTTTCTGCGTGCTGCTCCGGCCCAAAGAGTGCCCGGCGGAAAACGACAACGCAGGCATGTCGGGTGCCACTGTCTGCACCTGCACAGACATTTTTGAGCAGATATCTCCTTCCGTTCTGCCGAAATTGAAAGAAGATTGTGCATCTTCTATGTTCATCGCGGTCAATGGCAAAAGGCGCTTATCTTCAATCTAGGTGTTTCTGCGTGCTGCGCCTGCCCAAAGAGTGCCCGGCTGAAAACGACAACGCAGGCATGTCGGGTGCCACTGTCTACACCTGCACAGAAAGTTGTGAACAGATATCTCCTTCCATTCGGCCGGAATTGCAAGACGTTTGTGCATCTTCTATGTCCGTCGCGGTCAATGGCAAAAGGCGCTTATCTTCAATCTAGGTATTTCTGCGTGCTGCGCCGGCCCAAAGAGTGCCCGGCGGAAAACGACAACGCAGGCATGTCGGGTGCCACTGTCTGCACCTGCACAGAAAGCTTTGAGCAGATATCTCCTTCCGTTCGGCCGGAATTGAAAGAAGTTTGTGCATCTTCAATGATGGTCGCGGTCAATGACAAAAAGGCGCTTATCTTCAATCTAGGTGTTTCTGCGTGCTGCGCCGGCCCAAAGAGTGCCCGACTGAAAACGACAAGGCAGGCATGTCGGGTGCCACTGTCTGCACCTGCACAGAAAGTTTTGAGCAGATATCTTCTTTCGTTCGGCTGGAATTGCAAGACGTTTGTGCATCTTCAATATTGGTCGCGGTCAATGTCATAAAGCCCTTATCTGCAATCTAGGTGTTTCTGCGTGCTGCGCCGACCCAAAGAGTGCCCGGCGGAAAACGACAACGCAGACATGTCGGGTGCCATTGTCTACACCTGCACAGAAAGTTTTGAGCAGATATCTCCTTCCATTCGGCCGGAATTGCAAGAAGTTTGTGCATCTTCTATGTTCGTCGCGGTCAATGGCAAAAGGCGCTTATCTTCAATCTAGGTGTTTCTGCGTGCTGCTCCGGCCCAAAGAGGTTCCGGCGGAAAACGACAACGCAGGCATGTCGGGTGCCACTGTCTACACCTGCACAGAAAGTTTTGAGCAGATATCTCCTTCCATTCGGCCGGAATTGCAAGAAGTTTGTGCATCTTCTATGTTCGTCGCGGTCAATGACAAAAATGCGCTTATCTTCAATCTAGGTGTTTCTGCGTGCTGCGCCGGCCCAAAGAGTGCCCGGCTGAAAACGACAACGCAGGCATGTCGGGTGCCACTGTCTACACCTGCACAGAAAGTTTTGAACAGATATCTCCTTCCATTCGGCCGGAATTGCAAGACGTTTGTGCATCTTCTATGTTCGTCGCGGTCAATGGCAAAAGGCGCTTATCTTCAATCTAGGTGTTTCTGCGTGCTGCTCCGGCCCAAAGAGTGCCCGGCGGAAAACGACAACGCAGGCATGTCGGGTGCCACTGTCTGCACCTGCACAGAAATTTTTGAGCAGATATCTCCTTCCGTTCTGCCGGAATTGAAAGATGATTGTGCATCTTCTATGTTCATCGCGGTCAATGGCAAAAGGCGCTTATCTTCAATCTAGGTGTTTCTGCGTGCTGCTCCGGCCCAAAGAGTGCCCGGCGGAAAACGACAACGCAGGCATGTCGGGTGCCACTGTCTACACCTGCACAGATAGTTTTGAGCAGATATCTCCTTCCATTCGGCAGGAATTGCAAGACGTTTGTGCATCTTCTATGTTCGTCGCATTCAATGGCAAAAGGCGCTTATCTTCAATCTAGGTGTTTCTGCGTGCTGCGCCGGCCCAAAGAGTGCCCGGCGGAAAACGACAACGCAGGCATGTCGGGTGCCACTGTCTGCACCTGCACAGAAAGTTTTGAGCAGATATCTCCTTCCGTTCGGCCGGAATTGAAAGAAGTTTGTGCATCTTCAATGATGGTCGCGGTCAATGACAAAAAGGCGCTTATCTTCAATCTAGGTGTTTCTGCGTGCTGCGCCGGCCCAAAGAGTGCCCGACTGAAAACGAAAAGGCAGGCATGTCGGGTGCCACTGTCTGCACCTGCACAGAAATTTTTGAGCAGATATCTTCTTTCGTTCGGCCGGAATTGCAAGACGTTTGTGCATCTTCAATATTGGTCGCGGTCAATGTCAAAAAGCCCTTATCTGCAATCTAGGTGTTTCTGCGTGCTGCGCCGACCCAAAGAGTGCCCGGCGGAAAACGACAACGCAGACATGTCGGGTGCCACTGTCTACACCTGCACAGAAAGTTTTGAGCAGATATCTCCTTCCATTCGGCTGGAATTGCAAGAAGTTTGTGCATCTTCTATGTTCGTCGCGGTCAATGGCAAAAGGCGCTTATCTTCAATCTAGGTGTTTCTGCGTGCTGCTCCGGCCCAAAGAGTGCCCGGCGGAAAACGACAATGCAGGCATGTCGGGTGCCACTGTCTGCACCTGCACAGAAATTTTTGAGCAGATATCTCCTTCCGTTCTGCCGGAATTGAAAGAAGATTGTGCATCTTCTATGTTCATCGCGGTCAATGGCAAAAGGCGCTTATCTTCAATCCAGGTGTTTCTGCGTGCTGCTCCGGCCCAAAGAGTGCCCGGCAGAAAACGACAACGCAGGCATGTCGGGTGCCACTGTCTGCACCTGCACAGAAAGTTTTGAGCAGATATCTCCTTCCATTCGGCTGGAATTGCAAGACGTTTGTGCATCTTCGCATTCAATGGCAAAAGGCGCTTATCTTCAATCTAGGTGTTTCTGCGTGCTGCGCCGGCCCAAAGAGTGCCCGGCGGAAAACGACAACGCAGGCATGTCGAGTGCCACTGTCTGCACCTGAACAGAAAGTTTTGAGCAGATATCTCCTTCCGTTCGGCCGGAATTGAAAGAAGTTTGTGCATCTTCAATGATGGTCGCGGTCAATTACAAAAAGGCGCTTATCTTCAATCTAGGTGTTTCTGCGTGCTGCGCCGGCCCAAAGAGTGCCCGACTGAAAACGACAAGGCAGGCATGTCGGGTGCCACTGTCTGCACCTGCACAGAAAGTTTTGAGCAGATATCTTCTTTCGTTCGGCCGGAATTGCAAGACGTTTGTGCATCTTCAATATTGGTCGCGGTCAATGTCAAAAAGCCCTTATCTGCAATCTAGGTGTTTCTGCGTGCTGCGCCGGACCAATGAGTGCCCGGCGGAAAACGACAACGCAGGCATGTCGGGTGCCACTGTCTACACCTGCACAGAAAGTTTTCAACAGATATCTCCTTCCATTCGGCCGGAATTGCAAGACGTTTGTGCATCTTCTATGTTCGTCGCGGTCAATGGCAAAAGGCGCTTATCTTCAATCTAGGTGTTTCTGCGTGCTGCTCCGGCCCAAAGAGTGCCCGGCGGAAAACGACAACGCAGGCATGTCGGGTGCCACTGTCTGCACCTGCACAGAAATTTTTGAGCAGATATCTCCTTCCGTTCTGCCGGAATTGAAAGAAGATTGTGCATCTTCTATGTTCATCGCGGTCAATGGCAAAAGGCGCTTATCTTCAATCTAGGTGTTTCTGCGTGCTGCTCCGGCCCAAAGAGTGCCCGGCAGAAAACGACAACGCAGGCATGTCGGGTGCCACTGTCTACACCTGCACAGAAAGTTTTGAGCAGATGTCTCCTTCCATTCGGCTGGAATTGCAAGACGTTTGTGCATCTTCTATGTTCGTCGCAGTCAATGGCAAAAGGCGCTTATCTTCAATCTAGGTGTTTCTGCGTGCTGCGCCGGCCCAAAGAGTGCCCGGCGGAAAACGACAACGCAGGCATGTCGGGTGCCACTGTCTGCACCTGCACAGAAAGTTTTGAGTAGATATCTTCTTTCGTTCGGCCGGAATTGCAAGACGTTTGTGCATCTTCAATATTGGTCGCGGTCAATGTCAAAAAGCCCTTATCTGCAATCTAGGTGTTTCTGCGTGCTGCTACGGCCCAAAGAGTGCCCGGCAGAAAACGACAACGCAGGCATGTCGGGTGCCACTGTCTGCACCTGCACAGAAAGTTTTGAGCAGATATCTCCTTCCGTTCGGCCGGAATTGAAAGAAGTTTGTGCATCTTCAATGATGGTCGCGATCAATGACAAAAAGGCGCTTATCTTCAATCTAGGTGTTTCTGCGTGCTGCGCCGGCCCAAAGAGTGCCCGACTGAAAACGACAAGGCAGGCATGTCGGGTGCCACTGTCTACACCTGCACAGAAAGTTTTGAACAGATATCTCCTTCCATTCGGCCGGAATTGCAAGACGTTTGTGCATCTTCTATGTTCGTCGCGGTCAATGGCAAAAGGCGCTTATCTTCAATCTAGGTGTTTCTGCGTGCTGCTCCGGCCCAAAGAGTGCCCGGCGGAAAACGACAACGCAGGCATGTCGGGTGCCACTGTCTGCACCTGCACAGAAATTTTTGAGCAGATATCTCCTTCCGTTCTGCCGGAATTGAAAGAAGATTGTGCATCTTCTATGTTCATCGCGGTCAATGGCAAAAGGCGCTTATCTTCAATCTAGGTGTTTCTGCGTGCTGCTCCGGCCCAAAGAGTGCCCGGCAGAAAACGACAACGCAGGCATGTCGGGTGCCACTCTCTGCACCTGCACAGAAAGTTTTGAGCAGATATCTCCTTCCACTCGGCTGGAATTGCAAGACGTTTGTGCATCTTCTATGTTCGTCGCATTCAATGGCAAAAGGCGCTTATCTTCAATCTAGGTGTTTCTGCGTGCTGCGCCAGCCCAAAGAGTGCCCGGCGGAAAACGACAACGCAGGCATGTCGAGTGCCAGTGTCTGCACCTGCACAGAAAGTTTTGAGCAGATATCTCCTTCCGTTCGGCCGGAATAGAAAGAAGTTTGTGCATCTTCAATGATGGTCGCGGTCAATGACAAAAAGGCGCTTATCTTCAATCTAGGTGTTTCTGCGTGCTGCGCCGGCCCAAAGAGTGCCCGACTGAAAACGACAAGGCAGGCATGTCGGGTGCCACTGTCTGCACCTGCACAGAAAGTTTTGAGCAGATATCTTCTTTCGTTCGGCCGGAATTGCAAAACGTTTGTGCATCTTCAATATTGGTCGCGGTCAATGTCAAAAAGCCCTTATCTGCAATCTAGGTGTTTCTGCGTGCTGCGCCGGCCCAATGAGTGCCCGGCGGAAAACGACAACGCAGGCATGTCGGGTGCCACTGTCTACACCTGCACAGAAAGTTTTGAACAGATATCTCCTTCCATTCGGCCGGAATTGCAAGACGTTTGTGCATCTTCTATGTTCGTCGCGGTCAATGGCAAAAGGCGCTTATCTTCAATCTAGGTGTTTCTGCGTGCTGCTCCGGCCCAAAGAGTGCCCGGCGGAAAACGACAACGCAGGCATGTCGGGTGCCACTGTCTGCACCTGCACAGACATTTTTGAGCAGATATCTCCTTCCGTTCTGCCGGAATTGAAAGAAGATTGTGCATCTTCTATGTTCATCGCGGTCAATGGCAAAAGGCGCTTATCTTCAATCCAGGTGTTTCTGCGTGCTGCTCCGGCCCAAAGAGTGCCCGGCGGAAAACGACAACGCAGGCATGTCGGGTGCCACTGTTTGCACCTGCACAGAAATTTTTGAGCAGATATCTCCTTCCGTTCTGCCGGAATTGAAAGAAGACTGTGCATCTTCTATGTTCATCGCGGTCAATGGCAAAAGGCGTTTATCTTCAATCTAGGTGTTTCTGCGTGCTGCTCCGGCCCAAAGAGTGCCCGGCGGAAAACGACAACGCGGGCATGTCGGGTGCCACTGTCTACACCTGCACAGAAAGTTTTGAGCAGATATCTCCTTCCATTCGGCCGGAATTGCTAAAAGTTTGTGCATCTTCTATGTTCGTCGCGGTCAATGGCAAAAGGCGCTTATCTTCAATCTGGGTGTTTCTGCGTGCTGCTCCGGCCCAAAGAGTGCCCGGCGGAAAACGACAACGCAGGCATGTCGGGTGCCACTGTCTACACCTGCACAGAAAGTTTTGAGCAGATATCTCCTTCCATTCGGCCGGAATTGCAAGAAGTTTGTGCATCTTCTATGTTCGTCGCGGTCAATGACAAAAAGGCGCTTATCTTCAATCTAGGTGTTTCTGCGTGCTGCGCCGGCCCAAAGAGTGCCCGGCTGAAAACGACAACGCAGGCATGTCGGGTGCCACTGTCTGCACCTGCACAGAAAGTTTTCAGCAGATATCTTCTTTCGTTCGGCCGGAATTGCAAAACGTTTGTGCATCTTCAATATTGCTCGCGGTCAATGTCAAAAAGCCCTTATCTGCAATCTAGGTGTTTCTGCGTGCTGCTCCGGCCCAAAGAGTGCCCGGCGGAAAACGACAACGCAGGCATGTCGGGTGCCACTGTCTACACCTGCACAGAAAGTTTTGAACAGATATCTCCTTCCATTCGGCCGGAATTGCAAGACGTTTGTGCATCTTCTATGTTCGTCGCGGTCAATGGCAAAAGGCGCTTATCTTCAATCTAGGTGTTTCTGCGTGCTGCTCCGGCCCAAAGAGTGCCCGGCGGAAAACGACAACGCAGGCATGTCGGGTGCCACTGTCTGCACCTGCACAGAAATTTTTGAGCAGATATCTCCTTCCGTTCTGCCGGAATTGAAAGAAGATTGTGCATCTTCTATGTTCATCGCGGTCAATGGCAAAAGGCGCTTATCTTCAATCTAGGTGTTTCTGCGTGCTGCGCCGGCCCAAAGAGTGCCCGGCGGAAAACGACAACGCAGGCATGTCGGGTGCCACTGTCTGCACCTGCACAGAAAGTTTTGAGCAGATATCTCCTTCCGTTCGGCCGGAATTGAAAGAAGATTGTGCATCTTCAATGTAGGTCGCGGTCAATGACAAAAAGGCGCTTATCTTCAATCTAGGTGTTTCTGCGTGCTGCGCCGGCCCAAAGAGTGCCCGGCGGAAAACGACAACGCAGGCATGTCGGGTGCCACTGTCTGCACCTGCACAGAAAGTTTTGAGCAGATATCTCCTTCCGTTCGGCCGGAATTGAAAGAAGATTGTGCATCTTCAATGTAGGTCGCGGTCAATGACAAAAAGGCGCTTATCTTCAATCTAGGTGTTTCTGCGTGCTGCGCCGGCCCAAAGAGTGCCCGGCGGAAAACGACAACGCAGGCATGTCGGGTGCCACTGTCTGCACCTGCACAGAAAGTTTTGAGCAGATATCTCCTTCCATTCGGCCGGAATTTCAAGAAGTTTGTGCATCTTCTATGTTCGTCGCGGTCAATGGCAAAAGGCGCTTATCTTCAATCTAGGTGTTTCTGCGTGCTGCTCCGGCCCAAAGAGTGCCCGGCGGAAAACGACAACGCAGGCATGTCGGGTGCCACTGTCTGCACCTGCACAGACATTTTTGAGCAGATATCTCCTTCCGTTCTGCCGGAATTGAAAGAAGATTGTGCATCTTCTATGTTCGTCGCGGTCAATGGCAAAAGGCGCTTATCTTCAATCTAGGTGTTTCTGCGTGCTGCTCCGGCCCAAAGAGTGCCCGGCGGAAAACGACAACGCAGGCATGTCGGGTGCCACTGTCTGCACCTGCACAGAAATTTTTGAGCAGATATCTCCTTCCGTTCTGCCGGAATTGAAAGAAGATTGTGCATCTTCTATGTTCATCGCGGTCAATGGCAAAAGGTGCTTATCTTCAATCTAGGTGTTTCTGCGTGCTGCTCCGGCCCAAAGAGTGCCCGGCGGAAAACGACAACGCAGGCATGTCGGGTGCCACTGTCTACACCTGCACAGAATGTTTTGAGCAGATATCTCCTTCCATTTGGCCGGAAATGCAAGACGTTTGTGCATCTTCTATGTTCGTCGCATTCAATGGCAAAAGGCGCTTATCTTCAATCTAGGTGTTTCTGCGTGCTGCGCCGGCCCAAAGAGTGCCCGGCGGAAAACGACAACGCAGGCATGTCGAGTGCCAGTGTCTGCACCTGCACAGAAAGTTTTGAGCAGATATCTCCTTCCGTTCGGCCGGAATAGAAAGAAGTTTGTGCATCTTCAATGATGGTCGCGGTCAATGACAAAAAGGCGCTTATCTTCAATCTAGGTGTTTCTGCGTGCTGCGCCGGCCCAAAGAGTGCCCGACTGAAAACGACAAGGCAGGCATGTCGGGTGCCACTGTCTGCACCTGCACAGAAAGTTTTGAGCAGATATCTTCTTTCGTTCGGCCGGAATTGCAAGACGTTTGTGCATCTTCAATATTGGTCGCGGTCAATGTCAAAAAGCCCTTATCTGCAATCTAGGTGTTTCTGCGTGCTGCGCCGGCCCAATGAGTGCCCGGCGGAAAACGACAACGCAGGCATGTCGGGTGCCACTGTCTACACCTGCACAGAAAGTTTTGAACAGATATCTCCTTCCATTCGGCCGGAATTGCAAGACGTTTGTGCATCTTCTATGTTCGTCGCGGTCAATGGCAAAAGGCGCTTATCTTCAATCTAGGTGTTTCTGCGTGCTGCTCCGGCCCAAAGAGTGCCCGGCGGAAAACGACAACGCAGGCATGTCGGGTGCCACTGTCTGCACCTGCACAGACATTTTTGAGCAGATATCTCCTTCCGTTCTGCCGGAATTGAAAGAAGATTGTGCATCTTCTATGTTCGTCGCGGTCAATGGCAAAAGGCGCTTATCTTCAATCTAGGTGTTTCTGCGTGCTGCTCCGGCCCAAAGAGTGCCCGGCGGAAAACGACAACGCAGGCATGTCGGGTGCCACTGTCTACACCTGCACAGAAAGTTTTGAGCAGATATCTCCTTCCATTCGGCCGGAATTGCAAGAAGTTTGTGCATCTTCTATGTTCGTCGCGGTCAATGACAAAAAGGCGCTTATCTTCAATCTAGGTGTTTCTGCGTGCTGCGCCGGCCCAAAGAGTGCCCGACTGAAAACGACAAGGCAGGCATGTCGGGTGCCACTGTCTGCACCTGCACAGAAAGTTTTGAGCAGATATCTTCTTTCGTTCGGCCGGAATTGCAAGACGTTTGTGCATCTTCAATATTGGTCGCGGTCAATGTCAAAAAGCCCTTATCTGCAATCTAGGTGTTTCTGCGTGCTGCGCCGGCCCAAAGAGTGCCTGGCTGAAAACGACAACGCAGGCATGTCGGGTGCCACTGTCTGCACCAGCACAGAAAGTTTTGAGCAGATATCTCCTTCCATTCGGCCGGAATTTCAAGAAGTTTGTGCATCTTCTATGTTCGTCGCGGTCAATGGCAAAAGGCGCTTATCTTCAATCTAGGTGTTTCTGCGTGCTGCTCCGGCCCAAAGAGTGCCCGGCGGAAAACGACAACGCAGGCATGTCGGGTGCCACTGTCTGCACCTGCACAGACATTTTTGAGCAGATATCTCCTTCCGTTCTGCCGGAATTGAAAGAAGATTGTGCATCTTCTATGTTCGTCGCGGTCAATGGCAAAAGGCGCTTATCTTCAATCTAGGTGTTTCTGCGTGCTGCTCCGGCCCAAAGAGTGCCCGGCGGAAAACGACAACGCAGGCATGTCGGGTGCCACTGTCTACACCTGCACAGAAAGTTTTGAGCAGATATCTCCTTCCATTCGGCCGGAATTGCAAGAAGTTTGTGCATCTTCTATGTTCGTCGCGGTCAATGACAAAAAGGCGCTTATCTTCAATCTAGGTGTTTCTGCGTGCTGCGCCGGCCCAAAGAGTGCCCGGCTGAAAACGACAACGCAGGCATGTCGGGTGCCACTGTCTGCACCTGCACAGAAAGTTTTGAGCAGATATCTTCTTTCGTTCGGCCGGAATTGCAAAACGTTTGTGCATCTTCAATATTGCTCGCGGTCAATGTCAAAAAGCCCTTATCTGCAATCTAGGTGTTTCTGCGTGCTGCTCCGGCCCAAAGAGTGCCCGGCGGAAAACGACAACGCAGGCATGTCGGGTGCCACTGTCTACACCTGCACAGAAAGTTTTGAACAGATATCTCCTTCCATTCGGCCGGAATTGCAAGACGTTTGTGCATCTTCTATGTTCGTCGCGGTCAATGGCAAAAGGCGCTTATCTTCAATCTGGGTGTTTCTGCGTGCTGCTCCGGCCCAAAGAGTGCCCGGCAGAAAACGACAACGCAGGCATGTCGGGTGCCACTGTCTACACCTGCACAGAATGTTTTGAGCAGATATCTCCTTCCATTCGGCCGGAATTGCAAGAAGTTTGTGCATCTTCTATGTTCGTCGCGGTCAATGGCAAAAGGCGCTTATCTTCAATCTAGGTGTTTCTGCGTGCTGCTCCGGCCCAAAGAGTGCCGGCGGAAAACGACAACGCAAGCATGTCGGGTGCCACTGTCTACACCTGCACAGAAAGTTTTGAGCAGATATCTCCTTCCATTCGGCCGGAATTGCAAGAAGTTTGTGCATCTTCTATGTTCGTCGCGGTCAATGGCAAAAGGCGCTTATCTTCAATCTAGGTGTTTCTGCGTGCTGCTCCGGCCCAAAGAGTGCCCGGCGGAAAACGACAACGCAGGCATGTCGGGTGCCACTGTCTGCACCTGCACAGACATTTTTGAGCAGATATCTCCTTCCGTTCTGCCGGAATTGAAAGAAGATTGTGCATCTTCTATGTTCGTCGCGGTCAATGGCAAAAGGCGCTTATCTTCAATCTAGGTGTTTCTGCGTGCTGCTCCGGCCCAAAGAGTGCCCGGCGGAAAACGACAACGCAGGCATGTCGGGTGCCACTGTTTGCACCTGCACAGAAATTTTTGAGCAGATATCTCCTTCCGTTCTGCCGGAATTGAAAGAAGACTGTGCATCTTCTATGTTCATCGCGGTCAATGGCAAAAGGCGTTTATCTTCAATCTAGGTGTTTCTGCGTGCTGCTCCGGCCCAAAGAGTGCCCGGCGCAAAACGACAACGCGGGCATGTCGGGTGCCACTGTCTACACCTGCACAGAAAGTTTTGAGCAGATATCTCCTTCCATTCGGCCGGAATTGCTAGAAGTTTGTGCATCTTCTATGTTCGTCGCGGTCAATGGCAAAAGGCGCTTATCTTCAATCTGGGTGTTTCTGCGTGCTGCTCCGGTCCAAAGAGTGCCCGGCGGAAAACGACAACGCAGGCATGTCGGGTGCCACTGTCTACACCTGCACAGAAAGTTTTGAGCAGATATCTCCTTCCATTCGGCCGGAATTGCAAGAAGTTTGTGCATCTTCTATGTTCGTCGCGGTCAATGACAAAAAGGCGCTTATCTTCAATCTAGGTGTTTCTGCGTGCTGCGCCGGCCCAAAGAGTGCCCGGCTGAAAACGACAACGCAGGCATGTCGGGTGCCACTGTCTGCACCTGCACAGAAAGTTTTGAGCAGATATCTTCTTTCGTTCGGCCGGAATTGCAAAACGTTTGTGCATCTTCAATATTGCTCGCGGTCAATGTCAAAAAGCCCTTATCTGCAATCTAGGTGTTTCTGCGTGCTGCTCCGGCCCAAAGAGTGCCCGGCGGAAAACGACAACGCAGGCATGTCGGGTGCCACTGTCTACACCTGCACAGAAAGTTTTGAACAGATATCTCCTTCCATTCGGCCGGAATTGCAAGACGTTTGTGCATCTTCTATGTTCGTCGCGGTCAATGGCAAAAGGCGCTTATCTTCAATCTGGGTGTTTCTGCGTGCTGCTCCGGCCCAAAGAGTGCCCGGCAGAAAACGACAACGCAGGCATGTCGGGTGCCACTGTCTACACCTGCACAGAATGTTTTGAGCAGATATCTCCTTCCATTCGGCCGGAATTGCAAGAAGTTTGTGCATCTTCTATGTTCGTCGCGGTCAATGACAAAAAGGCGCTTATCTTCAATCTAGGTGTTTCTGCGTGCTGCGCCGGCCCAAAGAGTGCCCGGCTGAAAACGACAACGCAGGCATGTCGGGTGCCACTGTCTGCACCTGCACAGAAAGTTTTGAGCAGATATCTTCTTTCGTTCGGCCGGAATTGCAAAACGTTTGTGCATCTTCAATATTGCTCGCGGTCAATGTCAAAAAGCCCTTATCTGCAATCTAGGTGTTTCTGCGTGCTGCTCCGGCCCAAAGAGTGCCCGGCGGAAAACGACAACGCAGGCATGTCGGGTGCCACTGTCTACACCTGCACAGAAAGTTTTGAACAGATATCTCCTTCCATTCGGCCGGAATTGCAAGACGTTTGTGCATCTTCTATGTTCGTCGCGGTCAATGGCAAAAGGCGCTTATCTTCAATCTAGGTGTTTCTGCGTGCTGCTCCGGCCCAAAGAGTGCCCGGCGGAAAACGACAACGCAGGCATGTCGGGTGCCACTGTCTGCACCTGCACAGACATTTTTGAGCAGATATCTCCTTCCGTTCTGCCGGAATTGAAAGAAGATTGTGCATCTTCTATGTTCATCGCGGTCAATGGCAAAAGGCGCTTATCTTCAATCTAGGTGTTTCTGCGTGCTGCTCCGGCCCAAAGAGTGCCCGGCGGAAAACGACAACGCAGGCATGTCGGGTGCCACTGTCTGCACCTGCACAGAAAGTTTTGAGCAGATATCTCCTTCCATTCGGCCGGAATTGCAAGAAGTTTGTGCATCTTCTATGTTCGTCGCGGTCAATGGCAAAAGGCGCTTATCTTCAATCTAGGTGTTTCTGCGTGCTGCTCCGGCCCAAAGAGTGCCCGGCGGAAAACGACAACGCAGGCATGTCGGGTGCCACTGTTTGCACCTGCACAGAAATTTTTGAGCAGATATCTCCTTCCGTTCTGCCGGAATTGAAAGAAGACTGTGCATCTTCTATGTTCATCGCGGTCAATGGCAAAAGGCGTTTATCTTCAATCTAGGTGTTTCTGCGTGCTGCTCCGGCCCAAAGAGTGCCCGGCGGAAAACGACAACGCGGGCATGTCGGGTGCCACTGTCTACACCTGCACAGAAAGTTTTGAGCAGATATCTCCTTCCATTCGGCCGGAATTGCTAAAAGTTTGTGCATCTTCTATGTTCATCGCGGTCAATGGCAAAAGGCGCTTATCTTCAATCTAGGTGTTTCTGCGTGCTGCTCCGGCCCAAAGAGTGCCCGGCAGAAAACGACAACGCAGGCATGTCGGGTGCCACTCTCTGCACCTGCACAGAAAGTTTTGAGCAGATATCTCCTTCCACTCGGCTGGAATTGCAAGACGTTTGTGCATCTTCTATGTTCGTCGCATTCAATGGCAAAAGGCGCTTATCTTCAATCTAGGTGTTTCTGCGTGCTGCGCCAGCCCAAAGAGTGCCCGGCGGAAAACGACAACGCAGGCATGTCGAGTGCCAGTGTCTGCAAATGCACAGAAAGTTTTGAGCAGATATCTCCTTCCGTTCGGCCGGAATAGAAAGAAGTTTGTGCATCTTCAATGATGGTCGCGGTCAATGACAAAAAGGCGCTTATCTTCAATCTAGGTGTTTCTGCGTGCTGCGCCGGCCCAAAGAGTGCCCGACTGAAAACGACAAGGCAGGCATGTCGGGTGCCACTGTCTGCACCTGCACAGAAAGTTTTGAGCAGATATCTTCTTTCGTTCGGCCGGAATTGCAAGACGTTTGTGCATCTTCAATATTGGTCGCGGTCAATGTCAAAAAGCCCTTATCTGCAATCTAGGTGTTTCTGCGTGCTGCGCCGGCCCAATGAGTGCCCGGCGGAAAACGAAAACGCAGGCATGTCGGGTGCCACTGTCTACACCTGCACAGAAAGTTTTGAACAGATATCTCCTTCCATTCGGCCGGAATTGCAAGACGTTTGTGCATCTTCTATGTTCGTCGCGGTCAATGGCAAAAGGCGCTTATCTTCAATCTAGGTGTTTCTGCGTGCTGCTCCGGCCCAAAGAGTGCCCGGCGGAAAACGACAACGCAGGCATGTCGGGTGCCACTGTCTGCACCTGCACAGACATTTTTGAGCAGATATCTCCTTCCGTTCTGCCGGAATTGAAAGAAGATTGTGCATCTTCTATGTTCATCGCGGTCAATGGCAAAAGGCGCTTATCTTCAATCTAGGTGTTTCTGCGTGCTGCTCCGGCCCAAAGAGTGCCCGGCGGAAAACGACAACGCAGGCATGTCGGGTGCCACTGTTTGCACCTGCACAGAAATTTTTGAGCAGATATCTCCTTCCGTTCTGCCGGAATTGAAAGAAGACTGTGCATCTTCTATGTTCATCGCGGTCAATGGCAAAAGGCGTTTATCTTCAATCTAGGTGTTTCTGCGTGCTGCTCCGGCCCAAAGAGTGCCCGGCGGAAAACGACAACGCGGGCATGTCGGGTGCCACTGTCTACACCTGCACAGAAAGTTTTGAGCAGATATCTCCTTCCATTCGGCCGGAATTGCTAAAAGTTTGTGCATCTTCTATGTTCGTCGCGGTCAATGGCAAAAGGCGCTTATCTTCAATCTGGGTGTTTCTGCGTGCTGCTCCGGCCCAAAGAGTGCCCGGCGGAAAACGACAACGCAGGCATGTCGGGTGCCACTGTCTACACCTGCACAGAAAGTTTTGAGCAGATATCTCCTTCCATTCGGCCGGAATTGCAAGAAGTTTGTGCATCTTTAATGTTCGTCGCGGTCAATGACAAAAAGGCGCTTATCTTCAATCTAGGTGTTTCTGCGTGCTGCGCCGGCCCAAAGAGTGCCCGGCTGAAAACGACAACGCAGGCATGTCGGGTGCCACTGTCTGCACCTGCACAGAAAGTTTTGAGCAGATATCTTCTTTCGTTCGGCCGGAATTGCAAAACGTTTGTGCATCTTCAATATTGCTCGCGGTCAATGTCAAAAAGCCCTTATCTGCAATCTAGGTGTTTCTGCGTGCTGCTCCGGCCCAAAGAGTGCCCGGCGGAAAACGACAACGCAGGCATGTCGGGTGCCACTGTCTACACCTGCACAGAAAGTTTTGAACAGATATCTCCTTCCATTCGGCCGGAATTGCAAGACGTTTGTGCATCTTCTATGTTCGTCGCGGTCAATGGCAAAAGGCGCTTATCTTCAATCTAGGTGTTTCTGCGTGCTGCTCCGGCCCAAAGAGTGCCCGGCGGAAAACGACAACGCAGGCATGTCGGGTGCCACTGTCTGCACCTGCACAGAAATTTTTGAGCAGATATCTCCTTCCGTTCTGCCGGAATTGAAAGAAGATTGTGCATCTTCTATGTTCATCGCGGTCAATGGCAAAAGGCGCTTATCTTCAATCTAGGTGTTTCTGCGTGCTGCTCCGGCCCAAAGAGTGCCCGGCAGAAAACGACAACGCAGGCATGTCGGGTGCCACTCTCTGCACCTGCACAGAAAGTTTTGAGCAGATATCTCCTTCCACTCGGCTGGAATTGCAAGACGTTTGTGCATCTTCTATGTTCGTCGCATTCAATGGCAAAAGGCGCTTATCTTCAATCTAGGTGTTTCTGCGTGCTGCGCCAGCCCAAAGAGTGCCCGGCGGAAAACGACAACGCAGGCATGTCGAGTGCCAGTGTCTGCACCTGCACAGAAAGTTTTGAGCAGATATCTCCTTCCGTTCGGCCGGAATAGAAAGAAGTTTGTGCATCTTCAATGATGGTCGCGGTCAATGACAAAAAGGCGCTTATCTTCAATCTAGGTGTTTCTGCGTGCTGCGCCGGCCCAAAGAGTGCCCGACTGAAAACGACAAGGCAGGCATGTCGGGTGCCACTGTCTGCACCTGCACAGAAAGTTTTGAGCAGATATCTTCTTTCGTTCGGCCGGAATTGCAAAACGTTTGTGCATCTTCAATATTGGTCGCGGTCAATGTCAAAAAGCCCTTATCTGCAATCTAGGTGTTTCTGCGTGCTGCGCCGGCCCAATGAGTGCCCGGCGGAAAACGACAACGCAGGCATGTCGGGTGCCACTGTCTACACCTGCACAGAAAGTTTTGAACAGATATCTCCTTCCATTCGGCCGGAATTGCAAGACGTTTGTGCATCTTCTATGTTCGTCGCGGTCAATGGCAAAAGGCGCTTATCTTCAATCTAGGTGTTTCTGCGTGCTGCTCCGGCCCAAAGAGTGCCCGGCGGAAAACGACAACGCAGGCATGTCGGGTGCCACTGTCTGCACCTGCACAGACATTTTTGAGCAGATATCTCCTTCCGTTCTGCCGGAATTGAAAGAAGATTGTGCATCTTCTATGTTCATCGCGGTCAATGGCAAAAGGCGCTTATCTTCAATCTAGGTGTTTCTGCGTGCTGCTCCGGCCCAAAGAGTGCCCGGCGGAAAACGACAACGCAGGCATGTCGGGTGCCACTGTTTGCACCTGCACAGAAATTTTTGAGCAGATATCTCCTTCCGTTCTGCCGGAATTGAAAGAAGACTGTGCATCTTCTATGTTCATCGCGGTCAATGGCAAAAGGCGTTTATCTTCAATCTAGGTGTTTCTGCGTGCTGCTCCGGCCCAAAGAGTGCCCGGCGGAAAACGACAACGCGGGCATGTCGGGTGCCACTGTCTACACCTGCACAGAAAGTTTTGAGCAGATATCTCCTTCCATTCGGCCGGAATTGCTAAAAGTTTGTGCATCTTCTATGTTCGTCGCGGTCAATGGCAAAAGGCGCTTATCTTCAATCTGGGTGTTTCTGCGTGCTGCTCCGGCCCAAAGAGTGCCCGGCGGAAAACGACAACGCAGGCATGTCGGGTGCCACTGTCTACACCTGCACAGAAAGTTTTGAGCAGATATCTCCTTCCATTCGGCCGGAATTGCAAGAAGTTTGTGCATCTTCTATGTTCGTCGCGGTCAATGACAAAAAGGCGCTTATCTTCAATCTAGGTGTTTCTGCGTGCTGCGCCGGCCCAAAGAGTGCCCGGCTGAAAACGACAACGCAGGCATGTCGGGTGCCACTGTCTGCACCTGCACAGAAAGTTTTCAGCAGATATCTTCTTTCGTTCGGCCGGAATTGCAAAACGTTTGTGCATCTTCAATATTGCTCGCGGTCAATGTCAAAAAGCCCTTATCTGCAATCTAGGTGTTTCTGCGTGCTGCTCCGGCCCAAAGAGTGCCCGGCGGAAAACGACAACGCAGGCATGTCGGGTGCCACTGTCTACACCTGCACAGAAAGTTTTGAACAGATATCTCCTTCCATTCGGCCGGAATTGCAAGACGTTTGTGCATCTTCTATGTTCGTCGCGGTCAATGGCAAAAGGCGCTTATCTTCAATCTAGGTGTTTCTGCGTGCTGCTCCGGCCCAAAGAGTGCCCGGCGGAAAACGACAACGCAGGCATGTCGGGTGCCACTGTCTGCACCTGCACAGAAATTTTTGAGCAGATATCTCCTTCCGTTCTGCCGGAATTGAAAGAAGATTGTGCATCTTCTATGTTCATCGCGGTCAATGGCAAAAGGCGCTTATCTTCAATCTAGGTGTTTCTGCGTGCTGCTCCGGCCCAAAGAGTGCCCGGCGGAAAACGACAACGCAGGCATGTCGGGTGCCACTGTCTACACCTGCACAGAATGTTTTGAGCAGATATCTCCTTCCATTTGGCCGGAAATGCAAGACGTTTGTGCATCTTCTATGTTCGTCGCGGTCAATGGCAAAAGGCGCTTATCTTCAATCTAGGTGTTTCTGCGTGCTGCGCCGGCCCAAAGAGTGCCCGGCGGAAAACGACAACGCAGGCATGTCGGGTGCCACTGTCTGCACCTGCACAGAAAGTTTTGAGCAGATATCTCCTTCCGTTCGGCCGGAATTGAAAGAAGATTGTGCATCTTCAATGTAGGTCGCGGTCAATGACAAAAAGGCGCTTATCTTCAATCTAGGTGTTTCTGCGTGCTGCGCCGGCCCAAAGAGTGCCCGGCGGAAAACGACAACGCAGGCATGTCGGGTGCCACTGTCTGCACCTGCACAGAAAGTTTTGAGCAGATATCTCCTTCCATTCGGCCGGAATTTCAAGAAGTTTGTGCATCTTCTATGTTCGTCGCGGTCAATGGCAAAAGGCGCTTATCTTCAATCTAGGTGTTTCTGCGTGCTGCTCCGGCCCAAAGAGTGCCCGGCGGAAAACGACAACGCAGGCATGTCGGGTGCCACTGTCTGCACCTGCACAGACATTTTTGAGCAGATATCTCCTTCCGTTCTGCCGGAATTGAAAGAAGATTGTGCATCTTCTATGTTCGTCGCGGTCAATGGCAAAAGGCGCTTATCTTCAATCTAGGTGTTTCTGCGTGCTGCTCCGGCCCAAAGAGTGCCCGGCGGAAAACGACAACGCAGGCATGTCGGGTGCCACTGTCTGCACCTGCACAGAAAGTTTTGAGCAGATATCTTCTTTCGTTCGGCCGGAATTGCAAGACGTTTGTGCATCTTCAATATTGGTCGCGGTCAATGTCAAAAAGCCCTTATCTGCAATCTAGGTGTTTCTGCGTGCTGCGCCGGCCCAATGAGTGCCCGGCGGAAAACGACAACGCAGGCATGTCGGGTGCCACTGTCTACACCTGCACAGAAAGTTTTGAACAGATATCTCCTTCCATTCGGCCGGAATTGCAAGACGTTTGTGCATCTTCTATGTTCGTCGCGGTCAATGGCAAAAGGCGCTTATCTTCAATCTAGGTGTTTCTGCGTGCTGCGCCGGCCCAAAGAGTGCCCGGCGGAAAACGACAACGCAGGCATGTCGAGTGCCAGTGTCTGCACCTGCACAGAAAGTTTTGAGCAGATATCTCCTTCCGTTCGGCCGGAATTGAAAGAAGTTTGTGCATCTTCAATGATGGTCGCGGTCAATGACAAAAAGGCGCTTATCTTCAATCTAGGTGTTTCTGCGTGCTGCGCCGGCCCAAAGAGTGCCCGACTGAAAACGACAAGGCAGGCATGTCGGGTGCCACTGTCTGCACCTGCACAGAAAGTTTTGAGCAGATATCTCCTTCCATTCGGCCGGAATTGCAAGACGTTTGTGCATCTTCTATGTTCGTCGCGGTCAATGGCAAAAGGCGCTTATCTTCAATCTAGGTGTTTCTGCGTGCTGCGCCGGCCCAAAGAGTGCCCGGCGGAAAACGACAACGCAGGCATGTCGGGTGCCACTGTCTGCACCTGCACAGAAAGTTTTGAGCAGATATCTCCTTCCGTTCGGCCGGAATTGAAAGAAGATTGTGCATCTTCAATGTAGGTTACGGTCAATGACAAAAAGGCGCTTATCTTCAATCTAGGTGTTTCTGCGTGCTGCGCCGGCCCAAAGAGTGCCCGGCGGAAAACGACAACGCAGGCATGTCGGGTGCCACTGTCTGCACCTGCACAGAAATTTTTGAGCAGATATCTCCTTCCATTCGGCCGGAATTGCAAGAAGTTTGTGCATCTTCTATGTTCGTCGCGGTCAATGGCAAAAGGCGCTTATCTTCAATCTGGGTGTTTCTGCGTGCTGCTCCGGTCCAAAGAGTGCCCGGCGGAAAACGACAACGCAGGCATGTCGGGTGCCACTGTCTACACCTGCACAGAAAGTTTTGAGCAGATATCTCCTTCCATTCGGCCGGGATTGCAAGAAGTTTGTGCATCTTCTATGTTCGTCGCGGTCAATGACAAAAAGGCGCTTATCTTCAATCTAGGTGTTTCTGCGTGCTGCGCCGGCCCAAAGAGTGCCCGGCTGAAAACGACAACGCAGGCATGTCGGGTGCCACTCTCTGCACCTGCACAGAAAGTTTTGAGCAGATATCTCCTTCCATTCGGCTGGAATTGCAAGACGTTTGTGCATCTTCTATGTTCGTCGCATTCAATGGCAAAAGGCGCTTATCTTCAATCTAGGTGTTTCTGCGTGCTGCTCCGGCCCAAAGAGTGCCCGGCGGAAAACGACAACGCAGCCATGTCGGGTGCCACTGTCTGCACCTGCACAGACATTTTTGAGCAGATATCTCCTTCCGTTCTGCCGGAATTGAAAGAAGATTGTGCATCTTCTATGTTCATCGCGGTCAATGGCAAAAGGCGCTTATCTTCAATCTAGGTGTTTCTGCGTGCTGCGCCGGCCCAAAGAGTGCCCGGCTGAAAACGACAACGCAGGCATGTCGGGTGCCACTGTCTGCACCTGCACAGAAAGTTTTGAGCAGATATCTTCTTTCGTTCGGCCGGAATTGCAAAACGTTTGTGCATCTTCAATATTGCTCGCGGTCAATGTCAAAAAGCCCTTATCTGCAATCTAGGTGTTTCTGCGTGCTGCTTCGGCCCAAAGAGTGCCCGGCGGAAAACGACAACGCAGCCATGTCGGGTGCCACTGTCTGCACCTGCACAGACATTTTTGAGCAGATATCTCCTTCCGTTCTGCCGGAATTGAAAGAAGATTGTGCATCTTCTATGTTCATCGCGGTCAATGGCAAAAGGCGCTTATCTTCAATCTAGGTGTTTCTGCGTGCTGCTCCGGCCCAAAGAGTGCCCGGCGGAAAACGACAACGCAGGCATGTCGGGTGCCACTGTCTGCACCTGCACAGAAAGTTTTGAGCAGATATCTCCTTCCATTCGGCCGGAATTGCAAGAAGTTTGTGCATCTTCTATGTTCGTCGCGGTCAATGGCAAAAGGCGCTTATCTTCAATCTAGGTGTTTCTGCGTGCTGCTCTGGCCCAAAGAGTGCCCGGCGGAAAACGACAACGCAGGCATGTCGGGTGCCACTGTCTGCACCTGCACAGAAATTTTTGAGCAGATATCTCCTTCCGTTCTGCCGGAATTGAAAGAAGATTGTGCATCTTCTATGTTCGTCGCGGTCAATGGCAAAAGGCGCTTATCTTCAATCTAGGTGTTTCTGCGTGCTGCTCCGGCCCAAAGAGTGCCCGGCGGAAAACGACAACGCAGGCATGTCGGGTGCCACTGTTTGCACCTGCACAGAAATTTTTGAGCAGATATCTCCTTCCGTTCTGCCGGAATTGAAAGAAGACTGTGCATCTTCTATGTTCATCGCGGTCAATGGCAAAAGGCGTTTATCTTCAATCTAGGTGTTTCTGCGTGCTGCTCCGGCCCAAAGAGTGCCCGGCGGAAAACGACAACGCGGGCATGTCGGGTGCCACTGTCTACACCTGCACAGAAAGTTTTGAGCAGATATCTCCTTCCATTCGGCCGGAATTGCTAAAAGTTTGTGCATCTTCTATGTTCGTCGCGGTCAATGGCAAAAGGCGCTTATCTTCAATCTGGGTGTTTCTGCGTGCTGCTCCGGCCCAAAGAGTGCCCGGCGGAAAACGACAACGCAGGCATGTCGGGTGCCACTGTCTACACCTGCACAGAAAGTTTTGAGCAGATATCTCCTTCCATTCGGCCGGAATTGCAAGAAGTTTGTGCATCTTCTATGTTCGTCGCGGTCAATGACAAAAAGGCGCTTATCTTCAATCTAGGTGTTTCTGCGTGCTGCGCCGGCCCAAAGAGTGCCCGGCTGAAAACGACAACGCAGGCATGTCGGGTGCCACTGTCTGCACCTGCACAGAAAGTTTTGAGCAGATATCTTCTTTCGTTCGGCCGAAATTGCAAAACGTTTGTGCATCTTCAATATTGCTCGCGGTCAATGTCAAAAAGCCCTTATCTGCAATCTAGGTGTTTCTGCGTGCTGCTCCGGCCCAAAGAGTGCCCGGCGGAAAACGACAACGCAGGCATGTCGGGTGCCACTGTCTACACCTGCACAGAATGTTTTGAGCAGATATCTCCTTCCATTTGGCCGGAAATGCAAGACGTTTGTGCATCTTCTATGTTCGTCGCGGTCAATGGCAAAAGGCGCTTATCTTCAATCTAGGTGTTTCTGCGTGCTGCTCCGGCCCAAAGAGTGCCCGGCGGAAAACGACAACGCAGGCATGTCGAGTGCCACTGTCTGCACCTGCACAGAAATTTTTGAGCAGATATCTCCTTCCGTTCTGCCGGAATTGAAAGAAGATTGTGCATCTTCTATGTTCATCGCGGTCAATGGCAAAAGGCGCTTATCTTCAATCTAGGTGTTTCTGCGTGCTGCTCCGGCCCAAAGAGTGCCCGGCAGAAAACGACAACGCAGGCATGTCGGGTGCCACTCTCTGCACCTGCACAGAAAGTTTTGAGCAGATATCTCCTTCCACTCGGCTGGAATTGCAAGACGTTTGTGCATCTTCTATGTTCGTCGCATTCAATGGCAAAAGGCGCTTATCTTCAATCTAGGTGTTTCTGCGTGCTGCGCCGGCCCAAAGAGTGCCCGGCGGAAAACGACAACGCAGGCATGTCGAGTGCCAGTGTCTGCACCTGCACAGAAAGTTTTGAGCAGATATCTCCTTCCGTTCGGCCGGAATAGAAAGAAGTTTGTGCATCTTCAATGATGGTCGCGGTCAATGACAAAAAGGCGCTTATCTTCAATCTAGGTGTTTCTGCGTGCTGCGCCGGCCCAAAGAGTGCCCGACTGAAAACGACAAGGCAGGCATGTCGGGTGCCACTGTCTGCACCTGCACAGAAAGTTTTGAGCAGATATCTTCTTTCGTTCGGCCGGAATTGCAAGACGTTTGTGCATCTTCAATATTGGTCGCGGTCAATGTCAAAAAGCCCTTATCTGCAATCTAGGTGTTTCTGCGTGCTGCGCCGGCCCAATGAGTGCCCGGCGGAAAACGACAACGCAGGCATGTCGGGTGCCACTGTCTACACCTGCACAGAAAGTTTTGAACAGATATCTCCTTCCATTCGGCCGGAATTGCAAGACGTTTGTGCATCTTCTATGTTCGTCGCGGTCAATGGCAAAAGGCGCTTATCTTCAATCTAGGTGTTTCTGCGTGCTGCTCCGGCCCAAAGAGTGCCCGGCGGAAAACGACAACGCAGGCATGTCGGGTGCCACTGTCTGCACCTGCACAGACATTTTTGAGCAGATATCTCCTTCCGTTCTGCCGGAATTGAAAGAAGATTGTGCATCTTCTATGTTCGTCGCGGTCAATGGCAAAAGGCGCTTATCTTCAATCTAGGTGTTTCTGCGTGCTGCTCCGGCCCAAAGAGTGCCCGGCGGAAAACGACAACGCAGGCATGTCGGGTGCAACTGTCTACACCTGCACAGAAAGTTTTGAGCAGATATCTCCTTCCATTCGGCCGGAATTGCAAGAAGTTTGTGCATCTTCTATGTTCGTCGCGGTCAATGACAAAAAGGCGCTTATCTTCAATCTAGGTGTTTCTGCGTGCTGCGCCGGCCCAAAGAGTGCCCGACTGAAAACGACAAGGCAGGCATGTCGGGTGCCACTGTCTGCACCTGCACAGAAAGTTTTGAGCAGATATCTTCTTTCGTTCGGCCGGAATTGCAAGACGTTTGTGCATCTTCAATATTGGTCGCGGTCAATGTCAAAAAGCCCTTATCTGCAATCTAGGTGTTTCTGCGTGCTGCGCCGGCCCAAAGAGTGCCTGGCTGAAAACGACAACGCAGGCATGTCGGGTGCCACTGTCTGCACCAGCACAGAAAGTTTTGAGCAGATATCTCCTTCCATTCGGCCGGAATTTCAAGAAGTTTGTGCATCATCTATGTTCGTCGCGGTCAATGGCAAAAGGCGCTTATCTTCAATCTAGGTGTTTCTGCGTGCTGCTCCGGCCCAAAGAGTGCCCGGCGGAAAACGACAACGCAGGCATGTCGGGTGCCATTGTCTGCACCTGCACAGACATTTTTGAGCAGATATCTCCTTCCGTTCTGCCGGAATTGAAAGAAGATTGTGCATCTTCTATGTTCGTCGCGGTCAATGGCAAAAGGCGCTTATCTTCAATCTAGGTGTTTCTGCGTGCTGCTCCGGCCCAAAGAGTGCCCGGCGGAAAACGACAACGCAGGCATGTCGGGTGCCACTGTCTACACCTGCACAGAAAGTTTTGAGCAGATATCTCCTTCCATTCGGCCGGAATTGCAAGAAGTTTGTGCATCTTCTATGTTCGTCGCGGTCAATGACAAAAAGGCGCTTATCTTCAATCTAGGTGTTTCTGCGTGCTGCGCCGGCCCAAAGAGTGCCCGGCTGAAAACGACAACGCAGACATGTCGGGTGCCACTGTCTGCACCTGCACAGAAAGTTTTGAGCAGATATCTTCTTTCGTTCGGCCGGAATTGCAAAACGTTTGTGCATCTTCAATATTGCTCGCGGTCAATGTCAAAAAGCCCTTATCTGCAATCTAGGTGTTTCTGCGTGCTGCTCCGGCCCAAAGAGTGCCCGGCGGAAAACGACAACGCAGGCATGTCGGGTGCCACTGTCTACACCTGCACAGAAAGTTTTGAACAGATATCTCCTTCCATTCGGCCGGAATTGCAAGACGTTTGTGCATCTTCTATGTTCGTCGCGGTCAATGGCAAAAGGCGCTTATCTTCAATCTGGGTGTTTCTGCGTGCTGCTCCGGCCCAAAGAGTGCCCGGCAGAAAACGACAACGCAGGCATGTCGGGTGCCACTGTCTACACCTGCACAGAATGTTTTGAGCAGATATCTCCTTCCATTCGGCCGGAATTGCAAGAAGTTTGTGCATCTTCTATGTTCGTCGCGGTCAATGGCAAAAGGCGCTTATCTTCAATCTAGGTGTTTCTGCGTGCTGCTCCGGCCCAAAGAGTGCCCGGCGGAAAACGACAACGCAGGCATGTCGGGTGCCACTGTCTGCACCTGCACAGAAATTTTTGAGCAGATATCTCCTTCCGTTCTGCCGGAATTGAAAGAAGATTGTGCATCTTCTATGTTCGTCGCGGTCAATGGCAAAAGGCGCTTATCTTCAATCTAGGTGTTTCTGCGTGCTGCTCCGGCCCAAAGAGTGCCCGGCGGAAAACGACAACGCAGGCATGTCGGGTGCCACTGTTTGCACCTGCACAGAAATTTTTGAGCAGATATCTCCTTCCGTTCTGCCGGAATTGAAAGAAGACTGTGCATCTTCTATGTTCATCGCGGTCAATGGCAAAAGGCGTTTATCTTCAATCTAGGTGTTTCTGCGTGCTGCTCCGGCCCAAAGAGTGCCCGGCGGAAAACGACAACGCGGGCATGTCGGGTGCCACTGTCTACACCTGCACAGAAAGTTTTGAGCAGATATCTCCTTCCATTCGGCCGGAATTGCTAAAAGTTTGTGCATCTTCTATGTTCGTCGCGGTCAATGGCAAAAGGCGCTTATCTTCAATCTGGGTGTTTCTGCGTGCTGCTCCGGCCCAAAGAGTGCCCGGCGGAAAACGACAACGCAGGCATGTCGGGTGCCACTGTCTACACCTGCACAGAAAGTTTTGAGCAGATATCTCCTTCCATTCGGCCGGAATTGCAAGAAGTTTGTGCATCTTCTATGTTCGTCGCGGTCAATGACAAAAAGGCGCTTATCTTCAATCTAGGTGTTTCTGCGTGCTGCGCCGGCCCAAAGAGTGCCCGGCTGAAAACGACAACGCAGGCATGTCGGGTGCCACTGTCTGCACCTGCACAGAAAGTTTTGAGCAGATATCTTCTTTCGTTCGGCCGGAATTGCAAAACGTTTGTGCATCTTCAATATTGCTCGCGGTCAATGTCAAAAAGCCCTTATCTGCAATCTAGGTGTTTCTGCGTGCTGCTCCGGCCCAAAGAGTGCCCGGCGGAAAACGACAACGCAGGCATGTCGGGTGCCACTGTCTACACCTGCACAGAATGTTTTGAGCAGATATCTCCTTCCATTTGGCCGGAAATGCAAGACGTTTGTGCATCTTCTATGTTCGTCGCGGTCAATGGCAAAAGGCGCTTATCTTCAATCTAGGTGTTTCTGCGTGCTGCTCCGGCCCAAAGAGTGCCCGGCGGAAAACGACAACGCAGGCATGTCGGGTGCCACTGTCTGCACCTGCACAGAAATTTTTGAGCAGATATCTCCTTCCGTTCTGCCGGAATTGAAAGAAGATTGTGCATCTTCTATGTTCATCGCGGTCAATGGCAAAAGGCGCTTATCTTCAATCTAGGTGTTTCTGCGTGCTGCTCCGGCCCAAAGAGTGCCCGGCAGAAAACGACAACGCAGGCATGTCGGGTGCCACTCTCTGCACCTGCACAGAAAGTTTTGAGCAGATATCTCCTTCCACTCGGCTGGAATTGCAAGACGTTTGTGCATCTTCTATGTTCGTCGCATTCAATGGCAAAAGGCGCTTATCTTCAATCTAGGTGTTTCTGCGTGCTGCGCCGGCCCAAAGAGTGCCCGGCGGAAAACGACAACGCAGGCATGTCGAGTGCCAGTGTCTGCACCTGCACAGAAAGTTTTGAGCAGATATCTCCTTCCGTTCGGCCGGAATAGAAAGAAGTTTGTGCATCTTCAATGATGGTCGCGGTCAATGACAAAAAGGCGCTTATCTTCAATCTAGGTGTTTCTGCGTGCTGCGCCGGCCCAAAGAGTGCCCGACTGAAAACGACAAGGCAGGCATGTCGGGTGCCACTGTCTGCACCTGCACAGAAAGTTTTGAGCAGATATCTTCTTTCGTTCGGCCGGAATTGCAAGACGTTTGTGCATCTTCAATATTGGTCGCGGTCAATGTCAAAAAGCCCTTATCTGCAATCTAGGTGTTTCTGCGTGCTGCGCCGGCCCAATGAGTGCCCGGCGGAAAACGACAACGCAGGCATGTCGGGTGCCACTGTCTACACCTGCACAGAAAGTTTTGAACAGATATCTCCTTCCATTCGGCCGGAATTGCAAGACGTTTGTGCATCTTCTATGTTCGTCGCGGTCAATGGCAAAAGGCGCTTATCTTCAATCTAGGTGTTTCTGCGTGCTGCTCCGGCCCAAAGAGTGCCCGGCGGAAAACGACAACGCAGGCATGTCGGGTGCCACTGTCTGCACCTGCACAGAAATTTTTGAGCAGATATCTCCTTCCGTTCTGCCGGAATTGAAAGAAGATTGTGCATCTTCTATGTTCATCGCGGTCAATGGCAAAAGGCGCTTATCTTCAATCTAGGTGTTTCTGCGTGCTGCTCCGGCCCAAAGAGTGCCCGGCGGAAAACGACAACGCAGGCATGTCGGGTGCCACTGTCTACACCTGCACAGAATGTTTTGAGCAGATATCTCCTTCCATTTGGCCGGAAATGCAAGACGTTTGTGCATCTTCTATGTTCGTCGCGGTCAATGGCAAAAGGCGCTTATCTTCAATCTAGGTGTTTCTGCGTGCTGCGCCGGCCCAAAGAGTGCCCGGCAGAAAACGACAACGCAGGCATGTCGGGTGCCACTGTCTGCACCTGCACAGAAAGTTTTGAGCAGATATCTCCTTCCGTTCGGCCGGAATTGAAAGAAGATTGTGCATCTTCAATGTAGGTCGCGGTCAATGACAAAAAGGCGCTTATCTTCAATCTAGGTGTTTCTGCGTGCTGCGCCGGCCCAAAGAGTGCCCGGCGGAAAACGACAACGCAGGCATGTCGGGTGCCACTGTCTGCACCTGCACAGAAAGTTTTGAGCAGATATCTCCTTCCATTCGGCCGGAATTTCAAGAAGTTTGTGCATCTTCTATGTTCGTCGCGGTCAATGGCAAAAGGCGCTTATCTTCAATCTAGGTGTTTCTGCGTGCTGCTCCGGCCCAAAGAGTGCCCGGCGGAAAACGACAACGCAGGCATGTCGGGTGCCACTGTCTGCACCTGCACAGAAATTTTTGAGCAGATATCTCCTTCCGTTCTGCCGGAATTGAAAGAAGATTGTGCATCTTCTATGTTCGTTGCGGTCAATGGCAAAAGGCGCTTATCTTCAATCTAGGTGTTTCTGCGTGCTGCTCCGGCCCAAAGAGTGCCCGGCGGAAAACGACAACGCAGGCATGTCGGGTGCCACTGTCTGCACCTGCACAGAAATTTTTGAGTAGATATCTCCTTCCGTTCTGCCGGAATTGAAAGAAGACTGTGCATCTTCTATGTTCATCGCGGCCAATGGCAAAAGGCGTTTATCTTCAATCTAGGTGTTTCTGCGTGCTGCTCCGGCCCAAAGAGTGCCCGGCGGAAAACGACAACGCAGGCATGTCGGGTGCCACTGTCTACACCTGCACAGAAAGTTTTGAGCAGATATCTCCTTCCATTCGGCCGGAATTGCAAGAAGTTTGTGCATCTTCTATGTTCGTCGCGGTCAATGACAAAAAGGCGCTTATCTTCAATCTAGGTGTTTCTGCGTGCTGCGCCGGCCCAAAGAGTGCCCGACTGAAAACGACAAGGCAGGCATGTCGGGTGCCACTGTCTGCACCTGCACAGAAAGTTTTGAGCAGATATCTTCTTTCGTTCGGCCGGAATTGCAAGACGTTTGTGCATCTTCAATATTGGTCGCGGTCAATGTCAAAAAGCCCTTATCTGCAATCTAGGTGTTTCTGCGTGCTGCGCCGGCCCAAAGAGTGCCTGGCTGAAAACGACAACGCAGGCATGTCGGGTGCCACTGTCTGCACCAGCACAGAAAGTTTTGAGCAGATATCTCCTTCCATTCGGCCGGAATTGCAAGACGTTTGTGCATCTTCTATGTTCGTCGCGGTCAATGGCAAAAGGCGCTTATCTTCAATCTGGGTGTTTCTGCGTGCTGCTCCGGCCCAAAGAGTGCCCGGCGGAAAACGACAACGCAGGCATGTCGGGTGCCACTGTCTACACCTGCACAGAATGTTTTGAGCAGATATCTCCTTCCATTCGGCCGGAATTGCAAGAAGTTTGTGCATCTTCTATGTTCGTCGCGGTCAATGACAAAAAGGCGCTTATCTTCAATCTAGGTGTTTCTGCGTGCTGCGCCGGCCCAAAGAGTGCCCGGCTGAAAACGACAACGCAGGCATGTCGGGTGCCACTGTCTGCACCTGCACAGAAAGTTTTGAGCAGATATCTTCTTTCGTTCGGCCGGAATTGCAAAACGTTTGTGCATCTTCAATATTGCTCGCGGTCAATGTCAAAAAGCCCTTATCTGCAATCTAGGTGTTTCTGCGTGCTGCTCCGGCCCAAAGAGTGCCCGGCGGAAAACGACAACGCAGGCATGTCGGGTGCCACTGTCTACACCTGCACAGAAAGTTTTGAACAGATATCTCCTTCCATTCGGCCGGAATTGCAAGACGTTTGTGCATCTTCTATGTTCGTCGCGGTCAATGGCAAAAGGCGCTTATCTTCAATCTAGGTGTTTCTGCGTGCTGCTCAGGCCCAAAGAGTGCCCGGCGGAAAACGACAACGCAGGCATGTCGGGTGCCACTGTCTGCACCTGCACAGAAATTTTTGAGCAGATATCTCCTTCCATTCTGCCGGAATTGAAAGAAGATTTTGCATCTTCTATGTTCATCGCGGTCAATGGCAAAAGGCGCTTATCTTCAATCTAGGTGTTTCTGCGTGCTGCTCCGGCCCAAAGAGTGCCAGGCAGAAAACGACAACGCAGGCATGTCGGGTGCCACTGTCTGCACCTGCACAGAAAGTTTTGAGCAGATATCTCCTTCCATTCGGCTGGAATTGCAAGACGTTTGTGCATCTTCTATGTTCGTCGCATTCAATGGCAAAAGGCGCTTATCTTCAATCTAGGTGTTTCTGCGTGCTGCGCCGGCCCAAAGAGTGCCCGGCGGAAAACGACAACGCAGGCATGTCGAGTGCCAGTGTCTGCACCTGCACAGAAAGTTTTGAGCAGATATCTCCTTCCGTTCGGCCGGAATTGAAAGAAGTTTGTGCATCTTCAATGATGGTCGCGGGCAATGACAAAAAGGCGCTTATCTTCAATCTAGGTGTTTCTGCATGCTGCGCCAGCCCAAAGAGTGCCCGACTGAAAACGACAAGGCAGGCATGTCGGGTGCCACTGTCTGCACCTGCACAGAAAGTTTTGAGCAGATATCTCCTTCCATTCGGCCGGAATTGCAAGACGTTTGTGCATCTTCTATGTTCGTCGCGGTCAATGGCAAAAGGCGCTTATCTTCAATCTAGGTGTTTCTGCGTGCTGCGCCGGCCCAAAGAGTGCCCGGCGGAAAACGACAACGCAGGCATGTCGGGTGCCACTGTCTGCACCTGCACAGAAAGTTTTGAGCAGATATCTCCTTCCGTTCGGCCGGAATTGAAAGAAGATTGTGCATCTTCAATGTAGGTCGCGGTCAATGACAAAAAGGCGCTTATCTTCAATCTAGGTGTTTCTGCGTGCTGCGCCGGCCCAAAGAGTGCCCGGCGGAAAACGACAACGCAGGCATGTCGGGTGCCACTGTCTGCACCTGCACAGAAATTTTTGAGCAGATATCTCCTTCCATTCGGCCGGAATTGCAAGAAGTTTGTGCATCTTCTATGTTCGTCGCGGTCAATGGCAAAAGGCGCTTATCTTCAATCTGGGTGTTTCTGCGTGCTGCTCCGGTCCAAAGAGTGCCCGGCGGAAAACGACAACGCAGGCATGTCGGGTGCCACTGTCTACACCTGCACAGAAAGTTTTGAGCAGATATCTCCTTCCATTCGGCCGGGATTGCAAGAAGTTTGTGCATCTTCTATGTTCGTCGCGGTCAATGACAAAAAGGCGCTTATCTTCAATCTAGGTGTTTCTGCGTGCTGCGCCGGCCCAAAGAGTGTCCGGCTGAAAACGACAACGCAGGCATGTCGGGTGCCACTGTCTGCACCTGCACAGAAAGTTTTGAGCAGATATCTTCTTTCGTTCGGCCGGAATTGCAAAACGTTTGTGCATCTTCAATATTGCTCGCGGTCAATGTCAAAAAGCCCTTATCTGCAATCTAGGTGTTTCTGCGTGCTGCTCCGGCCCAAAGAGTGCCCGGCGGAAAACGACAACGCAGGCATGTCGGGTGCCACTGTCTACACCTGCACAGAATGTTTTGAGCAGATATCTCCTTCCATTTGGCCGGAAATGCAAGACGTTTGTGCATCTTCTATGTTCGTCGCGGTCAATGGCAAAAGGCGCTTATCTTCAATCTAGGTGTTTCTGCGTGCTGCTCCGGCCCAAAGAGTGCCCGGCGGAAAACGACAACGCAGGCATGTCGGGTGCCACTGTCTGCACCTGCACAGAAATTTTTGAGCAGATATCTCCTTCCGTTCTGCCGGAATTGAAAGAAGATTGTGCATCTTCTATGTTCATCGCGGTCAATGGCAAAAGGCGCTTATCTTCAATCTAGGTGTTTCTGCGTGCTGCTCCGGCCCAAAGAGTGCCCGGCAGAAAACGACAACGCAGGCATGTCGGGTGCCACTCTCTGCACCTGCACAGAAAGTTTTGAGCAGATATCTCCTTCCACTCGGCTGGAATTGCAAGACGTTTGTGCATCTTCTATGTTCGTCGCATTCAATGGCAAAAGGCGCTTATCTTCAATCTAGGTGTTTCTGCGTGCTGCGCCGGCCCAAAGAGTGCCCGGCGGAAAACGACAACGCAGGCATGTCGAGTGCCAGTGTCTGCACCTGCACAGAAAGTTTTGAGCAGATATCTCCTTCCGTTCGGCCGGAATAGAAAGAAGTTTGTGCATCTTCAATGATGGTCGCGGTCAATGACAAAAAGGCGCTTATCTTCAATCTAGGTGTTTCTGCGTGCTGCGCCGGCCCAAAGAGTGCCCGACTGAAAACGACAAGGCAGGCATGTCGGGTGCCACTGTCTGCACCTGCACAGAAAGTTTTGAGCAGATATCTTCTTTCGTTCGGCCGGAATTGCAAGACGTTTGTGCATCTTCAATATTGGTCGCGGTCAATGTCAAAAAGCCCTTATCTGCAATCTAGGTGTTTCTGCGTGCTGCGCCGGCCCAATGAGTGCCCGGCGGAAAACGACAACGCAGGCATGTCGGGTGCCACTGTCTACACCTGCACAGAAAGTTTTGAACAGATATCTCCTTCCATTCGGCCGGAATTGCAAGACGTTTGTGCATCTTCTATGTTCGTCGCGGTCAATGGCAAAAGGCGCTTATCTTCAATCTAGGTGTTTCTGCGTGCTGCTCCGGCCCAAAGAGTGCCCGGCGGAAAACGACAACGCAGGCATGTCGGGTGCCACTGTCTGCACCTGCACAGAAATTTTTGAGCAGATATCTCCTTCCGTTCTGCCGGAATTGAAAGAAGATTGTGCATCTTCTATGTTCATCGCGGTCAATGGCAAAAGGCGCTTATCTTCAATCTAGGTGTTTCTGCGTGCTGCTCCGGCCCAAAGAGTGCCCGGCGGAAAACGACAACGCAGGCATGTCGGGTGCCACTGTCTACACCTGCACAGAATGTTTTGAGCAGATATCTCCTTCCATTTGGCCGGAAATGCAAGACGTTTGTGCATCTTCTATGTTCGTCGCGGTCAATGGCAAAAGGCGCTTATCTTCAATCTAGGTGTTTCTGCGTGCTGCGCCGGCCCAAAGAGTGCCCGGCAGAAAACGACAACGCAGGCATGTCGGGTGCCACTGTCTGCACCTGCACAGAAAGTTTTGAGCAGATATCTCCTTCCGTTCGGCCGGAATTGAAAGAAGATTGTGCATCTTCAATGTAGGTCGCGGTCAATGACAAAAAGGCGCTTATCTTCAATCTAGGTGTTTCTGCGTGCTGCGCCGGCCCAAAGAGTGCCCGGCGGAAAACGACAACGCAGGCATGTCGGGTGCCACTGTCTGCACCTGCACAGAAAGTTTTGAGCAGATATCTCCTTCCATTCGGCCGGAATTTCAAGAAGTTTGTGCATCTTCTATGTTCGTCGCGGTCAATGGCAAAAGGCGCTTATCTTCAATCTAGGTGTTTCTGCGTGCTGCTCCGGCCCAAAGAGTGCCCGGCGGAAAACGACAACGCAGGCATGTCGGGTGCCACTGTCTGCACCTGCACAGAAATTTTTGAGCAGATATCTCCTTCCGTTCTGCCGGAATTGAAAGAAGATTGTGCATCTTCTATGTTCGTTGCGGTCAATGGCAAAAGGCGCTTATCTTCAATCTAGGTGTTTCTGCGTGCTGCTCCGGCCCAAAGAGTGCCCGGCGGAAAACGACAACGCAGGCATGTCGGGTGCCACTGTCTGCACCTGCACAGAAATTTTTGAGTAGATATCTCCTTCCGTTCTGCCGGAATTGAAAGAAGACTGTGCATCTTCTATGTTCATCGCGGTCAATGGCAAAAGGCGTTTATCTTCAATCTAGGTGTTTCTGCGTGCTGCTCCGGCCCAAAGAGTGCCCGGCGGGAAAAACGACAACGCAGGCATGTCGGGTGCCACTGTCTACACCTGCACAGAAAGTTTTGAGCAGATATCTCCCTTCCATTCGGCCGGAATTGCAAGAAGTTTGTGCATCTTCTATGTTCGTCGCGGTCAATGACAAAAAGGCGCTTATCTTCAATCTAGGTGTTTCTGCGTGCTGCGCCGGCCCAAAGAGTGCCCGACTGAAAAACGACAAGGCAGGCATGTCGGGTGCCACTGTCTGCACCTGCACAGAAAGTTTTGAGCAGATATCTTCTTTCGTTCGGCCGGAATTGCAAGACGTTTGTGCATCTTCAATATTGGTCGCGGTCAATGTCAAAAAGCCCTTATCTGCAATCTAGGTGTTTCTGCGTGCTGCGCCGGCCCAAAGAGTGCCTGGCTGAAAACGACAACGCAGGCATGTCGGGTGCCACTGTCTGCACCAGCACAGAAAGTTTTGAGCAGATATCTCCTTCCATTCGGCCGGAATTGCAAGACGTTTGTGCATCTTCTATGTTCGTCGCGGTCAATGGCAAAAGGCGCTTATCTTCAATCTGGGTGTTTCTGCGTGCTGCTCCGGCCCAAAGAGTGCCCGGCGGAAAACGACAACGCAGGCATGTCGGGTGCCACTGTCTACACCTGCACAGAATGTTTTGAGCAGATATCTCCTTCCATTCGGCCGGAATTGCAAGAAGTTTGTGCATCTTCTATGTTCGTCGCGGTCAATGACAAAAAGGCGCTTATCTTCAATCTAGGTGTTTCTGCGTGCTGCGCCGGCCCAAAGAGTGCCCGGCTGAAAACGACAACGCAGGCATGTCGGGTGCCACTGTCTGCACCTGCACAGAAAGTTTTGAGCAGATATCTTCTTTCGTTCGGCCGGAATTGCAAAACGTTTGTGCATCTTCAATATTGCTCGCGGTCAATGTCAAAAAGCCCTTATCTGCAATCTAGGTGTTTCTGCGTGCTGCTCCGGCCCAAAGAGTGCCCGGCGGAAAACGACAACGCAGGCATGTCGGGTGCCACTGTCTACACCTGCACAGAAAGTTTTGAACAGATATCTCCTTCCATTCGGCCGGAATTGCAAGACGTTTGTGCATCTTCTATGTTCGTCGCGGTCAATGGCAAAAGGCGCTTATCTTCAATCTAGGTGTTTCTGCGTGCTGCTCAGGCCCAAAGAGTGCCCGGCGGAAAACGACAACGCAGGCATGTCGGGTGCCACTGTCTGCACCTGCACAGAAATTTTTGAGCAGATATCTCCTTCCATTCTGCCGGAATTGAAAGAAGATTTTGCATCTTCTATGTTCATCGCGGTCAATGGCAAAAGGCGCTTATCTTCAATCTAGGTGTTTCTGCGTGCTGCTCCGGCCCAAAGAGTGCCAGGCAGAAAACGACAACGCAGGCATGTCGGGTGCCACTGTCTGCACCTGCACAGAAAGTTTTGAGCAGATATCTCCTTCCATTCGGCTGGAATTGCAAGACGTTTGTGCATCTTCTATGTTCGTCGCATTCAATGGCAAAAGGCGCTTATCTTCAATCTAGGTGTTTCTGCGTGCTGCGCCGGCCCAAAGAGTGCCCGGCGGAAAACGACAACGCAGGCATGTCGAGTGCCAGTGTCTGCACCTGCACAGAAAGTTTTGAGCAGATATCTCCTTCCGTTCGGCCGGAATTGAAAGAAGTTTGTGCATCTTCAATGATGGTCGCGGGCAATGACAAAAAGGCGCTTATCTTCAATCTAGGTGTTTCTGCATGCTGCGCCAGCCCAAAGAGTGCCCGACTGAAAACGACAAGGCAGGCATGTCGGGTGCCACTGTCTGCACCTGCACAGAAAGTTTTGAGCAGATATCTCCTTCCATTCGGCCGGAATTGCAAGACGTTTGTGCATCTTCTATGTTCGTCGCGGTCAATGGCAAAAGGCGCTTATCTTCAATCTAGGTGTTTCTGCGTGCTGCGCCGGCCCAAAGAGTGCCCGGCGGAAAACGACAACGCAGGCATGTCGGGTGCCACTGTCTGCACCTGCACAGAAAGTTTTGAGCAGATATCTCCTTCCGTTCGGCCGGAATTGAAAGAAGATTGTGCATCTTCAATGTAGGTCGCGGTCAATGACAAAAAGGCGCTTATCTTCAATCTAGGTGTTTCTGCGTGCTGCGCCGGCCCAAAGAGTGCCCGGCGGAAAACGACAACGCAGGCATGTCGGGTGCCACTGTCTGCACCTGCACAGAAATTTTTGAGCAGATATCTCCTTCCATTCGGCCGGAATTGCAAGAAGTTTGTGCATCTTCTATGTTCGTCGCGGTCAATGGCAAAAGGCGCTTATCTTCAATCTGGGTGTTTCTGCGTGCTGCTCCGGTCCAAAGAGTGCCCGGCGGAAAACGACAACGCAGGCATGTCGGGTGCCACTGTCTACACCTGCACAGAAAGTTTTGAGCAGATATCTCCTTCCATTCGGCCGGGATTGCAAGAAGTTTGTGCATCTTCTATGTTCGTCGCGGTCAATGACAAAAAGGCGCTTATCTTCAATCTAGGTGTTTCTGCGTGCTGCGCCGGCCCAAAGAGTGTCCGGCTGAAAACGACAACGCAGGCATGTCGGGTGCCACTGTCTGCACCTGCACAGAAAGTTTTGAGCAGATATCTTCTTTCGTTCGGCCGGAATTGCAAAACGTTTGTGCATCTTCAATATTGCTCGCGGTCAATGTCAAAAAGCCCTTATCTGCAATCTAGGTGTTTCTGCGTGCTGCTCCGGCCCAAAGAGTGCCCGGCGGTAAACGACAACGCAGGCATGTCGGGTGCCACTGTCTACACCTGCACAGAAAGTTTTGAACAGATATCTCCTTCCATTCGGCCGGAATTGCAAGACGTTTGTGCATCTTCTATGTTCGTCGCGGTCAATGGCAAAAGGCGCTTATCTTCAATCTAGGTGTTTCTGCGTGCTGCTCCGGCCCAAAGAGTGCCCGGCGGAAAACGACAACGCAGGCATGTCGGGTGCCACTGTCTGCACCTGCACAGAAATTTTTGAGCAGATATCTCCTTCCGTTCTGCCAGAATTGAAAGAAGATTGTGCATCTTCTATGTTCATCGCGGTCAATGGCAAAAGGCGCTTATCTTCAATCTAGGTGTTTCTGCGTGCTGCTCCGGCCCAAAGAGTGCCCGCCAGAAAACGACAACGCAGGCATGTCGGGTGCCACTCTCTGCACCTGCACAGAAAGTTTTGAGCAGATATCTCCTTCCATTCGGCTGGAATTGCAAGACGTTTGTGCATCTTCTATGTTCGTCGCATTCAATGGCAAAAGGCGCTTATCTTCAATCTAGGTGTTTCTGCGTGCTGCTCCGGCCCAAAGAGTGCCCGGCGGAAAACGACAACGCAGGCATGTCGGGTGCCACTGTCTGCACCAGCACAGAAAGTTTTGAGCAGATATCTCCTTCCATTCGGCCGTTATTTCAAGAAGTTTGTGCATCTTCTATGTTCGTCGCGGTCAATGGCAAAAGGCGCTTATCTTCAATCTAGGTGTTTCTGCGTGCTGCTCCGGCCCAAAGAGTGCCCGGCGGAAAACGACAACGCAGGCATGTCGGGTGCCACTGTCTGCACCTGCACAGACATTTTTGAGCAGATATCTCCTTCCGTTCTGCCGGAATTGAAAGAAGATTGTGCATCTTCTATGTTCGTCGCGGTCAATGGCAAAAGGCGCTTATCTTCAATCTAGGTGTTTCTGCGTGCTGCTCCGGCCCAAAGAGTGCCCGGCGGAAAACGACAACGCAGGCATGTCGGGTGCCACTGTCTGCACCTGCACAGAAAGTTTTGAGCAGATATCTCCTTCCGTTCGGCCGGAATTGAAAGAAGATTGTGCATCTTCAATGTAGGTCGCGGTCAATGACAAAAAGGCGCTTATCTTCAATCTAGGTGTTTCTGCGTGCTGCGCCGGCCCAAGAGTGCCCGGCGGAAAACGACAACGCAGGCATGTCGGGTGCCACTGTCTGCACCTGCACAGAAAGTTTTGAGCAGATATCTCCTTCCATTCGGCCGGAATTTCAAGAAGTTTGTGCATCTTCTATGTTCGTCGCGGTCAATGGCAAAAGGCGCTTATCTTCAATCTAGGTGTTTCTGCGTGCTGCTCCGGCCCAAAGAGTGCCCGGCGGAAAACGACAACGCAGGCATGTCGGGTGCCACTGTCTGCACCTGCACAGAAATTTTTGAGCAGATATCTCCTTCCGTTCTGCCGGAATTGAAAGAAGATTGTGCATCTTCTATGTTCGTTGCGGTCAATGGCAAAAGGCGCTTATCTTCAATCTAGGTGTTTCTGCGTGCTGCTCCGGCCCAAAGAGTGCCCGGCGGAAAACGACAACGCAGGCATGTCGGGTGCCACTGTCTGCACCTGCACAGAAATTTTTGAGTAGATATCTTCTTTCGTTCGGCCGGAATTGCAAAACGTTTGTGCATCTTCAATATTGCTCGCGGTCAATGTCAAAAAGCCCTTATCTGCAATCTAGGTGTTTCTGCGTGCTGCTCCGGCCCAAAGAGTGCCCGGCGGAAAACGACAACGCAGGCATGTCGGGTGCCACTGTCTACACCTGCACAGAAAGTTTTGAACAGATATCTCCTTCCATTCGGCCGGAATTGCAAGACGTTTGTGCATCTTCTATGTTCGTCGCGGTCAATGGCAAAAGGCGCTTATCTTCAATCTAGGTGTTTCTGCGTGCTGCGCCGGCCCAAAGAGTGCCCGGCGGAAAACGACAACGCAGGCATGTCGAGTGCCAGTGTCTGCACCTGCACAGAAAGTTTTGAGCAGATATCTCCTTCCGTTCGGCCGGAATTGAAAGAAGTTTGTGCATCTTCAATGATGGTCGCGGTCAATGACAAAAAGGCGCTTATCTTCAATCTAGGTGTTTCTGCGTGCTGCGCCGGCCCAAAGAGTGCCCGACTGAAAACGACAAGGCAGGCATGTCGGGTGCCACTGTCTGCACCTGCACAGAAAGTTTTGAGCAGATATCTCCTTCCATTCGGCCGGAATTGCAAGACGTTTGTGCATCTTCTATGTTCGTTGCGGTCAATGGCAAAAGGCGCTTATCTTCAATCTAGGTGTTTCTGCGTGCTGCGCCGGCCCAAAGAGTGCCCGGCGGAAAACGACAACGCAGGCATGTCGGGTGCCACTGTCTGCACCTGCACAGAAAGTTTTGAGCAGATATCTCCTTCCGTTCGGCCGGAATTGAAAGAAGATTGTGCATCTTCAATGTAGGTCACGGTCAATGACAAAAAGGCGCTTATCTTCAATCTAGGTGTTTCTGCGTGCTGCGCCGGCCCAAAGAGTGCCCGGCGGAAAACGACAACGCAGGCATGTCGGGTGCCACTGTCTGCACCTGCACAGAAATTTTTGAGCAGATATCTCCTTCCATTCGGCCGGAATTGCAAGAAGTTTGTGCATCTTCTATGTTCGTCGCGGTCAATGGCAAAAGGCGCTTATCTTCAATCTGGGTGTTTCTGCGTGCTGCTCCGGTCCAAAGAGTGCCCGGCGGAAAACGACAACGCAGGCATGTCGGGTGCCACTGTCTACACCTGCACAGAAAGTTTTGAGCAGATATCTCCTTCCATTCGGCCGGGATTGCAAGAAGTTTGTGCATCTTCTATGTTCGTCGCGGTCAATGACAAAAAGGCGCTTATCTTCAATCTAGGTGTTTCTGCGTGCTGCGCCGGCCCAAAGAGTGCCCGGCTGAAAACGACAACGCAGGCATGTCGGGTGCCACTCTCTGCACCTGCACAGAAAGTTTTGAGCAGATATCTCCTTCCATTCGGCTGGAATTGCAAGACGTTTGTGCATCTTCTATGTTCGTCGCATTCAATGGCAAAAGGCGCTTATCTTCAATCTAGGTGTTTCTGCGTGCTGCTCCGGCCCAAAGAGTGCCCGGCGGAAAACGACAACGCAGCCATGTCGGGTGCCACTGTCTGCACCTGCACAGACATTTTTGAGCAGATATCTCCTTCCGTTCTGCCGGAATTGAAAGAAGACTGTGCATCTTCTATGTTCATCGCGGTCAATGGCAAAAGGCGTTTATCTTCAATCTAGGTGTTTCTGCGTGCTGCTCCGGCCCAAAGAGTGCCCGGCGGAAAACGACAACGCGGGCATGTCGGGTGCCACTGTCTACACCTGCACAGAAAGTTTTGAGCAGATATCTCCTTCCACTCGGCTGGAATTGCAAGACGTTTGTGCATCTTCTATGTTCGTCGCATTCAATGGCAAAAGGCGCTTATCTTCAATCTAGGTGTTTCTGCGTGCTGCGCCGGCCCAAAGAGTGCCCGGCGGAAAACGACAACGCAGGCATGTCGAGTGCCAGTGTCTGCACCTGCACAGAAAGTTTTGAGCAGATATCTCCTTCCGTTCGGCCGGAATAGAAAGAAGTTTGTGCATCTTCAATGATGGTCGCGGTCAATGACAAAAAGGCGCTTATCTTCAATCTAGGTGTTTCTGCGTGCTGCGCCGGCCCAAAGAGTGCCCGACTGAAAACGACAAGGCAGGCATGTCGGGTGCCACTGTCTGCACCTGCACAGAAAGTTTTGAGCAGATATCTTCTTTCGTTCGGCCGGAATTGCAAGACGTTTGTGCATCTTCAATATTGGTCGCGGTCAATGTCAAAAAGCCCTTATCTGCAATCTAGGTGTTTCTGCGTGCTGCGCCGGCCCAAAGAGTGCCTGGCTGAAAACGACAACGCAGGCATGTCGGGTGCAACTGTCTGCACCAGCACAGAAAGTTTTGAGCAGATATCTCCTTCCATTCGGCCGGAATTTCAAGAAGTTTGTGCATCATCTATGTTCGTCGCGGTCAATGGCAAAAGGCGCTTATCTTCAATCTAGGTGTTTCTGCGTGCTGCTCCGGCCCAAAGAGTGCCCGGCGGAAAACGACAACGCAGGCATGTCGGGTGCCACTGTCTGCACCTGCACAGACATTTTTGAGCAGATATCTCCTTCCGTTCTGCCGGAATTGAAAGAAGATTGTGCATCTTCTATGTTCGTCGCGGTCAATGGCAAAAGGCGCTTATCTTCAATCTAGGTGTTTCTGCGTGCTGCTCCGGCCCAAAGAGTGCCCGGCGGAAAACGACAACGCAGGCATGTCGGGTGCCACTGTCTACACCTGCACAGAAAGTTTTGAGCAGATATCTCCTTCCATTCGGCCGGAATTGCAAGAAGTTTGTGCATCTTCTATGTTCGTCGCGGTCAATGACAAAAAGGCGCTTATCTTCAATCTAGGTGTTTCTGCGTGCTGCGCCGGCCCAAAGAGTGCCCGGCTGAAAACGACAACGCAGGCATGTCGGGTGCCACTGTCTGCACCTGCACAGAAAGTTTTGAGCAGATATCTTCTTTCGTTCGGCCGGAATTGCAAAACGTTTGTGCATCTTCAATATTGCTCGCGGTCAATGTCAAAAAGCCCTTATCTGCAATCTAGGTGTTTCTGCGTGCTGCTTCGGCCCAAAGAGTGCCCGGCGGAAAACGACAACGCAGGCATGTCGGGTGCCACTGTCTACACCTGCACAGAAAGTTTTGAGCAGATATCTCCTTCCATTCGGCCGGAATTGCTAAAAGCTTGTGCATCTTCTATGTTCGTCGCGGTCAATGGCAAAAGGCGCTTATCTTCAATCTGGGTGTTTCTGCGTGCTGCTCCGGCCCAAAGAGTGCCCGGCGGAAAACGACAACGCAGGCATGTCGGGTGCCACTGTCTACACCTGCACAGAAAGTTTTGAGCAGATATCTCCTTCCATTCGGCCGGAATTGCAAGAAGTTTGTGCATCTTCTATGTTCGTCGCGGTCAATGACAAAAAGGCGCTTATCTTCAATCTAGATGTTTCTGCGTGCTGCGCCGGCCCAAAGAGTGCCCGGCTGAAAACGACAACGCAGGCATGTCGGGTGCCACTGTCTGCAGCTGCACAGAAAGTTTTGAGCAGATATCTTCTTTCGTTCGGCCGGAATTGCAAAACGTTTGTGCATCTTCAATATTGCTCGCGGTCAATGTCAAAAAGCCCTTATCTGCAATCTAGGTGTTTCTGCGTGCTGCTCCGGCCCAAAGAGTGCCCGGCGGAAAACGACAACGCAGGCATGTCGGGTGCCACTGTCTACACCTGCACAGAAAGTTTTGAACAGATATCTCCTTCCATTCGGCCGGAATTGCAAGACGTTTGTGCATCTTCTATGTTCGTCGCGGTCAATGGCAAAAGGCGCTTATCTTCAATCTAGGTGTTTCTGCGTGCTGCTCCGGCCCAAAGAGTGCCCGGCGGAAAACGACAACGCAGGCATGTCGGGTGCCACTGTCTACACCTGCACAGAAAGTTTTGAACAGATATCTCCTTCCATTCGGCCGGAATTGCAAGACGTTTGTGCATCTTCTATGTTCGTCGCGGTCAATGGCAAAAGGCGCTTATCTTCAATCTAGGTGTTTCTGCGTGCTGCTCCGGCCCAAAGAGTGCCCGGCGGAAAACGACAACGCAGGCATGTCGGGTGCCACTGTCTGCACCTGCACAGAAATTTTTGAGCAGATATCTCCTTCCGTTCTGCCGGAATTGAAAGAAGATTGTGCATCTTCTATGTTCATCGCGGTCAATGGCAAAAGGCGCTTATCTTCAATCTAGGTGTTTCTGCGTGCTGCTCCGGCCCAAAGAGTGCCCGGCGGAAAACGACAACGCAGGCATGTCGGGTGCCACTGTCTACACCTGCACAGAATGTTTTGAGCAGATATCTCCTTCCATTTGGCCGGAAATGCAAGACGTTTGTGCATCTTCTATGTTCGTCGCGGTCAATGGCAAAAGGCGCTTATCTTCAATCTAGGTGTTTCTGCGTGCTGCGCCGGCCCAAAGAGTGCCCGGCGGAAAACGACAACGCAGGCATGTCGGGTGCCACTGTCTGCACCTGCACAGAAAGTTTTGAGCAGATATCTCCTTCCGTTCGGCCGGAATTGAAAGAAGATTGTGCATCTTCAATGTAGGTCGCGGTCAATGACAAAAAGGCGCTTATCTTCAATCTAGGTGTTTCTGCGTGCTGCGCCGGCCCAAAGAGTGCCCGGCGGAAAACGACAACGCAGGCATGTCGGGTGCCACTGTCTGCACCTGCACAGAAAGTTTTGAGCAGATATCTCCTTCCATTCGGCCGGAATTTCAAGAAGTTTGTGCATCTTCTATGTTCGTCGCGGTCAATGGCAAAAGGCGCTTATCTTCAATCTAGGTGTTTCTGCGTGCTGCTCCGGCCCAAAGAGTGCCCGGCGGAAAACGACAACGCAGGCATGTCGGGTGCCACTGTCTGCACCTGCACAGACATTTTTGAGCAGATATCTCCTTCCGTTCTGCCGGAATTGAAAGAAGATTGTGCATCTTCTATGTTCGTCGCGGTCAATGGCAAAAGGCGCTTATCTTCAATCTAGGTGTTTCTGCGTGCTGCTCCGGCCCAAAGAGTGCCCGGCGGAAAACGACAACGCAGGCATGTCGGGTGCCACTGTCTGCACCTGCACAGAAATTTTTGAGCAGATATCTCCTTCCGTTCTGCCGGAATTGAAAGAAGATTGTGCATCTTCTATGTTCATCGCGGTCAATGGCAAAAGGCGCTTATCTTCAATCTAGGTGTTTCTGCGTGCTGCTCCGGCCCAAAGAGTGCCCGGCGGAAAACGACAACGCAGGCATGTCGGGTGCCACTGTCTACACCTGCACAGAATGTTTTGAGCAGATATCTCCTTCCATTTGGCCGGAAATGCAAGACGTTTGTGCATCTTCTATGTTCGTCGCATTCAATGGCAAAAGGCGCTTATCTTCAATCTAGGTGTTTCTGCGTGCTGCGCCGGCCCAAAGAGTGCCCGGCGGAAAACGACAACGCAGGCATGTCGAGTGCCAGTGTCTGCACCTGCACAGAAAGTTTTGAGCAGATATCTCCTTCCGTTCGGCCGGAATAGAAAGAAGTTTGTGCATCTTCAATGATGGTCGCGGTCAATGACAAAAAGGCGCTTATCTTCAATCTAGGTGTTTCTGCGTGCTGCGCCGGCCCAAAGAGTGCCCGACTGAAAACGACAAGGCAGGCATGTCGGGTGCCACTGTCTGCACCTGCACAGAAAGTTTTGAGCAGATATCTTCTTTCGTTCGGCCGGAATTGCAAGACGTTTGTGCATCTTCAATATTGGTCGCGGTCAATGTCAAAAAGCCCTTATCTGCAATCTAGGTGTTTCTGCGTGCTGCGCCGGCCCAATGAGTGCCCGGCGGAAAACGACAACGCAGGCATGTCGGGTGCCACTGTCTACACCTGCACAGAAAGTTTTGAACAGATATCTCCTTCCATTCGGCCGGAATTGCAAGACGTTTGTGCATCTTCTATGTTCGTCGCGGTCAATGGCAAAAGGCGCTTATCTTCAATCTAGGTGTTTCTGCGTGCTGCTCCGGCCCAAAGAGTGCCCGGCGGAAAACGACAACGCAGGCATGTCGGGTGCCACTGTCTGCACCTGCACAGACATTTTTGAGCAGATATCTCCTTCCGTTCTGCCGGAATTGAAAGAAGATTGTGCATCTTCTATGTTCGTCGCGGTCAATGGCAAAAGGCGCTTATCTTCAATCTAGGTGTTTCTGCGTGCTGCTCCGGCCCAAAGAGTGCCCGGCGGAAAACGACAACGCAGGCATGTCGGGTGCCACTGTCTACACCTGCACAGAAAGTTTTGAGCAGATATCTCCTTCCATTCGGCCGGAATTGCTAAAAGCTTGTGCATCTTCTATGTTCGTCGCGGTCAATGGCAAAAGGCGCTTATCTTCAATCTGGGTGTTTCTGCGTGCTGCTCCGGCCAAAGAGTGCCCGGCGGAAAACGACAACGCAGGCATGTCGGGTGCCACTGTCTACACCTGCACAGAAAGTTTTGAGCAGATATCTCCTTCCATTCGGCCGGAATTGCAAGAAGTTTGTGCATCTTCTATGTTCGTCGCGGTCAATGACAAAAAGGCGCTTATCTTCAATCTAGATGTTTCTGCGTGCTGCGCCGGCCCAAAGAGTGCCCGGCTGAAAACGACAACGCAGGCATGTCGGGTGCCACTGTCTGCAGCTGCACAGAAAGTTTTGAGCAGATATCTTCTTTCGTTCGGCCGGAATTGCAAAACGTTTGTGCATCTTCAATATTGCTCGCGGTCAATGTCAAAAAGCCCTTATCTGCAATCTAGGTGTTTCTGCGTGCTGCTCCGGCCCAAAGAGTGCCCGGCGGAAAACGACAACGCAGGCATGTCGGGTGCCACTGTCTACACCTGCACAGAAAGTTTTGAACAGATATCTCCTTCCATTCGGCCGGAATTGCAAGACGTTTGTGCATCTTCTATGTTCGTCGCGGTCAATGGCAAAAGGCGCTTATCTTCAATCTAGGTGTTTCTGCGTGCTGCTCCGGCCCAAAGAGTGCCCGGCGGAAAACGACAACGCAGGCATGTCGGGTGCCACTGTCTACACCTGCACAGAAAGTTTTGAACAGATATCTCCTTCCATTCGGCCGGAATTGCAAGACGTTTGTGCATCTTCTATGTTCGTCGCGGTCAATGGCAAAAGGCGCTTATCTTCAATCTAGGTGTTTCTGCGTGCTGCTCCGGCCCAAAGAGTGCCCGGCGGAAAACGACAACGCAGGCATGTCGGGTGCCACTGTCTGCACCTGCACAGAAATTTTTGAGCAGATATCTCCTTCCGTTCTGCCGGAATTGAAAGAAGATTGTGCATCTTCTATGTTCATCGCGGTCAATGGCAAAAGGCGCTTATCTTCAATCTAGGTGTTTCTGCGTGCTGCTCCGGCCCAAAGAGTGCCCGGCGGAAAACGACAACGCAGGCATGTCGGGTGCCACTGTCTACACCTGCACAGAATGTTTTGAGCAGATATCTCCTTCCATTTGGCCGGAAATGCAAGACGTTTGTGCATCTTCTATGTTCGTCGCGGTCAATGGCAAAAGGCGCTTATCTTCAATCTAGGTGTTTCTGCGTGCTGCGCCGGCCCAAAGAGTGCCCGGCGGAAAACGACAACGCAGGCATGTCGGGTGCCACTGTCTGCACCTGCACAGAAAGTTTTGAGCAGATATCTCCTTCCGTTCGGCCGGAATTGAAAGAAGATTGTGCATCTTCAATGTAGGTCGCGGTCAATGACAAAAAGGCGCTTATCTTCAATCTAGGTGTTTCTGCGTGCTGCGCCGGCCCAAAGAGTGCCCGGCGGAAAACGACAACGCAGGCATGTCGGGTGCCACTGTCTGCACCTGCACAGAAAGTTTTGAGCAGATATCTCCTTCCATTCGGCCGGAATTTCAAGAAGTTTGTGCATCTTCTATGTTCGTCGCGGTCAATGGCAAAAGGCGCTTATCTTCAATCTAGGTGTTTCTGCGTGCTGCTCCGGCCCAAAGAGTGCCCGGCGGAAAACGACAACGCAGGCATGTCGGGTGCCACTGTCTGCACCTGCACAGACATTTTTGAGCAGATATCTCCTTCCGTTCTGCCGGAATTGAAAGAAGATTGTGCATCTTCTATGTTCGTCGCGGTCAATGGCAAAAGGCGCTTATCTTCAATCTAGGTGTTTCTGCGTGCTGCTCCGGCCCAAAGAGTGCCCGGCGGAAAACGACAACGCAGGCATGTCGGGTGCCACTGTCTGCACCTGCACAGAAATTTTTGAGCAGATATCTCCTTCCGTTCTGCCGGAATTGAAAGAAGATTGTGCATCTTCTATGTTCATCGCGGTCAATGGCAAAAGGCGCTTATCTTCAATCTAGGTGTTTCTGCGTGCTGCTCCGGCCCAAAGAGTGCCCGGCGGAAAACGACAACGCAGGCATGTCGGGTGCCACTGTCTACACCTGCACAGAATGTTTTGAGCAGATATCTCCTTCCATTTGGCCGGAAATGCAAGACGTTTGTGCATCTTCTATGTTCGTCGCATTCAATGGCAAAAGGCGCTTATCTTCAATCTAGGTGTTTCTGCGTGCTGCGCCGGCCCAAAGAGTGCCCGGCGGAAAACGACAACGCAGGCATGTCGAGTGCCAGTGTCTGCACCTGCACAGAAAGTTTTGAGCAGATATCTCCTTCCGTTCGGCCGGAATAGAAAGAAGTTTGTGCATCTTCAATGATGGTCGCGGTCAATGACAAAAAGGCGCTTATCTTCAATCTAGGTGTTTCTGCGTGCTGCGCCGGCCCAAAGAGTGCCCGACTGAAAACGACAAGGCAGGCATGTCGGGTGCCACTGTCTGCACCTGCACAGAAAGTTTTGAGCAGATATCTTCTTTCGTTCGGCCGGAATTGCAAGACGTTTGTGCATCTTCAATATTGGTCGCGGTCAATGTCAAAAAGCCCTTATCTGCAATCTAGGTGTTTCTGCGTGCTGCGCCGGCCCAATGAGTGCCCGGCGGAAAACGACAACGCAGGCATGTCGGGTGCCACTGTCTACACCTGCACAGAAAGTTTTGAACAGATATCTCCTTCCATTCGGCCGGAATTGCAAGACGTTTGTGCATCTTCTATGTTCGTCGCGGTCAATGGCAAAAGGCGCTTATCTTCAATCTAGGTGTTTCTGCGTGCTGCTCCGGCCCAAAGAGTGCCCGGCGGAAAACGACAACGCAGGCATGTCGGGTGCCACTGTCTGCACCTGCACAGACATTTTTGAGCAGATATCTCCTTCCGTTCTGCCGGAATTGAAAGAAGATTGTGCATCTTCTATGTTCGTCGCGGTCAATGGCAAAAGGCGCTTATCTTCAATCTAGGTGTTTCTGCGTGCTGCTCCGGCCCAAAGAGTGCCCGGCGGAAAACGACAACGCAGGCATGTCGGGTGCCACTGTCTACACCTGCACAGAAAGTTTTGAGCAGATATCTCCTTCCATTCGGCCGGAATTGCAAGAAGTTTGTGCATCTTCTATGTTCGTCGCGGTCAATGACAAAAAGGCGCTTATCTTCAATCTAGGTGTTTCTGCGTGCTGCGCCGGCCCAAAGAGTGCCCGACTGAAAACGACAAGGCAGGCATGTCGGGTGCCACTGTCTACACCTGCACAGAAAGTTTTGAGCAGATATCTCCTTCCATTCGGCCGGAATTGCAAGAAGTTTGTGCATCTTCTATGTTCGTCGCGGTCAATGACAAAAAGGCGCTTATCTTCAATCTAGATGTTTCTGCGTGCTGCGCCGGCCCAAAGAGTGCCCGGCTGAAAACGACAACGCAGGCATGTCGGGTGCCACTGTCTGCAGCTGCACAGAAAGTTTTGAGCAGATATCTTCTTTCGTTCGGCCGGAATTGCAAAACGTTTGTGCATCTTCAATATTGCTCGCGGTCAATGTCAAAAAGCCCTTATCTGCAATCTAGGTGTTTCTGCGTGCTGCTCCGGCCCAAAGAGTGCCCGGCGGAAAACGACAACGCAGGCATGTCGGGTGCCACTGTCTACACCTGCACAGAAAGTTTTGAACAGATATCTCCTTCCATTCGGCCGGAATTGCAAGACGTTTGTGCATCTTCTATGTTCGTCGCGGTCAATGGCAAAAGGCGCTTATCTTCAATCTAGGTGTTTCTGCGTGCTGCTCCGGCCCAAAGAGTGCCCGGCGGAAAACGACAACGCAGGCATGTCGGGTGCCACTGTCTACACCTGCACAGAAAGTTTTGAACAGATATCTCCTTCCATTCGGCCGGAATTGCAAGACGTTTGTGCATCTTCTATGTTCGTCGCGGTCAATGGCAAAAGGCGCTTATCTTCAATCTAGGTGTTTCTGCGTGCTGCTCCGGCCCAAAGAGTGCCCGGCGGAAAACGACAACGCAGGCATGTCGGGTGCCACTGTCTGCACCTGCACAGAAATTTTTGAGCAGATATCTCCTTCCGTTCTGCCGGAATTGAAAGAAGATTGTGCATCTTCTATGTTCATCGCGGTCAATGGCAAAAGGCGCTTATCTTCAATCTAGGTGTTTCTGCGTGCTGCTCCGGCCCAAAGAGTGCCCGGCGGAAAACGACAACGCAGGCATGTCGGGTGCCACTGTCTACACCTGCACAGAATGTTTTGAGCAGATATCTCCTTCCATTTGGCCGGAAATGCAAGACGTTTGTGCATCTTCTATGTTCGTCGCGGTCAATGGCAAAAGGCGCTTATCTTCAATCTAGGTGTTTCTGCGTGCTGCGCCGGCCCAAAGAGTGCCCGGCGGAAAACGACAACGCAGGCATGTCGGGTGCCACTGTCTGCACCTGCACAGAAAGTTTTGAGCAGATATCTCCTTCCGTTCGGCCGGAATTGAAAGAAGATTGTGCATCTTCAATGTAGGTCGCGGTCAATGACAAAAAGGCGCTTATCTTCAATCTAGGTGTTTCTGCGTGCTGCGCCGGCCCAAAGAGTGCCCGGCGGAAAACGACAACGCAGGCATGTCGGGTGCCACTGTCTGCACCTGCACAGAAAGTTTTGAGCAGATATCTCCTTCCATTCGGCCGGAATTTCAAGAAGTTTGTGCATCTTCTATGTTCGTCGCGGTCAATGGCAAAAGGCGCTTATCTTCAATCTAGGTGTTTCTGCGTGCTGCTCCGGCCCAAAGAGTGCCCGGCGGAAAACGACAACGCAGGCATGTCGGGTGCCACTGTCTGCACCTGCACAGACATTTTTGAGCAGATATCTCCTTCCGTTCTGCCGGAATTGAAAGAAGATTGTGCATCTTCTATGTTCGTCGCGGTCAATGGCAAAAGGCGCTTATCTTCAATCTAGGTGTTTCTGCGTGCTGCTCCGGCCCAAAGAGTGCCCGGCGGAAAACGACAACGCAGGCATGTCGGGTGCCACTGTCTGCACCTGCACAGAAATTTTTGAGCAGATATCTCCTTCCGTTCTGCCGGAATTGAAAGAAGATTGTGCATCTTCTATGTTCATCGCGGTCAATGGCAAAAGGCGCTTATCTTCAATCTAGGTGTTTCTGCGTGCTGCTCCGGCCCAAAGAGTGCCCGGCGGAAAACGACAACGCAGGCATGTCGGGTGCCACTGTCTACACCTGCACAGAATGTTTTGAGCAGATATCTCCTTCCATTTGGCCGGAAATGCAAGACGTTTGTGCATCTTCTATGTTCGTCGCATTCAATGGCAAAAGGCGCTTATCTTCAATCTAGGTGTTTCTGCGTGCTGCGCCGGCCCAAAGAGTGCCCGGCGGAAAACGACAACGCAGGCATGTCGAGTGCCAGTGTCTGCACCTGCACAGAAAGTTTTGAGCAGATATCTCCTTCCGTTCGGCCGGAATAGAAAGAAGTTTGTGCATCTTCAATGATGGTCGCGGTCAATGACAAAAAGGCGCTTATCTTCAATCTAGGTGTTTCTGCGTGCTGCGCCGGCCCAAAGAGTGCCCGACTGAAAACGACAAGGCAGGCATGTCGGGTGCCACTGTCTGCACCTGCACAGAAAGTTTTGAGCAGATATCTTCTTTCGTTCGGCCGGAATTGCAAGACGTTTGTGCATCTTCAATATTGGTCGCGGTCAATGTCAAAAAGCCCTTATCTGCAATCTAGGTGTTTCTGCGTGCTGCGCCGGCCCAATGAGTGCCCGGCGGAAAACGACAACGCAGGCATGTCGGGTGCCACTGTCTACACCTGCACAGAAAGTTTTGAACAGATATCTCCTTCCATTCGGCCGGAATTGCAAGACGTTTGTGCATCTTCTATGTTCGTCGCGGTCAATGGCAAAAGGCGCTTATCTTCAATCTAGGTGTTTCTGCGTGCTGCTCCGGCCCAAAGAGTGCCCGGCGGAAAACGACAACGCAGGCATGTCGGGTGCCACTGTCTGCACCTGCACAGACATTTTTGAGCAGATATCTCCTTCCGTTCTGCCGGAATTGAAAGAAGATTGTGCATCTTCTATGTTCGTCGCGGTCAATGGCAAAAGGCGCTTATCTTCAATCTAGGTGTTTCTGCGTGCTGCTCCGGCCCAAAGAGTGCCCGGCGGAAAACGACAACGCAGGCATGTCGGGTGCCACTGTCTACACCTGCACAGAAAGTTTTGAGCAGATATCTCCTTCCATTCGGCCGGAATTGCAAGAAGTTTGTGCATCTTCTATGTTCGTCGCGGTCAATGACAAAAAGGCGCTTATCTTCAATCTAGGTGTTTCTGCGTGCTGCGCCGGCCCAAAGAGTGCCCGACTGAAAACGACAAGGCAGGCATGTCGGGTGCCACTGTCTGCACCTGCACAGAAAGTTTTGAGCAGATATCTTCTTTCGTTCGGCCGGAATTGCAAGACGTTTGTGCATCTTCAATATTGGTCGCGGTCAATGTCAAAAAGCCCTTATCTGCAATCTAGGTGTTTCTGCGTGCTGCGCCGGCCCAAAGAGTGCCTGGCTGAAAACGACAACGCAGGCATGTCGGGTGCCACTGTCTGCACCAGCACAGAAAGTTTTGAGCAGATATCTCCTTCCATTCGGCCGGAATTTCAAGAAGTTTGTGCATCTTCTATGTTCGTCGCGGTCAATGGCAAAAGGCGCTTATCTTCAATCTAGGTGTTTCTGCGTGCTGCTCCGGCCCAAAGAGTGCCCGGCGGAAAACGACAACGCAGGCATGTCGGGTGCCACTGTCTGCACCTGCACAGACATTTTTGAGCAGATATCTCCTTCCGTTCTGCCGGAATTGAAAGAAGATTGTGCATCTTCTATGTTCGTCGCGGTCAATGGCAAAAGGCGCTTATCTTCAATCTAGGTGTTTCTGCGTGCTGCTCCGGCCCAAAGAGTGCCCGGCGGAAAACGACAACGCAGGCATGTCGGGTGCCACTGTCTACACCTGCACAGAAAGTTTTGAGCAGATATCTCCTTCCATTCGGCCGGAATTGCAAGAAGTTTGTGCATCTTCTATGTTCGTCGCGGTCAATGACAAAAAGGCGCTTATCTTCAATCTAGGTGTTTCTGCGTGCTGCGCCGGCCCAAAGAGTGCCCGGCTGAAAACGACAACGCAGGCATGTCGGGTGCCACTGTCTGCACCTGCACAGAAAGTTTTGAGCAGATATCTTCTTTCGTTCGGCCGGAATTGCAAAACGTTTGTGCATCTTCAATATTGCTCGCGGTCAATGTCAAAAAGCCCTTATCTGCAATCTAGGTGTTTCTGCGTGCTGCTCCGGCCCAAAGAGTGCCCGGCGGAAAACGACAACGCAGGCATGTCGGGTGCCACTGTCTACACCTGCACAGAAAGTTTTGAACAGATATCTCCTTCCATTCGGCCGGAATTGCAAGACGTTTGTGCATCTTCTATGTTCGTCGCGGTCAATGGCAAAAGGCGCTTATCTTCAATCTGGGTGTTTCTGCGTGCTGCTCCGGCCCAAAGAGTGCCCGGCAGAAAACGACAACGCAGGCATGTCGGGTGCCACTGTCTACACCTGCACAGAATGTTTTGAGCAGATATCTCCTTCCATTCGGCCGGAATTGCAAGAAGTTTGTGCATCTTCTATGTTCGTCGCGGTCAATGGCAAAAGGCGCTTATCTTCAATCTAGGTGTTTCTGCGTGCTGCTCCGGCCCAAAGAGTGCCGGCGGAAAACGACAACGCAAGCATGTCGGGTGCCACTGTCTACACCTGCACAGAAAGTTTTGAGCAGATATCTCCTTCCATTCGGCCGGAATTGCAAGAAGTTTGTGCATCTTCTATGTTCGTCGCGGTCAATGGCAAAAGGCGCTTATCTTCAATCTAGGTGTTTCTGCGTGCTGCTCCGGCCCAAAGAGTGCCCGGCGGAAAACGACAACGCAGGCATGTCGGGTGCCACTGTCTGCACCTGCACAGACATTTTTGAGCAGATATCTCCTTCCGTTCTGCCGGAATTGAAAGAAGATTGTGCATCTTCTATGTTCGTCGCGGTCAATGGCAAAAGGCGCTTATCTTCAATCTAGGTGTTTCTGCGTGCTGCTCCGGCCCAAAGAGTGCCCGGCGGAAAACGACAACGCAGGCATGTCGGGTGCCACTGTTTGCACCTGCACAGAAATTTTTGAGCAGATATCTCCTTCCGTTCTGCCGGAATTGAAAGAAGACTGTGCATCTTCTATGTTCATCGCGGTCAATGGCAAAAGGCGTTTATCTTCAATCTAGGTGTTTCTGCGTGCTGCTCCGGCCCAAAGAGTGCCCGGCGCAAAACGACAACGCGGGCATGTCGGGTGCCACTGTCTACACCTGCACAGAAAGTTTTGAGCAGATATCTCCTTCCATTCGGCCGGAATTGCTAGAAGTTTGTGCATCTTCTATGTTCGTCGCGGTCAATGGCAAAAGGCGCTTATCTTCAATCTGGGTGTTTCTGCGTGCTGCTCCGGTCCAAAGAGTGCCCGGCGGAAAACGACAACGCAGGCATGTCGGGTGCCACTGTCTACACCTGCACAGAAAGTTTTGAGCAGATATCTCCTTCCATTCGGCCGGAATTGCAAGAAGTTTGTGCATCTTCTATGTTCGTCGCGGTCAATGACAAAAAGGCGCTTATCTTCAATCTAGGTGTTTCTGCGTGCTGCGCCGGCCCAAAGAGTGCCCGGCTGAAAACGACAACGCAGGCATGTCGGGTGCCACTGTCTGCACCTGCACAGAAAGTTTTGAGCAGATATCTTCTTTCGTTCGGCCGGAATTGCAAAACGTTTGTGCATCTTCAATATTGCTCGCGGTCAATGTCAAAAAGCCCTTATCTGCAATCTAGGTGTTTCTGCGTGCTGCTCCGGCCCAAAGAGTGCCCGGCGGAAAACGACAACGCAGGCATGTCGGGTGCCACTGTCTACACCTGCACAGAAAGTTTTGAACAGATATCTCCTTCCATTCGGCCGGAATTGCAAGACGTTTGTGCATCTTCTATGTTCGTCGCGGTCAATGGCAAAAGGCGCTTATCTTCAATCTGGGTGTTTCTGCGTGCTGCTCCGGCCCAAAGAGTGCCCGGCAGAAAACGACAACGCAGGCATGTCGGGTGCCACTGTCTACACCTGCACAGAATGTTTTGAGCAGATATCTCCTTCCATTCGGCCGGAATTGCAAGAAGTTTGTGCATCTTCTATGTTCGTCGCGGTCAATGACAAAAAGGCGCTTATCTTCAATCTAGGTGTTTCTGCGTGCTGCGCCGGCCCAAAGAGTGCCCGGCTGAAAACGACAACGCAGGCATGTCGGGTGCCACTGTCTGCACCTGCACAGAAAGTTTTGAGCAGATATCTTCTTTCGTTCGGCCGGAATTGCAAAACGTTTGTGCATCTTCAATATTGCTCGCGGTCAATGTCAAAAAGCCCTTATCTGCAATCTAGGTGTTTCTGCGTGCTGCTCCGGCCCAAAGAGTGCCCGGCGGAAAACGACAACGCAGGCATGTCGGGTGCCACTGTCTACACCTGCACAGAAAGTTTTGAACAGATATCTCCTTCCATTCGGCCGGAATTGCAAGACGTTTGTGCATCTTCTATGTTCGTCGCGGTCAATGGCAAAAGGCGCTTATCTTCAATCTGGGTGTTTCTGCGTGCTGCTCCGGCCCAAAGAGTGCCCGGCAGAAAACGACAACGCAGGCATGTCGGGTGCCACTGTCTACACCTGCACAGAATGTTTTGAGCAGATATCTCCTTCCATTCGGCCGGAATTGCAAGAAGTTTGTGCATCTTCTATGTTCGTCGCGGTCAATGACAAAAAGGCGCTTATCTTCAATCTAGGTGTTTCTGCGTGCTGCGCCGGCCCAAAGAGTGCCCGGCTGAAAACGACAACGCAGGCATGTCGGGTGCCACTGTCTGCACCTGCACAGAAAGTTTTGAGCAGATATCTTCTTTCGTTCGGCCGGAATTGCAAAACGTTTGTGCATCTTCAATATTGCTCGCGGTCAATGTCAAAAAGCCCTTATCTGCAATCTAGGTGTTTCTGCGTGCTGCTCCGGCCCAAAGAGTGCCCGGCGGAAAACGACAACGCAGGCATGTCGGGTGCCACTGTCTACACCTGCACAGAAAGTTTTGAACAGATATCTCCTTCCATTCGGCCGGAATTGCAAGACGTTTGTGCATCTTCTATGTTCGTCGCGGTCAATGGCAAAAGGCGCTTATCTTCAATCTAGGTGTTTCTGCGTGCTGCGCCGGCCCAAAGAGTGCCCGGCGGAAAACGACAACGCAGGCATGTCGAGTGCCAGTGTCTGCACCTGCACAGAAAGTTTTGAGCAGATATCTCCTTCCGTTCGGCCGGAATTGAAAGAAGTTTGTGCATCTTCAATGATGGTCGCGGTCAATGACAAAAAGGCGCTTATCTTCAATCTAGGTGTTTCTGCGTGCTGCGCCGGCCCAAAGAGTGCCCGACTGAAAACGACAAGGCAGGCATGTCGGGTGCCACTGTCTGCACCTGCACAGAAAGTTTTGAGCAGATATCTCCTTCCATTCGGCCGGAATTGCAAGACGTTTGTGCATCTTCTATGTTCGTCGCGGTCAATGGCAAAAGGCGCTTATCTTCAATCTAGGTGTTTCTGCGTGCTGCGCCGGCCCAAAGAGTGCCCGGCGGAAAACGACAACGCAGGCATGTCGGGTGCCACTGTCTGCACCTGCACAGAAAGTTTTGAGCAGATATCTCCTTCCGTTCGGCCGGAATTGAAAGAAGATTGTGCATCTTCAATGTAGGTCACGGTCAATGACAAAAAGGCGCTTATCTTCAATCTAGGTGTTTCTGCGTGCTGCGCCGGCCCAAAGAGTGCCCGGCGGAAAACGACAACGCAGGCATGTCGGGTGCCACTGTCTGCACCTGCACAGAAATTTTTGAGCAGATATCTCCTTCCATTCGGCCGGAATTGCAAGAAGTTTGTGCATCTTCTATGTTCGTCGCGGTCAATGGCAAAAGGCGCTTATCTTCAATCTGGGTGTTTCTGCGTGCTGCTCCGGTCCAAAGAGTGCCCGGCGGAAAACGACAACGCAGGCATGTCGGGTGCCACTGTCTACACCTGCACAGAAAGTTTTGAGCAGATATCTCCTTCCATTCGGCCGGGATTGCAAGAAGTTTGTGCATCTTCTATGTTCGTCGCGGTCAATGACAAAAAGGCGCTTATCTTCAATCTAGGTGTTTCTGCGTGCTGCGCCGGCCCAAAGAGTGCCCGGCTGAAAACGACAACGCAGGCATGTCGGGTGCCACTCTCTGCACCTGCACAGAAAGTTTTGAGCAGATATCTCCTTCCATTCGGCTGGAATTGCAAGACGTTTGTGCATCTTCTATGTTCGTCGCATTCAATGGCAAAAGGCGCTTATCTTCAATCTAGGTGTTTCTGCGTGCTGCTCCGGCCCAAAGAGTGCCCGGCGGAAAACGACAACGCAGCCATGTCGGGTGCCACTGTCTGCACCTGCACAGACATTTTTGAGCAGATATCTCCTTCCGTTCTGCCGGAATTGAAAGAAGATTGTGCATCTTCTATGTTCATCGCGGTCAATGGCAAAAGGCGCTTATCTTCAATCTAGGTGTTTCTGCGTGCTGCGCCGGCCCAAAGAGTGCCCGGCTGAAAACGACAACGCAGGCATGTCGGGTGCCACTGTCTGCACCTGCACAGAAAGTTTTGAGCAGATATCTTCTTTCGTTCGGCCGGAATTGCAAAACGTTTGTGCATCTTCAATATTGCTCGCGGTCAATGTCAAAAAGCCCTTATCTGCAATCTAGGTGTTTCTGCGTGCTGCTTCGGCCCAAAGAGTGCCCGGCGGAAAACGACAACGCAGCCATGTCGGGTGCCACTGTCTGCACCTGCACAGACATTTTTGAGCAGATATCTCCTTCCGTTCTGCCGGAATTGAAAGAAGATTGTGCATCTTCTATGTTCATCGCGGTCAATGGCAAAAGGCGCTTATCTTCAATCTAGGTGTTTCTGCGTGCTGCTCCGGCCCAAAGAGTGCCCGGCGGAAAACGACAACGCAGGCATGTCGGGTGCCACTGTCTGCACCTGCACAGAAAGTTTTGAGCAGATATCTCCTTCCATTCGGCCGGAATTGCAAGAAGTTTGTGCATCTTCTATGTTCGTCGCGGTCAATGGCAAAAGGCGCTTATCTTCAATCTAGGTGTTTCTGCGTGCTGCTCTGGCCCAAAGAGTGCCCGGCGGAAAACGACAACGCAGGCATGTCGGGTGCCACTGTCTGCACCTGCACAGAAATTTTTGAGCAGATATCTCCTTCCGTTCTGCCGGAATTGAAAGAAGATTGTGCATCTTCTATGTTCGTCGCGGTCAATGGCAAAAGGCGCTTATCTTCAATCTAGGTGTTTCTGCGTGCTGCTCCGGCCCAAAGAGTGCCCGGCGGAAAACGACAACGCAGGCATGTCGGGTGCCACTGTTTGCACCTGCACAGAAATTTTTGAGCAGATATCTCCTTCCGTTCTGCCGGAATTGAAAGAAGACTGTGCATCTTCTATGTTCATCGCGGTCAATGGCAAAAGGCGTTTATCTTCAATCTAGGTGTTTCTGCGTGCTGCTCCGGCCCAAAGAGTGCCCGGCGGAAAACGACAACGCGGGCATGTCGGGTGCCACTGTCTACACCTGCACAGAAAGTTTTGAGCAGATATCTCCTTCCATTCGGCCGGAATTGCTAAAAGTTTGTGCATCTTCTATGTTCGTCGCGGTCAATGGCAAAAGGCGCTTATCTTCAATCTGGGTGTTTCTGCGTGCTGCTCCGGCCCAAAGAGTGCCCGGCGGAAAACGACAACGCAGGCATGTCGGGTGCCACTGTCTACACCTGCACAGAAAGTTTTGAGCAGATATCTCCTTCCATTCGGCCGGAATTGCAAGAAGTTTGTGCATCTTCTATGTTCGTCGCGGTCAATGACAAAAAGGCGCTTATCTTCAATCTAGGTGTTTCTGCGTGCTGCGCCGGCCCAAAGAGTGCCCGGCTGAAAACGACAACGCAGGCATGTCGGGTGCCACTGTCTGCACCTGCACAGAAAGTTTTGAGCAGATATCTTCTTTCGTTCGGCCGGAATTGCAAAACGTTTGTGCATCTTCAATATTGCTCGCGGTCAATGTCAAAAAGCCCTTATCTGCAATCTAGGTGTTTCTGCGTGCTGCTCCGGCCCAAAGAGTGCCCGGCGGAAAACGACAACGCAGGCATGTCGGGTGCCACTGTCTACACCTGCACAGAATGTTTTGAGCAGATATCTCCTTCCATTTGGCCGGAAATGCAAGACGTTTGTGCATCTTCTATGTTCGTCGCGGTCAATGGCAAAAGGCGCTTATCTTCAATCTAGGTGTTTCTGCGTGCTGCTCCGGCCCAAAGAGTGCCCGGCGGAAAACGACAACGCAGGCATGTCGAGTGCCACTGTCTGCACCTGCACAGAAATTTTTGAGCAGATATCTCCTTCCGTTCTGCCGGAATTGAAAGAAGATTGTGCATCTTCTATGTTCATCGCGGTCAATGGCAAAAGGCGCTTATCTTCAATCTAGGTGTTTCTGCGTGCTGCTCCGGCCCAAAGAGTGCCCGGCAGAAAACGACAACGCAGGCATGTCGGGTGCCACTCTCTGCACCTGCACAGAAAGTTTTGAGCAGATATCTCCTTCCACTCGGCTGGAATTGCAAGACGTTTGTGCATCTTCTATGTTCGTCGCATTCAATGGCAAAAGGCGCTTATCTTCAATCTAGGTGTTTCTGCGTGCTGCGCCGGCCCAAAGAGTGCCCGGCGGAAAACGACAACGCAGGCATGTCGAGTGCCAGTGTCTGCACCTGCACAGAAAGTTTTGAGCAGATATCTCCTTCCGTTCGGCCGGAATAGAAAGAAGTTTGTGCATCTTCAATGATGGTCGCGGTCAATGACAAAAAGGCGCTTATCTTCAATCTAGGTGTTTCTGCGTGCTGCGCCGGCCCAAAGAGTGCCCGACTGAAAACGACAAGGCAGGCATGTCGGGTGCCACTGTCTGCACCTGCACAGAAAGTTTTGAGCAGATATCTTCTTTCGTTCGGCCGGAATTGCAAGACGTTTGTGCATCTTCAATATTGGTCGCGGTCAATGTCAAAAAGCCCTTATCTGCAATCTAGGTGTTTCTGCGTGCTGCGCCGGCCCAATGAGTGCCCGGCGGAAAACGACAACGCAGGCATGTCGGGTGCCACTGTCTACACCTGCACAGAAAGTTTTGAACAGATATCTCCTTCCATTCGGCCGGAATTGCAAGACGTTTGTGCATCTTCTATGTTCGTCGCGGTCAATGGCAAAAGGCGCTTATCTTCAATCTAGGTGTTTCTGCGTGCTGCTCCGGCCCAAAGAGTGCCCGGCGGAAAACGACAACGCAGGCATGTCGGGTGCCACTGTCTGCACCTGCACAGACATTTTTGAGCAGATATCTCCTTCCGTTCTGCCGGAATTGAAAGAAGATTGTGCATCTTCTATGTTCGTCGCGGTCAATGGCAAAAGGCGCTTATCTTCAATCTAGGTGTTTCTGCGTGCTGCTCCGGCCCAAAGAGTGCCCGGCGGAAAACGACAACGCAGGCATGTCGGGTGCCACTGTCTGCACCTGCACAGAAATTTTTGAGCAGATATCTCCTTCCGTTCTGCCGGAATTGAAAGAAGATTGTGCATCTTCTATGTTCGTTGCGGTCAATGGCAAAAGGCGCTTATCTTCAATCTAGGTGTTTCTGCGTGCTGCTCCGGCCCAAAGAGTGCCCGGCGGAAAACGACAACGCAGGCATGTCGGGTGCCACTGTCTGCACCTGCACAGAAATTTTTGAGTAGATATCTCCTTCCGTTCTGCCGGAATTGAAAGAAGACTGTGCATCTTCTATGTTCATCGCGGTCAATGGCAAAAGGCGTTTATCTTCAATCTAGGTGTTTCTGCGTGCTGCTCCGGCCCAAAGAGTGCCCGGCGGAAAACGACAACGCAGGCATGTCGGGTGCCACTGTCTACACCTGCACAGAAAGTTTTGAGCAGATATCTCCTTCCATTCGGCCGGAATTGCAAGAAGTTTGTGCATCTTCTATGTTCGTCGCGGTCAATGACAAAAAGGCGCTTATCTTCAATCTAGGTGTTTCTGCGTGCTGCGCCGGCCCAAAGAGTGCCCGACTGAAAACGACAAGGCAGGCATGTCGGGTGCCACTGTCTGCACCTGCACAGAAAGTTTTGAGCAGATATCTTCTTTCGTTCGGCCGGAATTGCAAGACGTTTGTGCATCTTCAATATTGGTCGCGGTCAATGTCAAAAAGCCCTTATCTGCAATCTAGGTGTTTCTGCGTGCTGCGCCGGCCCAAAGAGTGCCTGGCTGAAAACGACAACGCAGGCATGTCGGGTGCCACTGTCTGCACCAGCACAGAAAGTTTTGAGCAGATATCTCCTTCCATTCGGCCGGAATTGCAAGACGTTTGTGCATCTTCTATGTTCGTCGCGGTCAATGGCAAAAGGCGCTTATCTTCAATCTGGGTGTTTCTGCGTGCTGCTCCGGCCCAAAGAGTGCCCGGCGGAAAACGACAACGCAGGCATGTCGGGTGCCACTGTCTACACCTGCACAGAATGTTTTGAGCAGATATCTCCTTCCATTCGGCCGGAATTGCAAGAAGTTTGTGCATCTTCTATGTTCGTCGCGGTCAATGACAAAAAGGCGCTTATCTTCAATCTAGGTGTTTCTGCGTGCTGCGCCGGCCCAAAGAGTGCCCGGCTGAAAACGACAACGCAGGCATGTCGGGTGCCACTGTCTGCACCTGCACAGAAAGTTTTGAGCAGATATCTTCTTTCGTTCGGCCGGAATTGCAAAACGTTTGTGCATCTTCAATATTGCTCGCGGTCAATGTCAAAAAGCCCTTATCTGCAATCTAGGTGTTTCTGCGTGCTGCTCCGGCCCAAAGAGTGCCCGGCGGAAAACGACAACGCAGGCATGTCGGGTGCCACTGTCTACACCTGCACAGAAAGTTTTGAACAGATATCTCCTTCCATTCGGCCGGAATTGCAAGACGTTTGTGCATCTTCTATGTTCGTCGCGGTCAATGGCAAAAGGCGCTTATCTTCAATCTAGGTGTTTCTGCGTGCTGCTCAGGCCCAAAGAGTGCCCGGCGGAAAACGACAACGCAGGCATGTCGGGTGCCACTGTCTGCACCTGCACAGAAATTTTTGAGCAGATATCTCCTTCCATTCTGCCGGAATTGAAAGAAGATTTTGCATCTTCTATGTTCATCGCGGTCAATGGCAAAAGGCGCTTATCTTCAATCTAGGTGTTTCTGCGTGCTGCTCCGGCCCAAAGAGTGCCAGGCAGAAAACGACAACGCAGGCATGTCGGGTGCCACTGTCTGCACCTGCACAGAAAGTTTTGAGCAGATATCTCCTTCCATTCGGCTGGAATTGCAAGACGTTTGTGCATCTTCTATGTTCGTCGCATTCAATGGCAAAAGGCGCTTATCTTCAATCTAGGTGTTTCTGCGTGCTGCGCCGGCCCAAAGAGTGCCCGGCGGAAAACGACAACGCAGGCATGTCGAGTGCCAGTGTCTGCACCTGCACAGAAAGTTTTGAGCAGATATCTCCTTCCGTTCGGCCGGAATTGAAAGAAGTTTGTGCATCTTCAATGATGGTCGCGGGCAATGACAAAAAGGCGCTTATCTTCAATCTAGGTGTTTCTGCATGCTGCGCCAGCCCAAAGAGTGCCCGACTGAAAACGACAAGGCAGGCATGTCGGGTGCCACTGTCTGCACCTGCACAGAAAGTTTTGAGCAGATATCTCCTTCCATTCGGCCGGAATTGCAAGACGTTTGTGCATCTTCTATGTTCGTCGCGGTCAATGGCAAAAGGCGCTTATCTTCAATCTAGGTGTTTCTGCGTGCTGCGCCGGCCCAAAGAGTGCCCGGCGGAAAACGACAACGCAGGCATGTCGGGTGCCACTGTCTGCACCGGCACAGAAAGTTTTGAGCAGATATCTCCTTCCGTTCGGCCGGAATTGAGAGAAGATTGTGCATCTTCAAAGTAGGTCGCGGTCAATGACAAAAAGGCGCTTATCTTCAATCTAGGTGTTTCTGCGTGCTGCGCCGGCCCAAAGAGTGCCCGGAGGAAAACGACAACGCAGGCATGTCGGGTGCCACTGTCTGCACCTGCACAGAAATTTTTGAGCAGATATCTCCTTCCATTCGGCCGGAATTGCAAGAAGTTTGTGCATCTTCTATGTTCGTCGCGGTCAATGGCAAAAGGCGCTTATCTTCAATCTGGGTGTTTCTGCGTGCTGCTCCGGTCCAAAGAGTGCCCGGCGGAAAACGACAACGCAGGCATGTCGGGTGCCACTGTCTACACCTGCACAGAAAGTTTTGAGCAGATATCTCCTTCCATTCGGCCGGGATTGCAAGAAGTTTGTGCATCTTCTATGTTCGTCGCGGTCAATGACAAAAAGGCGCTTATCTTCAATCTAGGTGTTTCTGCGTGCTGCGCCGGCCCAAAGAGTGTCCGGCTGAAAACGACAACGCAGGCATGTCGGGTGCCACTGTCTGCACCTGCACAGAAAGTTTTGAGCAGATATCTTCTTTCGTTCGGCCGGAATTGCAAAACGTTTGTGCATCTTCAATATTGCTCGCGGTCAATGTCAAAAAGCCCTTATCTGCAATCTAGGTGTTTCTGCGTGCTGCTCCGGCCCAAAGAGTGCCCGGCGGTAAACGACAACGCAGGCATGTCGGGTGCCACTGTCTACACCTGCACAGAAAGTTTTGAACAGATATCTCCTTCCATTCGGCCGGAATTGCAAGAGGTTTGTGCATCTTCTATGTTCGTCGCGGTCAATGGCAAAAGGCGCTTATCTTCAATCTAGGTGTTTCTGCGTGCTGCTCCGGCCCAAAGAGTGCCCGGCGGAAAACGACAACGCAGGCATGTCGGGTGCCACTGTCTGCACCTGCACAGAAATTTTTGAGCAGATATCTCCTTCCGTTCTGCCGGAATTGAAAGAAGATTGTGCATCTTCTATGTTCATCGCGGTCAATGGCAAAAGGCGCTTATCTTCAATCTAGGTGTTTCTGCGTGCTGCTCCGGCCCAAAGAGTGCCCGCCAGAAAACGACAACGCAGGCATGTCGGGTGCCACTCTCTGCACCTGCACAGAAAGTTTTGAGCAGATATCTCCTTCCATTCGGCTGGAATTGCAAGACGTTTGTGCATCTTCTATGTTCGTCGCATTCAATGGCAAAAGGCGCTTATCTTCAATCTAGGTGTTTCTGCGTGCTGCTCCGGGCCAAAGAGTGCCCGGCGGAAAACGACAACGCAGGCATGTCGGGTGCCACTGTCTGCACCAGCACAGAAAGTTTTGAGCAGATATCTCCTTCCATTCGGCCGTTATTTCAAGAAGTTTGTGCATCTTCTATGTTCGTCGCGGTCAATGGCAAAAGGCGCTTATCTTCAATCTAGGTGTTTCTGCGTGCTGCTCCGGCCCAAAGAGTGCCCGGCGGAAAACGACAACGCAGGCATGTCGGGTGCCACTGTCTGCACCTGCACAGACATTTTTGAGCAGATATCTCCTTCCGTTCTGCCGGAATTGAAAGAAGATTGTGCATCTTCTATGTTCGTCGCGGTCAATGGCAAAAGGCGCTTATCTTCAATCTAGGTGTTTCTGCGTGCTGCTCCGGCCCAAAGAGTGCCCGGCGGAAAACGACAACGCAGGCATGTCGGGTGCCACTGTCTGCACCTGCACAGAAAGTTTTGAGCAGATATCTCCTTCCGTTCGGCCGGAATTGAAAGAAGATTGTGCATCTTCAATGTAGGTCGCGGTCAATGACAAAAAGGCGCTTATCTTCAATCTAGGTGTTTCTGCGTGCTGCGCCGGCCCAAAGAGTGCCCGGCGGAAAACGACAACGCAGGCATGTCGGGTGCCACTGTCTGCACCTGCACAGAAAGTTTTGAGCAGATATCTCCTTCCATTCGGCCGGAATTTCAAGAAGTTTGTGCATCTTCTATGTTCGTCGCGGTCAATGGCAAAAGGCGCTTATCTTCAATCTAGGTGTTTCTGCGTGCTGCTCCGGCCCAAAGAGTGCCCGGCGGAAAACGACAACGCAGGCATGTCGGGTGCCACTGTCTGCACCTGCACAGACATTTTTGAGCAGATATCTCCTTCCGTTCTGCCGGAATTGAAAGAAGATTGTGCATCTTCTATGTTCGTCGCGGTCAATGGCAAAAGGCGCTTATCTTCAATCTAGGTGTTTCTGCGTGCTGCTCCGGCCCAAAGAGTGCCCGGCGGAAAACGACAACGCAGGCATGTCGGGTGCCACTGTCTGCACCTGCACAGAAATTTTTGAGCAGATATCTCCTTCCGTTCTGCCGGAATTGAAAGAAGATTGTGCATCTTCTATGTTCATCGCGGTCAATGGCAAAAGGCGCTTATCTTCAATCTAGGTGTTTCTGCGTGCTGCTCCGGCCCAAAGAGTGCCCGGCGGAAAACGACAACGCAGGCATGTCGGGTGCCACTGTCTACACCTGCACAGAATGTTTTGAGCAGATATCTCCTTCCATTTGGCCGGAAATGCAAGACGTTTGTGCATCTTCTATGTTCGTCGCATTCAATGGCAAAAGGCGCTTATCTTCAATCTAGGTGTTTCTGCGTGCTGCGCCGGCCCAAAGAGTGCCCGGCGGAAAACGACAACGCAGGCATGTCGAGTGCCAGTGTCTGCACCTGCACAGAAAGTTTTGAGCAGATATCTCCTTCCGTTCGGCCGGAATAGAAAGAAGTTTGTGCATCTTCAATGATGGTCGCGGTCAATGACAAAAAGGCGCTTATCTTCAATCTAGGTGTTTCTGCGTGCTGCGCCGGCCCAAAGAGTGCCCGACTGAAAACGACAAGGCAGGCATGTCGGGTGCCACTGTCTGCACCTGCACAGAAAGTTTTGAGCAGATATCTTCTTTCGTTCGGCCGGAATTGCAAGACGTTTGTGCATCTTCAATATTGGTCGCGGTCAATGTCAAAAAGCCCTTATCTGCAATCTAGGTGTTTCTGCGTGCTGCGCCGGCCCAATGAGTGCCCGGCGGAAAACGACAACGCAGGCATGTCGGGTGCCACTGTCTACACCTGCACAGAAAGTTTTGAACAGATATCTCCTTCCATTCGGCCGGAATTGCAAGACGTTTGTGCATCTTCTATGTTCGTCGCGGTCAATGGCAAAAGGCGCTTATCTTCAATCTAGGTGTTTCTGCGTGCTGCTCCGGCCCAAAGAGTGCCCGGCGGAAAACGACAACGCAGGCATGTCGGGTGCCACTGTCTGCACCTGCACAGACATTTTTGAGCAGATATCTCCTTCCGTTCTGCCGGAATTGAAAGAAGATTGTGCATCTTCTATGTTCGTCGCGGTCAATGGCAAAAGGCGCTTATCTTCAATCTAGGTGTTTCTGCGTGCTGCTCCGGCCCAAAGAGTGCCCGGCGGAAAACGACAACGCAGGCATGTCGGGTGCCACTGTCTACACCTGCACAGAAAGTTTTGAGCAGATATCTCCTTCCATTCGGCCGGAATTGCAAGAAGTTTGTGCATCTTCTATGTTCGTCGCGGTCAATGACAAAAAGGCGCTTATCTTCAATCTAGGTGTTTCTGCGTGCTGCGCCGGCCCAAAGAGTGCCCGACTGAAAACGACAAGGCAGGCATGTCGGGTGCCACTGTCTGCACCTGCACAGAAAGTTTTGAGCAGATATCTTCTTTCGTTCGGCCGGAATTGCAAGACGTTTGTGCATCTTCAATATTGGTCGCGGTCAATGTCAAAAAGCCCTTATCTGCAATCTAGGTGTTTCTGCGTGCTGCGCCGGCCCAAAGAGTGCCTGGCTGAAAACGACAACGCAGGCATGTCGGGTGCCACTGTCTGCACCAGCACAGAAAGTTTTGAGCAGATATCTCCTTCCATTCGGCCGGAATTTCAAGAAGTTTGTGCATCTTCTATGTTCGTCGCGGTCAATGGCAAAAGGCGCTTATCTTCAATCTAGGTGTTTCTGCGTGCTGCTCCGGCCCAAAGAGTGCCCGGCGGAAAACGACAACGCAGGCATGTCGGGTGCCACTGTCTGCACCTGCACAGACATTTTTGAGCAGATATCTCCTTCCGTTCTGCCGGAATTGAAAGAAGATTGTGCATCTTCTATGTTCGTCGCGGTCAATGGCAAAAGGCGCTTATCTTCAATCTAGGTGTTTCTGCGTGCTGCTCCGGCCCAAAGAGTGCCCGGCGGAAAACGACAACGCAGGCATGTCGGGTGCCACTGTCTACACCTGCACAGAAAGTTTTGAGCAGATATCTCCTTCCATTCGGCCGGAATTGCAAGAAGTTTGTGCATCTTCTATGTTCGTCGCGGTCAATGACAAAAAGGCGCTTATCTTCAATCTAGGTGTTTCTGCGTGCTGCGCCGGCCCAAAGAGTGCCCGGCTGAAAACGACAACGCAGGCATGTCGGGTGCCACTGTCTGCACCTGCACAGAAAGTTTTGAGCAGATATCTTCTTTCGTTCGGCCGGAATTGCAAAACGTTTGTGCATCTTCAATATTGCTCGCGGTCAATGTCAAAAAGCCCTTATCTGCAATCTAGGTGTTTCTGCGTGCTGCTCCGGCCCAAAGAGTGCCCGGCGGAAAACGACAACGCAGGCATGTCGGGTGCCACTGTCTACACCTGCACAGAAAGTTTTGAACAGATATCTCCTTCCATTCGGCCGGAATTGCAAGACGTTTGTGCATCTTCTATGTTCGTCGCGGTCAATGGCAAAAGGCGCTTATCTTCAATCTGGGTGTTTCTGCGTGCTGCTCCGGCCCAAAGAGTGCCCGGCAGAAAACGACAACGCAGGCATGTCGGGTGCCACTGTCTACACCTGCACAGAATGTTTTGAGCAGATATCTCCTTCCATTCGGCCGGAATTGCAAGAAGTTTGTGCATCTTCTATGTTCGTCGCGGTCAATGGCAAAAGGCGCTTATCTTCAATCTAGGTGTTTCTGCGTGCTGCTCCGGCCCAAAGAGTGCCGGCGGAAAACGACAACGCAAGCATGTCGGGTGCCACTGTCTACACCTGCACAGAAAGTTTTGAGCAGATATCTCCTTCCATTCGGCCGGAATTGCAAGAAGTTTGTGCATCTTCTATGTTCGTCGCGGTCAATGGCAAAAGGCGCTTATCTTCAATCTAGGTGTTTCTGCGTGCTGCTCCGGCCCAAAGAGTGCCCGGCGGAAAACGACAACGCAGGCATGTCGGGTGCCACTGTCTGCACCTGCACAGACATTTTTGAGCAGATATCTCCTTCCGTTCTGCCGGAATTGAAAGAAGATTGTGCATCTTCTATGTTCGTCGCGGTCAATGGCAAAAGGCGCTTATCTTCAATCTAGGTGTTTCTGCGTGCTGCTCCGGCCCAAAGAGTGCCCGGCGGAAAACGACAACGCAGGCATGTCGGGTGCCACTGTTTGCACCTGCACAGAAATTTTTGAGCAGATATCTCCTTCCGTTCTGCCGGAATTGAAAGAAGACTGTGCATCTTCTATGTTCATCGCGGTCAATGGCAAAAGGCGTTTATCTTCAATCTAGGTGTTTCTGCGTGCTGCTCCGGCCCAAAGAGTGCCCGGCGCAAAACGACAACGCGGGCATGTCGGGTGCCACTGTCTACACCTGCACAGAAAGTTTTGAGCAGATATCTCCTTCCATTCGGCCGGAATTGCTAGAAGTTTGTGCATCTTCTATGTTCGTCGCGGTCAATGGCAAAAGGCGCTTATCTTCAATCTGGGTGTTTCTGCGTGCTGCTCCGGTCCAAAGAGTGCCCGGCGGAAAACGACAACGCAGGCATGTCGGGTGCCACTGTCTACACCTGCACAGAAAGTTTTGAGCAGATATCTCCTTCCATTCGGCCGGAATTGCAAGAAGTTTGTGCATCTTCTATGTTCGTCGCGGTCAATGACAAAAAGGCGCTTATCTTCAATCTAGGTGTTTCTGCGTGCTGCGCCGGCCCAAAGAGTGCCCGGCTGAAAACGACAACGCAGGCATGTCGGGTGCCACTGTCTGCACCTGCACAGAAAGTTTTGAGCAGATATCTTCTTTCGTTCGGCCGGAATTGCAAAACGTTTGTGCATCTTCAATATTGCTCGCGGTCAATGTCAAAAAGCCCTTATCTGCAATCTAGGTGTTTCTGCGTGCTGCTCCGGCCCAAAGAGTGCCCGGCGGAAAACGACAACGCAGGCATGTCGGGTGCCACTGTCTACACCTGCACAGAAAGTTTTGAACAGATATCTCCTTCCATTCGGCCGGAATTGCAAGACGTTTGTGCATCTTCTATGTTCGTCGCGGTCAATGGCAAAAGGCGCTTATCTTCAATCTGGGTGTTTCTGCGTGCTGCTCCGGCCCAAAGAGTGCCCGGCAGAAAACGACAACGCAGGCATGTCGGGTGCCACTGTCTACACCTGCACAGAATGTTTTGAGCAGATATCTCCTTCCATTCGGCCGGAATTGCAAGAAGTTTGTGCATCTTCTATGTTCGTCGCGGTCAATGACAAAAAGGCGCTTATCTTCAATCTAGGTGTTTCTGCGTGCTGCGCCGGCCCAAAGAGTGCCCGGCTGAAAACGACAACGCAGGCATGTCGGGTGCCACTGTCTGCACCTGCACAGAAAGTTTTGAGCAGATATCTTCTTTCGTTCGGCCGGAATTGCAAAACGTTTGTGCATCTTCAATATTGCTCGCGGTCAATGTCAAAAAGCCCTTATCTGCAATCTAGGTGTTTCTGCGTGCTGCTCCGGCCCAAAGAGTGCCCGGCGGAAAACGACAACGCAGGCATGTCGGGTGCCACTGTCTACACCTGCACAGAAAGTTTTGAACAGATATCTCCTTCCATTCGGCCGGAATTGCAAGACGTTTGTGCATCTTCTATGTTCGTCGCGGTCAATGGCAAAAGGCGCTTATCTTCAATCTAGGTGTTTCTGCGTGCTGCGCCGGCCCAAAGAGTGCCCGGCGGAAAACGACAACGCAGGCATGTCGAGTGCCAGTGTCTGCACCTGCACAGAAAGTTTTGAGCAGATATCTCCTTCCGTTCGGCCGGAATTGAAAGAAGTTTGTGCATCTTCAATGATGGTCGCGGTCAATGACAAAAAGGCGCTTATCTTCAATCTAGGTGTTTCTGCGTGCTGCGCCGGCCCAAAGAGTGCCCGACTGAAAACGACAAGGCAGGCATGTCGGGTGCCACTGTCTGCACCTGCACAGAAAGTTTTGAGCAGATATCTCCTTCCATTCGGCCGGAATTGCAAGACGTTTGTGCATCTTCTATGTTCGTCGCGGTCAATGGCAAAAGGCGCTTATCTTCAATCTAGGTGTTTCTGCGTGCTGCGCCGGCCCAAAGAGTGCCCGGCGGAAAACGACAACGCAGGCATGTCGGGTGCCACTGTCTGCACCTGCACAGAAAGTTTTGAGCAGATATCTCCTTCCGTTCGGCCGGAATTGAAAGAAGATTGTGCATCTTCAATGTAGGTCACGGTCAATGACAAAAAGGCGCTTATCTTCAATCTAGGTGTTTCTGCGTGCTGCGCCGGCCCAAAGAGTGCCCGGCGGAAAACGACAACGCAGGCATGTCGGGTGCCACTGTCTGCACCTGCACAGAAATTTTTGAGCAGATATCTCCTTCCATTCGGCCGGAATTGCAAGAAGTTTGTGCATCTTCTATGTTCGTCGCGGTCAATGGCAAAAGGCGCTTATCTTCAATCTGGGTGTTTCTGCGTGCTGCTCCGGTCCAAAGAGTGCCCGGCGGAAAACGACAACGCAGGCATGTCGGGTGCCACTGTCTACACCTGCACAGAAAGTTTTGAGCAGATATCTCCTTCCATTCGGCCGGGATTGCAAGAAGTTTGTGCATCTTCTATGTTCGTCGCGGTCAATGACAAAAAGGCGCTTATCTTCAATCTAGGTGTTTCTGCGTGCTGCGCCGGCCCAAAGAGTGCCCGGCTGAAAACGACAACGCAGGCATGTCGGGTGCCACTCTCTGCACCTGCACAGAAAGTTTTGAGCAGATATCTCCTTCCATTCGGCTGGAATTGCAAGACGTTTGTGCATCTTCTATGTTCGTCGCATTCAATGGCAAAAGGCGCTTATCTTCAATCTAGGTGTTTCTGCGTGCTGCTCCGGCCCAAAGAGTGCCCGGCGGAAAACGACAACGCAGCCATGTCGGGTGCCACTGTCTGCACCTGCACAGACATTTTTGAGCAGATATCTCCTTCCGTTCTGCCGGAATTGAAAGAAGATTGTGCATCTTCTATGTTCATCGCGGTCAATGGCAAAAGGCGCTTATCTTCAATCTAGGTGTTTCTGCGTGCTGCGCCGGCCCAAAGAGTGCCCGGCTGAAAACGACAACGCAGGCATGTCGGGTGCCACTGTCTGCACCTGCACAGAAAGTTTTGAGCAGATATCTTCTTTCGTTCGGCCGGAATTGCAAAACGTTTGTGCATCTTCAATATTGCTCGCGGTCAATGTCAAAAAGCCCTTATCTGCAATCTAGGTGTTTCTGCGTGCTGCTTCGGCCCAAAGAGTGCCCGGCGGAAAACGACAACGCAGCCATGTCGGGTGCCACTGTCTGCACCTGCACAGACATTTTTGAGCAGATATCTCCTTCCGTTCTGCCGGAATTGAAAGAAGATTGTGCATCTTCTATGTTCATCGCGGTCAATGGCAAAAGGCGCTTATCTTCAATCTAGGTGTTTCTGCGTGCTGCTCCGGCCCAAAGAGTGCCCGGCGGAAAACGACAACGCAGGCATGTCGGGTGCCACTGTCTGCACCTGCACAGAAAGTTTTGAGCAGATATCTCCTTCCATTCGGCCGGAATTGCAAGAAGTTTGTGCATCTTCTATGTTCGTCGCGGTCAATGGCAAAAGGCGCTTATCTTCAATCTAGGTGTTTCTGCGTGCTGCTCTGGCCCAAAGAGTGCCCGGCGGAAAACGACAACGCAGGCATGTCGGGTGCCACTGTCTGCACCTGCACAGAAATTTTTGAGCAGATATCTCCTTCCGTTCTGCCGGAATTGAAAGAAGATTGTGCATCTTCTATGTTCGTCGCGGTCAATGGCAAAAGGCGCTTATCTTCAATCTAGGTGTTTCTGCGTGCTGCTCCGGCCCAAAGAGTGCCCGGCGGAAAACGACAACGCAGGCATGTCGGGTGCCACTGTTTGCACCTGCACAGAAATTTTTGAGCAGATATCTCCTTCCGTTCTGCCGGAATTGAAAGAAGATTGTGCATCTTCTATGTTCGTCGCGGTCAATGGCAAAAGGCGCTTATCTTCAATCTAGGTGTTTCTGCGTGCTGCTCCGGCCCAAAGAGTGCCCGGCGGAAAACGACAACGCGGGCATGTCGGGTGCCACTGTCTACACCTGCACAGAAAGTTTTGAGCAGATATCTCCTTCCATTCGGCCGGAATTGCTAAAAGTTTGTGCATCTTCTATGTTCGTCGCGGTCAATGGCAAAAGGCGCTTATCTTCAATCTGGGTGTTTCTGCGTGCTGCTCCGGCCCAAAGAGTGCCCGGCGGAAAACGACAACGCAGGCATGTCGGGTGCCACTGTCTACACCTGCACAGAAAGTTTTGAGCAGATATCTCCTTCCATTCGGCCGGAATTGCAAGAAGTTTGTGCATCTTCTATGTTCGTCGCGGTCAATGACAAAAAGGCGCTTATCTTCAATCTAGGTGTTTCTGCGTGCTGCGCCGGCCCAAAGAGTGCCCGGCTGAAAACGACAACGCAGGCATGTCGGGTGCCACTGTCTGCACCTGCACAGAAAGTTTTGAGCAGATATCTTCTTTCGTTCGGCCGGAATTGCAAAACGTTTGTGCATCTTCAATATTGCTCGCGGTCAATGTCAAAAAGCCCTTATCTGCAATCTAGGTGTTTCTGCGTGCTGCTCCGGCCCAAAGAGTGCCCGGCGGAAAACGACAACGCAGGCATGTCGGGTGCCACTGTCTACACCTGCACAGAATGTTTTGAGCAGATATCTCCTTCCATTTGGCCGGAAATGCAAGACGTTTGTGCATCTTCTATGTTCGTCGCGGTCAATGGCAAAAGGCGCTTATCTTCAATCTAGGTGTTTCTGCGTGCTGCTCCGGCCCAAAGAGTGCCCGGCGGAAAACGACAACGCAGGCATGTCGAGTGCCACTGTCTGCACCTGCACAGAAATTTTTGAGCAGATATCTCCTTCCGTTCTGCCGGAATTGAAAGAAGATTGTGCATCTTCTATGTTCATCGCGGTCAATGGCAAAAGGCGCTTATCTTCAATCTAGGTGTTTCTGCGTGCTGCTCCGGCCCAAAGAGTGCCCGGCAGAAAACGACAACGCAGGCATGTCGGGTGCCACTCTCTGCACCTGCACAGAAAGTTTTGAGCAGATATCTCCTTCCACTCGGCTGGAATTGCAAGACGTTTGTGCATCTTCTATGTTCGTCGCATTCAATGGCAAAAGGCGCTTATCTTCAATCTAGGTGTTTCTGCGTGCTGCGCCGGCCCAAAGAGTGCCCGGCGGAAAACGACAACGCAGGCATGTCGAGTGCCAGTGTCTGCACCTGCACAGAAAGTTTTGAGCAGATATCTCCTTCCGTTCGGCCGGAATAGAAAGAAGTTTGTGCATCTTCAATGATGGTCGCGGTCAATGACAAAAAGGCGCTTATCTTCAATCTAGGTGTTTCTGCGTGCTGCGCCGGCCCAAAGAGTGCCCGACTGAAAACGACAAGGCAGGCATGTCGGGTGCCACTGTCTGCACCTGCACAGAAAGTTTTGAGCAGATATCTTCTTTCGTTCGGCCGGAATTGCAAGACGTTTGTGCATCTTCAATATTGGTCGCGGTCAATGTCAAAAAGCCCTTATCTGCAATCTAGGTGTTTCTGCGTGCTGCGCCGGCCCAATGAGTGCCCGGCGGAAAACGACAACGCAGGCATGTCGGGTGCCACTGTCTACACCTGCACAGAAAGTTTTGAACAGATATCTCCTTCCATTCGGCCGGAATTGCAAGACGTTTGTGCATCTTCTATGTTCGTCGCGGTCAATGGCAAAAGGCGCTTATCTTCAATCTAGGTGTTTCTGCGTGCTGCTCCGGCCCAAAGAGTGCCCGGCGGAAAACGACAACGCAGGCATGTCGGGTGCCACTGTCTGCACCTGCACAGACATTTTTGAGCAGATATCTCCTTCCGTTCTGCCGGAATTGAAAGAAGATTGTGCATCTTCTATGTTCGTCGCGGTCAATGGCAAAAGGCGCTTATCTTCAATCTAGGTGTTTCTGCGTGCTGCTCCGGCCCAAAGAGTGCCCGGCGGAAAACGACAACGCAGGCATGTCGGGTGCAACTGTCTACACCTGCACAGAAAGTTTTGAGCAGATATCTCCTTCCATTCGGCCGGAATTGCAAGAAGTTTGTGCATCTTCTATGTTCGTCGCGGTCAATGACAAAAAGGCGCTTATCTTCAATCTAGGTGTTTCTGCGTGCTGCGCCGGCCCAAAGAGTGCCCGACTGAAAACGACAAGGCAGGCATGTCGGGTGCCACTGTCTGCACCTGCACAGAAAGTTTTGAGCAGATATCTTCTTTCGTTCGGCCGGAATTGCAAGACGTTTGTGCATCTTCAATATTGGTCGCGGTCAATGTCAAAAAGCCCTTATCTGCAATCTAGGTGTTTCTGCGTGCTGCGCCGGCCCAAAGAGTGCCTGGCTGAAAACGACAACGCAGGCATGTCGGGTGCCACTGTCTGCACCAGCACAGAAAGTTTTGAGCAGATATCTCCTTCCATTCGGCCGGAATTTCAAGAAGTTTGTGCATCATCTATGTTCGTCGCGGTCAATGGCAAAAGGCGCTTATCTTCAATCTAGGTGTTTCTGCGTGCTGCTCCGGCCCAAAGAGTGCCCGGCGGAAAACGACAACGCAGGCATGTCGGGTGCCACTGTCTGCACCTGCACAGAAATTTTTGAGCAGATATCTCCTTCCATTCGGCCGGAATTGCAAGAAGTTTGTGCATCTTCTATGTTCGTCGCGGTCAATGGCAAAAGGCGCTTATCTTCAATCTGGGTGTTTCTGCGTGCTGCTCCGGTCCAAAGAGTGCCCGGCGGAAAACGACAACGCAGGCATGTCGGGTGCCACTGTCTACACCTGCACAGAAAGTTTTGAGCAGATATCTCCTTCCATTCGGCCGGGATTGCAAGAAGTTTGTGCATCTTCTATGTTCGTCGCGGTCAATGACAAAAAGGCGCTTATCTTCAATCTAGGTGTTTCTGCGTGCTGCGCCGGCCCAAAGAGTGCCCGGCTGAAAACGACAACGCAGGCATGTCGGGTGCCACTCTCTGCACCTGCACAGAAAGTTTTGAGCAGATATCTCCTTCCATTCGGCTGGAATTGCAAGACGTTTGTGCATCTTCTATGTTCGTCGCATTCAATGGCAAAAGGCGCTTATCTTCAATCTAGGTGTTTCTGCGTGCTGCTCCGGCCCAAAGAGTGCCCGGCGGAAAACGACAACGCAGCCATGTCGGGTGCCACTGTCTGCACCTGCACAGACATTTTTGAGCAGATATCTGCTTCCGTTCTGCCGGAATTGAAAGAAGATTGTGCATCTTCTATGTTCATCGCGGTCAATGGCAAAAGGCGCTTATCTTCAATCTAGGTGTTTCTGCGTGCTGCGCCGGCCCAAAGAGTGCCCGGCTGAAAACGACAACGCAGGCATGTCGGGTGCCACTGTCTGCACCTGCACAGAAAGTTTTGAGCAGATATCTTCTTTCGTTCGGCCGGAATTGCAAAACGTTTGTGCATCTTCAATATTGCTCGCGGTCAATGTCAAAAAGCCCTTATCTGCAATCTAGGTGTTTCTGCGTGCTGCTTCGGCCCAAAGAGTGCCCGGCGGAAAACGACAACGCAGCCATGTCGGGTGCCACTGTCTGCACCTGCACAGAAAGTTTTGAGCAGATATCTCCTTCCATTCGGCCGGAATTGCAAGAAGTTTGTGCATCTTCTATGTTCGTCGCGGTCAATGGCAAAAGGCGCTTATCTTCAATCTAGGTGTTTCTGCGTGCTGCTCTGGCCCAAAGAGTGCCCGGCGGAAAACGACAACGCAGGCATGTCGGGTGCCACTGTCTGCACCTGCACAGAAATTTTTGAGCAGATATCTCCTTCCGTTCTGCCGGAATTGAAAGAAGATTGTGCATCTTCTATGTTCGTCGCGGTCAATGGCAAAAGGCGCTTATCTTCAATCTAGGTGTTTCTGCGTGCTGCTCCGGCCCAAAGAGTGCCCGGCGGAAAACGACAACGCAGGCATGTCGGGTGCCACTGTTTGCACCTGCACAGAAATTTTTGAGCAGATATCTCCTTCCGTTCTGCCGGAATTGAAAGAAGATTGTGCATCTTCTATGTTCGTCGCGGTCAATGGCAAAAGGCGCTTATCTTCAATCTAGGTGTTTCTGCGTGCTGCTCCGGCCCAAAGAGTGCCCGGCGGAAAACGACAACGCGGGCATGTCGGGTGCCACTGTCTACACCTGCACAGAAAGTTTTGAGCAGATATCTCCTTCCATTCGGCCGGAATTGCTAAAAGTTTGTGCATCTTCTATGTTCGTCGCGGTCAATGGCAAAAGGCGCTTATCTTCAATCTGGGTGTTTCTGCGTGCTGCTCCGGCCCAAAGAGTGCCCGGCGGAAAACGACAACGCAGGCATGTCGGGTGCCACTGTCTACACCTGCACAGAAAGTTTTGAGCAGATATCTCCTTCCATTCGGCCGGAATTGCAAGAAGTTTGTGCATCTTCTATGTTCGTCGCGGTCAATGACAAAAAGGCGCTTATCTTCAATCTAGGTGTTTCTGCGTGCTGCGCCGGCCCAAAGAGTGCCCGGCTGAAAACGACAACGCAGGCATGTCGGGTGCCACTGTCTGCACCTGCACAGAAAGTTTTGAGCAGATATCTTCTTTCGTTCGGCCGGAATTGCAAAACGTTTGTGCATCTTCAATATTGCTCGCGGTCAATGTCAAAAAGCCCTTATCTGCAATCTAGGTGTTTCTGCGTGCTGCTCCGGCCCAAAGAGTGCCCGGCGGAAAACGACAACGCAGGCATGTCGGGTGCCACTGTCTACACCTGCACAGAATGTTTTGAGCAGATATCTCCTTCCATTTGGCCGGAAATGCAAGACGTTTGTGCATCTTCTATGTTCGTCGCGGTCAATGGCAAAAGGCGCTTATCTTCAATCTAGGTGTTTCTGCGTGCTGCTCCGGCCCAAAGAGTGCCCGGCGGAAAACGACAACGCAGGCATGTCGAGTGCCACTGTCTGCACCTGCACAGAAATTTTTGAGCAGATATCTCCTTCCGTTCTGCCGGAATTGAAAGAAGATTGTGCATCTTCTATGTTCATCGCGGTCAATGGCAAAAGGCGCTTATCTTCAATCTAGGTGTTTCTGCGTGCTGCTCCGGCCCAAAGAGTGCCCGGCAGAAAACGACAACGCAGGCATGTCGGGTGCCACTCTCTGCACCTGCACAGAAAGTTTTGAGCAGATATCTCCTTCCACTCGGCTGGAATTGCAAGACGTTTGTGCATCTTCTATGTTCGTCGCATTCAATGGCAAAAGGCGCTTATCTTCAATCTAGGTGTTTCTGCGTGCTGCGCCGGCCCAAAGAGTGCCCGGCGGAAAACGACAACGCAGGCATGTCGAGTGCCAGTGTCTGCACCTGCACAGAAAGTTTTGAGCAGATATCTCCTTCCGTTCGGCCGGAATAGAAAGAAGTTTGTGCATCTTCAATGATGGTCGCGGTCAATGACAAAAAGGCGCTTATCTTCAATCTAGGTGTTTCTGCGTGCTGCGCCGGCCCAAAGAGTGCCCGACTGAAAACGACAAGGCAGGCATGTCGGGTGCCACTGTCTGCACCTGCACAGAAAGTTTTGAGCAGATATCTTCTTTCGTTCGGCCGGAATTGCAAGACGTTTGTGCATCTTCAATATTGGTCGCGGTCAATGTCAAAAAGCCCTTATCTGCAATCTAGGTGTTTCTGCGTGCTGCGCCGGCCCAATGAGTGCCCGGCGGAAAACGACAACGCAGGCATGTCGGGTGCCACTGTCTACACCTGCACAGAAAGTTTTGAACAGATATCTCCTTCCATTCGGCCGGAATTGCAAGACGTTTGTGCATCTTCTATGTTCGTCGCGGTCAATGGCAAAAGGCGCTTATCTTCAATCTAGGTGTTTCTGCGTGCTGCTCCGGCCCAAAGAGTGCCCGGCGGAAAACGACAACGCAGGCATGTCGGGTGCCACTGTCTGCACCTGCACAGACATTTTTGAGCAGATATCTCCTTCCGTTCTGCCGGAATTGAAAGAAGATTGTGCATCTTCTATGTTCGTCGCGGTCAATGGCAAAAGGCGCTTATCTTCAATCTAGGTGTTTCTGCGTGCTGCTCCGGCCCAAAGAGTGCCCGGCGGAAAACGACAACGCAGGCATGTCGGGTGCCACTGTCTACACCTGCACAGAAAGTTTTGAGCAGATATCTCCTTCCATTCGGCCGGAATTGCAAGAAGTTTGTGCATCTTCTATGTTCGTCGCGGTCAATGACAAAAAGGCGCTTATCTTCAATCTAGGTGTTTCTGCGTGCTGCGCCGGCCCAAAGAGTGCCCGACTGAAAACGACAAGGCAGGCATGTCGGGTGCCACTGTCTGCACCTGCACAGAAAGTTTTGAGCAGATATCTTCTTTCGTTCGGCCGGAATTGCAAGACGTTTGTGCATCTTCAATATTGGTCGCGGTCAATGTCAAAAAGCCCTTATCTGCAATCTAGGTGTTTCTGCGTGCTGCGCCGGCCCAAAGAGTGCCTGGCTGAAAACGACAACGCAGGCATGTCGGGTGCCACTGTCTGCACCAGCACAGAAAGTTTTGAGCAGATATCTCCTTCCATTCGGCCGGAATTTCAAGAAGTTTGTGCATCTTCTATGTTCGTCGCGGTCAATGGCAAAAGGCGCTTATCTTCAATCTAGGTGTTTCTGCGTGCTGCTCCGGCCCAAAGAGTGCCCGGCGGAAAACGACAACGCAGGCATGTCGGGTGCCACTGTCTGCACCTGCACAGACATTTTTGAGCAGATATCTCCTTCCGTTCTGCCGGAATTGAAAGAAGATTGTGCATCTTCTATGTTCGTCGCGGTCAATGGCAAAAGGCGCTTATCTTCAATCTAGGTGTTTCTGCGTGCTGCTCCGGCCCAAAGAGTGCCCGGCGGAAAACGACAACGCAGGCATGTCGGGTGCCACTGTCTACACCTGCACAGAAAGTTTTGAGCAGATATCTCCTTCCATTCGGCCGGAATTGCAAGAAGTTTGTGCATCTTCTATGTTCGTCGCGGTCAATGACAAAAAGGCGCTTATCTTCAATCTAGGTGTTTCTGCGTGCTGCGCCGGCCCAAAGAGTGCCCGGCTGAAAACGACAACGCAGGCATGTCGGGTGCCACTGTCTGCACCTGCACAGAAAGTTTTGAGCAGATATCTTCTTTCGTTCGGCCGGAATTGCAAAACGTTTGTGCATCTTCAATATTGCTCGCGGTCAATGTCAAAAAGCCCTTATCTGCAATCTAGGTGTTTCTGCGTGCTGCTCCGGCCCAAAGAGTGCCCGGCGGAAAACGACAACGCAGGCATGTCGGGTGCCACTGTCTACACCTGCACAGAAAGTTTTGAACAGATATCTCCTTCCATTCGGCCGGAATTGCAAGACGTTTGTGCATCTTCTATGTTCGTCGCGGTCAATGGCAAAAGGCGCTTATCTTCAATCTGGGTGTTTCTGCGTGCTGCTCCGGCCCAAAGAGTGCCCGGCAGAAAACGACAACGCAGGCATGTCGGGTGCCACTGTCTACACCTGCACAGAATGTTTTGAGCAGATATCTCCTTCCATTCGGCCGGAATTGCAAGAAGTTTGTGCATCTTCTATGTTCGTCGCGGTCAATGGCAAAAGGCGCTTATCTTCAATCTAGGTGTTTCTGCGTGCTGCTCCGGCCCAAAGAGTGCCGGCGGAAAACGACAACGCAAGCATGTCGGGTGCCACTGTCTACACCTGCACAGAAAGTTTTGAGCAGATATCTCCTTCCATTCGGCCGGAATTGCAAGAAGTTTGTGCATCTTCTATGTTCGTCGCGGTCAATGGCAAAAGGCGCTTATCTTCAATCTAGGTGTTTCTGCGTGCTGCTCCGGCCCAAAGAGTGCCCGGCGGAAAACGACAACGCAGGCATGTCGGGTGCCACTGTCTGCACCTGCACAGACATTTTTGAGCAGATATCTCCTTCCGTTCTGCCGGAATTGAAAGAAGATTGTGCATCTTCTATGTTCGTCGCGGTCAATGGCAAAAGGCGCTTATCTTCAATCTAGGTGTTTCTGCGTGCTGCTCCGGCCCAAAGAGTGCCCGGCGGAAAACGACAACGCAGGCATGTCGGGTGCCACTGTTTGCACCTGCACAGAAATTTTTGAGCAGATATCTCCTTCCGTTCTGCCGGAATTGAAAGAAGACTGTGCATCTTCTATGTTCATCGCGGTCAATGGCAAAAGGCGTTTATCTTCAATCTAGGTGTTTCTGCGTGCTGCTCCGGCCCAAAGAGTGCCCGGCGGAAAACGACAACGCGGGCATGTCGGGTGCCACTGTCTACACCTGCACAGAAAGTTTTGAGCAGATATCTCCTTCCATTCGGCCGGAATTGCTAAAAGTTTGTGCATCTTCTATGTTCGTCGCGGTCAATGGCAAAAGGCGCTTATCTTCAATCTGGGTGTTTCTGCGTGCTGCTCCGGCCCAAAGAGTGCCCGGCGGAAAACGACAACGCAGGCATGTCGGGTGCCACTGTCTACACCTGCACAGAAAGTTTTGAGCAGATATCTCCTTCCATTCGGCCGGAATTGCAAGAAGTTTGTGCATCTTCTATGTTCGTCGCGGTCAATGACAAAAAGGCGCTTATCTTCAATCTAGGTGTTTCTGCGTGCTGCGCCGGCCCAAAGAGTGCCCGGCTGAAAACGACAACGCAGGCATGTCGGGTGCCACTGTCTGCACCTGCACAGAAAGTTTTGAGCAGATATCTTCTTTCGTTCGGCCGGAATTGCAAAACGTTTGTGCATCTTCAATATTGCTCGCGGTCAATGTCAAAAAGCCCTTATCTGCAATCTAGGTGTTTCTGCGTGCTGCTCCGGCCCAAAGAGTGCCCGGCGGAAAACGACAACGCAGGCATGTCGGGTGCCACTGTCTACACCTGCACAGAATGTTTTGAGCAGATATCTCCTTCCATTTGGCCGGAAATGCAAGACGTTTGTGCATCTTCTATGTTCGTCGCGGTCAATGGCAAAAGGCGCTTATCTTCAATCTAGGTGTTTCTGCGTGCTGCTCCGGCCCAAAGAGTGCCCGGCGGAAAACGACAACGCAGGCATGTCGAGTGCCACTGTCTGCACCTGCACAGAAATTTTTGAGCAGATATCTCCTTCCGTTCTGCCGGAATTGAAAGAAGATTGTGCATCTTCTATGTTCATCGCGGTCAATGGCAAAAGGCGCTTATCTTCAATCTAGGTGTTTCTGCGTGCTGCTCCGGCCCAAAGAGTGCCCGGCAGAAAACGACAACGCAGGCATGTCGGGTGCCACTCTCTGCACCTGCACAGAAAGTTTTGAGCAGATATCTCCTTCCACTCGGCTGGAATTGCAAGACGTTTGTGCATCTTCTATGTTCGTCGCATTCAATGGCAAAAGGCGCTTATCTTCAATCTAGGTGTTTCTGCGTGCTGCGCCGGCCCAAAGAGTGCCCGGCGGAAAACGACAACGCAGGCATGTCGAGTGCCAGTGTCTGCACCTGCACAGAAAGTTTTGAGCAGATATCTCCTTCCGTTCGGCCGGAATAGAAAGAAGTTTGTGCATCTTCAATGATGGTCGCGGTCAATGACAAAAAGGCGCTTATCTTCAATCTAGGTGTTTCTGCGTGCTGCGCCGGCCCAAAGAGTGCCCGACTGAAAACGACAAGGCAGGCATGTCGGGTGCCACTGTCTGCACCTGCACAGAAAGTTTTGAGCAGATATCTTCTTTCGTTCGGCCGGAATTGCAAGACGTTTGTGCATCTTCAATATTGGTCGCGGTCAATGTCAAAAAGCCCTTATCTGCAATCTAGGTGTTTCTGCGTGCTGCGCCGGCCCAATGAGTGCCCGGCGGAAAACGACAACGCAGGCATGTCGGGTGCCACTGTCTACACCTGCACAGAAAGTTTTGAACAGATATCTCCTTCCATTCGGCCGGAATTGCAAGACGTTTGTGCATCTTCTATGTTCGTCGCGGTCAATGGCAAAAGGCGCTTATCTTCAATCTAGGTGTTTCTGCGTGCTGCTCCGGCCCAAAGAGTGCCCGGCGGAAAACGACAACGCAGGCATGTCGGGTGCCACTGTCTGCACCTGCACAGACATTTTTGAGCAGATATCTCCTTCCGTTCTGCCGGAATTGAAAGAAGATTGTGCATCTTCTATGTTCGTCGCGGTCAATGGCAAAAGGCGCTTATCTTCAATCTAGGTGTTTCTGCGTGCTGCTCCGGCCCAAAGAGTGCCCGGCGGAAAACGACAACGCAGGCATGTCGGGTGCCACTGTCTGCACCTGCACAGAAATTTTTGAGCAGATATCTCCTTCCGTTCTGCCGGAATTGAAAGAAGATTGTGCATCTTCTATGTTCGTTGCGGTCAATGGCAAAAGGCGCTTATCTTCAATCTAGGTGTTTCTGCGTGCTGCTCCGGCCCAAAGAGTGCCCGGCGGAAAACGACAACGCAGGCATGTCGGGTGCCACTGTCTGCACCTGCACAGAAATTTTTGAGTAGATATCTCCTTCCGTTCTGCCGGAATTGAAAGAAGACTGTGCATCTTCTATGTTCATCGCGGTCAATGGCAAAAGGCGTTTATCTTCAATCTAGGTGTTTCTGCGTGCTGCTCCGGCCCAAAGAGTGCCCGGCGGAAAACGACAACGCAGGCATGTCGGGTGCCACTGTCTACACCTGCACAGAAAGTTTTGAGCAGATATCTCCTTCCATTCGGCCGGAATTGCAAGAAGTTTGTGCATCTTCTATGTTCGTCGCGGTCAATGACAAAAAGGCGCTTATCTTCAATCTAGGTGTTTCTGCGTGCTGCGCCGGCCCAAAGAGTGCCCGACTGAAAACGACAAGGCAGGCATGTCGGGTGCCACTGTCTGCACCTGCACAGAAAGTTTTGAGCAGATATCTTCTTTCGTTCGGCCGGAATTGCAAGACGTTTGTGCATCTTCAATATTGGTCGCGGTCAATGTCAAAAAGCCCTTATCTGCAATCTAGGTGTTTCTGCGTGCTGCGCCGGCCCAAAGAGTGCCTGGCTGAAAACGACAACGCAGGCATGTCGGGTGCCACTGTCTGCACCAGCACAGAAAGTTTTGAGCAGATATCTCCTTCCATTCGGCCGGAATTGCAAGACGTTTGTGCATCTTCTATGTTCGTCGCGGTCAATGGCAAAAGGCGCTTATCTTCAATCTGGGTGTTTCTGCGTGCTGCTCCGGCCCAAAGAGTGCCCGGCGGAAAACGACAACGCAGGCATGTCGGGTGCCACTGTCTACACCTGCACAGAATGTTTTGAGCAGATATCTCCTTCCATTCGGCCGGAATTGCAAGAAGTTTGTGCATCTTCTATGTTCGTCGCGGTCAATGACAAAAAGGCGCTTATCTTCAATCTAGGTGTTTCTGCGTGCTGCGCCGGCCCAAAGAGTGCCCGGCTGAAAACGACAACGCAGGCATGTCGGGTGCCACTGTCTGCACCTGCACAGAAAGTTTTGAGCAGATATCTTCTTTCGTTCGGCCGGAATTGCAAAACGTTTGTGCATCTTCAATATTGCTCGCGGTCAATGTCAAAAAGCCCTTATCTGCAATCTAGGTGTTTCTGCGTGCTGCTCCGGCCCAAAGAGTGCCCGGCGGAAAACGACAACGCAGGCATGTCGGGTGCCACTGTCTACACCTGCACAGAAAGTTTTGAACAGATATCTCCTTCCATTCGGCCGGAATTGCAAGACGTTTGTGCATCTTCTATGTTCGTCGCGGTCAATGGCAAAAGGCGCTTATCTTCAATCTAGGTGTTTCTGCGTGCTGCTCAGGCCCAAAGAGTGCCCGGCGGAAAACGACAACGCAGGCATGTCGGGTGCCACTGTCTGCACCTGCACAGAAATTTTTGAGCAGATATCTCCTTCCATTCTGCCGGAATTGAAAGAAGTTTGTGCATCTTCAATGATGGTCGCGGGCAATGACAAAAAGGCGCTTATCTTCAATCTAGGTGTTTCTGCATGCTGCGCCAGCCCAAAGAGTGCCCGACTGAAAACGACAAGGCAGGCATGTCGGGTGCCACTGTCTGCACCTGCACAGAAAGTTTTGAGCAGATATCTCCTTCCATTCGGCCGGAATTGCAAGACGTTTGTGCATCTTCTATGTTCGTCGCGGTCAATGGCAAAAGGCGCTTATCTTCAATCTAGGTGTTTCTGCGTGCTGCGCCGGCCCAAAGAGTGCCCGGCGGAAAACGACAACGCAGGCATGTCGGGTGCCACTGTCTGCACCGGCACAGAAAGTTTTGAGCAGATATCTCCTTCCGTTCGGCCGGAATTGAGAGAAGATTGTGCATCTTCAATGTAGGTCGCGGTCAATGACAAAAAGGCGCTTATCTTCAATCTAGGTGTTTCTGCGTGCTGCGCCGGCCCAAAGAGTGCCCGGAGGAAAACGACAACGCAGGCATGTCGGGTGCCACTGTCTGCACCTGCACAGAAATTTTTGAGCAGATATCTCCTTCCATTCGGCCGGAATTGCAAGAAGTTTGTGCATCTTCTATGTTCGTCGCGGTCAATGGCAAAAGGCGCTTATCTTCAATCTGGGTGTTTCTGCGTGCTGCTCCGGTCCAAAGAGTGCCCGGCGGAAAACGACAACGCAGGCATGTCGGGTGCCACTGTCTACACCTGCACAGAAAGTTTTGAGCAGATATCTCCTTCCATTCGGCCGGGATTGCAAGAAGTTTGTGCATCTTCTATGTTCGTCGCGGTCAATGACAAAAAGGCGCTTATCTTCAATCTAGGTGTTTCTGCGTGCTGCGCCGGCCCAAAGAGTGTCCGGCTGAAAACGACAACGCAGGCATGTCGGGTGCCACTGTCTGCACCTGCACAGAAAGTTTTGAGCAGATATCTTCTTTCGTTCGGCCGGAATTGCAAAACGTTTGTGCATCTTCAATATTGCTCGCGGTCAATGTCAAAAAGCCCTTATCTGCAATCTAGGTGTTTCTGCGTGCTGCTCCGGCCCAAAGAGTGCCCGGCGGTAAACGACAACGCAGGCATGTCGGGTGCCACTGTCTACACCTGCACAGAAAGTTTTGAACAGATATCTCCTTCCATTCGGCCGGAATTGCAAGAGGTTTGTGCATCTTCTATGTTCGTCGCGGTCAATGGCAAAAGGCGCTTATCTTCAATCTAGGTGTTTCTGCGTGCTGCTCCGGCCCAAAGAGTGCCCGGCGGAAAACGACAACGCAGGCATGTCGGGTGCCACTGTCTGCACCTGCACAGAAATTTTTGAGCAGATATCTCCTTCCGTTCTGCCGGAATTGAAAGAAGATTGTGCATCTTCTATGTTCATCGCGGTCAATGGCAAAAGGCGCTTATCTTCAATCTAGGTGTTTCTGCGTGCTGCTCCGGCCCAAAGAGTGCCCGCCAGAAAACGACAACGCAGGCATGTCGGGTGCCACTCTCTGCACCTGCACAGAAAGTTTTGAGCAGATATCTCCTTCCATTCGGCTGGAATTGCAAGACGTTTGTGCATCTTCTATGTTCGTCGCATTCAATGGCAAAAGGCGCTTATCTTCAATCTAGGTGTTTCTGCGTGCTGCTCCGGGCCAAAGAGTGCCCGGCGGAAAACGACAACGCAGGCATGTCGGGTGCCACTGTCTGCACCAGCACAGAAAGTTTTGAGCAGATATCTCCTTCCATTCGGCCGTTATTTCAAGAAGTTTGTGCATCTTCTATGTTCGTCGCGGTCAATGGCAAAAGGCGCTTATCTTCAATCTAGGTGTTTCTGCGTGCTGCTCCGGCCCAAAGAGTGCCCGGCGGAAAACGACAACGCAGGCATGTCGGGTGCCACTGTCTGCACCTGCACAGACATTTTTGAGCAGATATCTCCTTCCGTTCTGCCGGAATTGAAAGAAGATTGTGCATCTTCTATGTTCGTCGCGGTCAATGGCAAAAGGCGCTTATCTTCAATCTAGGTGTTTCTGCGTGCTGCTCCGGCCCAAAGAGTGCCCGGCGGAAAACGACAACGCAGGCATGTCGGGTGCCACTGTCTGCACCTGCACAGAAAGTTTTGAGCAGATATCTCCTTCCGTTCGGCCGGAATTGAAAGAAGATTGTGCATCTTCAATGTAGGTCGCGGTCAATGACAAAAAGGCGCTTATCTTCAATCTAGGTGTTTCTGCGTGCTGCGCCGGCCCAAAGAGTGCCCAGCGGAAAACGACAACGCAGGCATGTCGGGTGCCACTGTCTGCACCTGCACAGAAAGTTTTGAGCAGATATCTCCTTCCATTCGGCCGGAATTTCAAGAAGTTTGTGCATCTTCTATGTTCGTCGCGGTCAATGGCAAAAGGCGCTTATCTTCAATCTAGGTGTTTCTGCGTGCTGCTCCGGCCCAAAGAGTGCCCGGCGGAAAACGACAACGCAGGCATGTCGGGTGCCACTGTCTGCACCTGCACAGACATTTTTGAGCAGATATCTCCTTCCGTTCTGCCGGAATTGAAAGAAGATTGTGCATCTTCTATGTTCGTCGCGGTCAATGGCAAAAGGCGCTTATCTTCAATCTAGGTGTTTCTGCGTGCTGCTCCGGCCCAAAGAGTGCCCGGCGGAAAACGACAACGCAGGCATGTCGGGTGCCACTGTCTGCACCTGCACAGAAATTTTTGAGCAGATATCTCCTTCCGTTCTGCCGGAATTGAAAGAAGATTGTGCATCTTCTATGTTCATCGCGGTCAATGGCAAAAGGCGCTTATCTTCAATCTAGGTGTTTCTGCGTGCTGCTCCGGCCCAAAGAGTGCCCGGCGGAAAACGACAACGCAGGCATGTCGGGTGCCACTGTCTACACCTGCACAGAATGTTTTGAGCAGATATCTCCTTCCATTTGGCCGGAAATGCAAGACGTTTGTGCATCTTCTATGTTCGTCGCATTCAATGGCAAAAGGCGCTTATCTTCAATCTAGGTGTTTCTGCGTGCTGCGCCGGCCCAAAGAGTGCCCGGCGGAAAACGACAACGCAGGCATGTCGAGTGCCAGTGTCTGCACCTGCACAGAAAGTTTTGAGCAGATATCTCCTTCCGTTCGGCCGGAATAGAAAGAAGTTTGTGCATCTTCAATGATGGTCGCGGTCAATGACAAAAAGGCGCTTATCTTCAATCTAGGTGTTTCTGCGTGCTGCGCCGGCCCAAAGAGTGCCCGACTGAAAACGACAAGGCAGGCATGTCGGGTGCCACTGTCTGCACCTGCACAGAAAGTTTTGAGCAGATATCTTCTTTCGTTCGGCCGGAATTGCAAGACGTTTGTGCATCTTCAATATTGGTCGCGGTCAATGTCAAAAAGCCCTTATCTGCAATCTAGGTGTTTCTGCGTGCTGCGCCGGCCCAATGAGTGCCCGGCGGAAAACGACAACGCAGGCATGTCGGGTGCCACTGTCTACACCTGCACAGAAAGTTTTGAACAGATATCTCCTTCCATTCGGCCGGAATTGCAAGACGTTTGTGCATCTTCTATGTTCGTCGCGGTCAATGGCAAAAGGCGCTTATCTTCAATCTAGGTGTTTCTGCGTGCTGCTCCGGCCCAAAGAGTGCCCGGCGGAAAACGACAACGCAGGCATGTCGGGTGCCACTGTCTGCACCTGCACAGACATTTTTGAGCAGATATCTCCTTCCGTTCTGCCGGAATTGAAAGAAGATTGTGCATCTTCTATGTTCGTCGCGGTCAATGGCAAAAGGCGCTTATCTTCAATCTAGGTGTTTCTGCGTGCTGCTCCGGCCCAAAGAGTGCCCGGCGGAAAACGACAACGCAGGCATGTCGGGTGCCACTGTCTGCACCTGCACAGAAATTTTTGAGCAGATATCTCCTTCCGTTCTGCCGGAATTGAAAGAAGATTGTGCATTTTCTATGTTCATCGCGGTCAATGGCAAAAGGCGCTTATCTTCAATCTAGGTGTTTCTGCGTGCTGCTCCGGCCCAAAGAGTGCCCGGCAGAAAACGACAACGCAGGCATGTCGGGTGCAACTCTCTGCACCTGCACAGAAAGTTTTGAGCAGATATCTCCTTCCATTCGGCTGGAATTGCAAGACGTTTGTGCATCTTCTATGTTCGTCGCATTCAATGGCAAAAGGCGCTTATCTTCAATCTAGGTGTTTCTGCGTGCTGCTCCGGCCCAAAGAGTGCCCGGCGGAAAACGACAACGCAGGCATGTCGGGTGCCACTGTCTGCACCTGCACAGACATTTTTGAGCAGATATCTCCTTCCGTTCTGCCGGAATTGAAAGAAGATTGTGCATCTTCTATGTTCATCGCGGTCAATGGCAAAAGGCGCTTATCTTCAATCTAGGTGTTTCTGCGTGCTGCGCCGGCCCAAAGAGTGCCCGGCTGAAAACGACAACGCAGGCATGTCGGGTGCCACTGTCTGCACCTGCACAGAAAGTTTTGAGCAGATATCTTCTTTCGTTCGGCCGGAATTGCAAAACGTTTGTGCATCTTCAATATTGCTCGCGGTCAATGTCAAAAAGCCCTTATCTGCAATCTAGGTGTTTCTGCGTGCTGCTCCGGCCCAAAGAGTGCCCGGCGGAAAACGACAACGCAGGCATGTCGGGTGCCACTGTCTACACCTGCACAGAAAGTTTTGAACAGATATCTCCTTCCATTCGGCCGGAATTGCAAGACGTTTGTGCATCTTCTATGTTCGTCGCGGTCAATGGCAAAAGGCGCTTATCTTCAATCTAGGTGTTTCTGCGTGCTGCTCCGGCCCAAAGAGTGCCCGGCGGAAAACGACAACGCAGGCATGTCGGGTGCCACTGTCTACACCTGCACAGAAAGTTTTGAGCAGATATCTCCTTCCATTCGGCCGGAATTGAAAGAAGTTTGTGCATCTTCAATGATGGTCGCGATCAATGACAAAAAGGCGCTTATCTTCAATCTAGGTGTTTCTGCGTGCTGTGCCGGCCCAAAGAGTGCCCGACTGAAAACGACAAGGCAGGCATGTCGGGTGCCACTGTCTGCACCTGCACAGAAAGTTTTGAGTAGATATCTTCTTTCGTTCGGCCGGAATTGCAAGACGTTTGTGCATCTTCAATATTGGTCGCGGTCAATGTCAAAAAGCCCTTATCTGCAATCTAGGTGTTTCTGCGTGCTGCTACGGCCCAAAGAGTGCCCGGCAGAAAACGACAACGCAGGCATGTCGGGTGCCACTGTCTGCACCTGCACAGAAAGTTTTGAGCAGATATCTCCTTCCGTTCGGCCGGAATTGAAAGAAGTTTGTGCATCTTCAATGATGGTCGCGATCAATGACAAAAAGGCGCTTATCTTCAATCTAGGTGTTTCTGCGTGCTGTGCCGGCCCAAAGAGTGCCCGACTGAAAACGACAAGGCAGGCATGTCGGGTGCCACTGTCTGCACCTGCACAGAAAGTTTTGAGCAGATATCTCCTTCCATTCGGCCGGAATTGCAAGAAGTTTGTGCATCTTCTATGTTCGTCGCGGTCAATGGCAAAAGGCGCTTATCTTCAATCTAGGTGTTTCTGCGTGCTGCTCCGGCCCAAAGAGTGCCCGGCGGAAAACGACAACGCAGGCATGTCGGGTGCCACTGTCTACACCTGCACAGAAAGTTTTGAGCAGATATCTCCTTCCATTCGGCCGGAATTGCAAGAAGTTTGTGCATCTTCTATGTTCGTCGCGGTCAATGACAAAAAGGCGCTTATCTTCAATCTAGGTGTTTCTTCGTGCTGCGCCGGCCCAAAGAGTGCCCGACTGAAAACGACAAGGCAGGCATGTCGGGTGCCACTGTCTGCACCTGCACAGAAAGTTTTGAGCAGATATCTTCTTTCGTTCGGCCGGAATTGCAAGACGTTTGTGCATCTTCAATATTGGTCGCGGTCAATGTCAAAAAGCCCTTATCTGCAATCTAGGTGTTTCTGCGTGCTGCTCCGGCCCAAAGAGTGCTCGGCGGAAAACGACAACGCAGGCATGTCGAGTGCCACTGTCTGCACCTGCACAGAAATTTTTGAGCAGATATCTCCTTCCATTCGGCCGGAATTGCAAGAAGTTTGTGCATCTTCTATGTTCGTCGCGGTCAATGACAAAAAGGCGCTTATCTTCAATCTAGGTGTTTCTGCGTGCTGCGCCGGCCCAAAGAGTGCCCGACTGAAAACGACAAGGCAGGCATGTCGGGTGCCACTGTCTGCACCTGCACAGAAAGTTTTGAGCAGATATCTTCTTTCGTTCGGCCGGAATTGCAAGACGTTTGTGCATCTTCAATATTGGTCGCGGTCAATGTCAAAAAGCCCTTATCTGCAATCTAGGTGTTTCTGCGTGCTGCGCCGGCCCAATGAGTGCCCGGCGGAAAACGACAACGCAGGCATGTCGGGTGCCACTGTCTACACCTGCACAGAAAGTTTTGAACAGATATCTCCTTCCATTCGGCCGGAATTGCAAGACGTTTGTGCATCTTCTATGTTCGTCGCGGTCAATGGCAAAAGGCGCTTATCTTCAATCTAGGTGTTTCTGCGTGCTGCTCCGGCTCAAAGAGTGCCCGGCGGAAAACGACAACGCAGGCATGTCGGGTGCCACTGTCTGCACCTGCACAGACATTTTTGAGCAGATATCTCCTTCCGTTCTGCCGGAATTGAAAGAAGATTGTGCATCTTCTATGTTCATCGCGGTCAATGGCAAAAGGCGCTTATCTTCAATCTAGGTGTTTCTGCGTGCTGCTCCGGCCCAAAGAGTGCCCGGCGGAAAACGACAACGCAGGCATGTCGGGTGCCACTGTCTACACCTGCACAGAAAGTTTTGAGCAGATATCTCCTTCCATTCGGCTGGAATTGCAAGACGTTTGTGCATCTTCTATGTTCGTCGCAGTCAATGGCAAAAGGCGCTTATCTTCAATCTAGGTGTTTCTGCGTGCTGCTCCGGCCCAAAGAGTGCCCGGCGGAAAACGACAACGCAGGCATGTCGAGTGCCACTGTCTGCACCTGCACAGAAAGTTTTGAGCAGATATCTCCTTCCGTTCGGCCGGAATTGAAAGAAGTTTGCGCATCTTCAATGATGGTCGCGGTCAATGACAAAAAGGCGCTTATCTTCAATCTAGGTGTTTCTGCGTGCTGCGCCAACCCAAAGAGTGCCCGACTGAAAACGATAAGGCAGGCATGTCGGGTGCCACTGTCTGCACCTGCACAGAAAGTTTTGAGCAGATATCTCCTTCCATTCGGCCGGAATTGCAAGAAGTTTGTGCATCTTCTATGTTCGTCGCGGTCAATGGCAAAAGGCGCTTATCTTCAATCTAGGTGTTTCTGCGTGCTGCTCCAGCCCAAAGAGTGCCCGGCGGAAAACGACAACGCAGGCATGTCGGGTGCCACTGTCTGCACCTGCACAGAAATTTTTGAGCAGATATCTCCTTCCGTTCTGCCGGAATTGAAAGAAGATTGTGCATCTTCTATGTTCGTCGCGGTCAATGGCAAAAGGCGCTTATCTTCAATCTAGGTGTTTCTGCGTGCTGCTCCGGCCCAAAGAGTGCCCGGCGGAAAACGACAACGCAGGCATGTCGGGTGCCACTGTTTGCACCTGCACAGAAATTTTTGAGCAGATATCTCCTTCCGTTCTGCCGGAATTGAAAGAAGACTGTGCATCTTCTATGTTCATCGCGGTCAATGGCAAAAGGCGTTTATCTTCAATCTAGGTGTTTCTGCGTGCTGCTCCGGCCCAAAGAGTGCCCGGCGGAAAACGACAACGCGGGCATGTCGGGTGCCACTGTCTACACCTGCACAGAAAGTTTTGAGCAGATATCTCCTTCCATTCGGCCGGAATTGCTAAAAGTTTGTGCATCTTCTATGTTCGTCGCGGTCAATGGCAAAAGGCGCTTATCTTCAATCTGGGTGTTTCTGCGTGCTGCTCCGGCCCAAAGAGTGCCCGGCGGAAAACGACAACGCAGGCATGTCGGGTGCCACTGTCTACACCTGCACAGAAAGTTTTGAGCAGATATCTCCTTCCATTCGGCCGGAATTGCAAGAAGTTTGTGCATCTTCTATGTTCGTCGCGGTCAATGACAAAAAGGCGCTTATCTTCAATCTAGGTGTTTCTGCGTGCTGCGCCGGCCCAAAGAGTGCCCGGCTGAAAACGACAACGCAGGCATGTCGGGTGCCACTGTCTGCACCTGCACAGAAAGTTTTGAGCAGATAGATTCTTTCGTTCGGCCGGAATTGCAAAACGTTTGTGCATCTTCAATATTGCTCGCGGTAAATGTCAAAAAGCCCTTATCTGCAATCTAGGTGTTTCTGCGTGCTGCGCCGGCCCAAGAGTGCCCGGCTGAAAACGACAACGCAGGCATGTCGGGTGCCACTGTCTGCACCTGCACAGAAAGTTTTGAGCAGATATCTTCTTTCGTTCGGCCGGAATTGCAAAACGTTTGTGCATCTTCAATATTGCTCGCGGTCAATGTCAAAAAGCCCTTTTCTGCAATCTAGGTGTTTCTGCGTGCTGCTCCGGCCCAAAGAGTGCCCGGCGGAAAACGACAACGCAGTCATGTCAGGTGCCACTGTCTACACCTGCACAGAAAGTTTGGAACAGATATCTCCTTCCATTCGGCCGGAATTGCAAGACGTTTGTGCATCTTCTATGTTCGTCGCGGTCAATGGCAAAAGGCGCTTATCTTCAATCTAGGTGTTTCTGCGTGCTGCTCCGGCCCAAAGAGTGCCCGGCGGAAAACGACAACGCAGGCATGTCGGGTGCCACTGTCTGCACCTGCACAGAAATTTTTGAGCAGATATCTCCTTCCGTTCTGCCGGAATTGAAAGAAGATTGTGCATCTTCTATGTTCATCGCGGTCAATGGCAAAAGGCGCTTATCTTCAATCTAGGTGTTTCTGCGTGCTGCTCCGGCCCAAAGAGTGCCCGGCAGAAAACGACAACGCAGGCATGTCGGGTGCCACTCTCTGCACCTGCACAGAAAGTTTTGAGCAGATATCTCCTTCCATTCGGCTGGAATTGCAAGACGTTTGTGCATCTTCTATGTTCGTCGCATTCAATGGCAAAAGGCGCTTATCTTCAATCTAGGTGTTTCTGCGTGCTGCGCCGGCCCAAAGAGTGCCCGGCGGAAAACGACAACGCAGGCATGTCGAGTGCCAGTGTCTGCACCTGCACAGAAAGTTTTGAGCAGATATCTCCTTCCGTTCGGCCGGAATTGAAAGAAGTTTGTGCATCTTCAATGATGGTCGCGGTCAATGACAAAAAGGCGCTTATCTTCAATCTAGGTGTTTCTGCGTGCTGCGCCGGCCCAAAGAGTGCCCGACTGAAAACGACAAGGCAGGCATGTCGGGTGCCACTGTCTGCACCTGCACAGAAAGTTTTGAGCAGATATCTTCTTTCATTCGGCCGGAATTGCAAGACGTTTGTGCATCTTCAATATTGGTCGCGGTCAATGTCAAAAAGCCCTTATCTGCAATCTAGGTGTTTCTGCGTGCTGCGCCGGCCCAATGAGTGCCCGGCGGAAAACGACAACGCAGGCATGTCGGGTGCCACTGTCTACACCTGCACAGAAAGTTTTGAACAGATATCTCCTTCCATTCGGCCGGAATTGCAAGACGTTTGTGCATCTTCTATGTTCGTCGCGGTCAATGGCAAAAGGCGCTTATCTTCAATCTAGGTGTTTCTGCGTGCTGCTCCGGCCCAAAGAGTGCCCGGCGGAAAACGACAACGCAGGCATGTCGGGTGCCACTGTCTGCACCTGCACAGACATTTTTGAGCAGATATCTCCTTCCGTTCTGCCGGAATTGAAAGAAGATTGTGCATCTTCTATGTTCATCGCGGTCAATGGCAAAAGGCGCTTATCTTCAATCTAGGTGTTTCTGCGTGCTGCTCCGGCCCAAAGAGTGCCCGGCGGAAAACGACAACGCAGGCATGTCGGGTGCCACTGTCTGCACCTGCACAGAAAGTTTTGAGCAGATATCTCCTTCCATTCGGCCGGAATTGCAAGAAGTTTGTGCATCTTCTATGTTCGTCGCGGTCAATGGCAAAAGGCGCCTATCTTCAATCTAGGTGTTTCTGCGTGCTGCTCCGGCCCAAAGAGTGCCCGGCGGAAAACGACAACGCAGGCATGTCGGGTGCCACTGTCTGCACCTGCACAGAAATTTTTGAGCAGATATCTCCTTCCGTTCTGCCGGAATTGAAAGAAGATTGTGCATCTTCTATGTTCGTCGCGGTCAATGGCAAAAGGCGCTTATCTTCAATCTAGGTGTTTCTGCGTGCTGCTCCGGCCCAAAGAGTGCCCGGCGGAAAACGACAACGCAGGCATGTCGGGTGCCACTGTTTGCACCTGCACAGAAATTTTTGAGCAGATATCTCCTTCCGTTCTGCCGGAATTGAAAGAAGACTGTGCATCTTCTATGTTCATCGCGGTCAATGGCAAAAGGCGTTTATCTTCAATCTAGGTGTTTCTGCGTGCTGCTCCGGCCCAAAGAGTGCCCGGCGGAAAACGACAACGCGGGCATGTCGGGTGCCACTGTCTACACCTGCACAGAAAGTTTTGAGCAGATATCTCCTTCCATTCGGCCGGAATTGCTAAAAGTTTGTGCATCTTCTATGTTCGTCGCGGTCAATGGCAAAAGGCGCTTATCTTCAATCTGGGTGTTTCTGCGTGCTGCTCCGGCCCAAAGAGTGCCCGGCGGAAAACGACAACGCAGGCATGTCGGGTGCCACTGTCTACACCTGCACAGAAAGTTTTGAGCAGATATCTCCTTCCATTCGGCCGGAATTGCAAGAAGTTTGTGCATCTTCTATGTTCGTCGCGGTCAATGACAAAAAGGCGCTTATCTTCAATCTAGGTGTTTCTGCGTGCTGCGCCGGCCCAAAGAGTGCCCGGCTGAAAACGACAACGCAGGCATGTCGGGTGCCACTGTCTGCACCTGCACAGAAAGTTTTGAGCAGATATCTTCTTTCGTTCGGCCGGAATTGCAAAACGTTTGTGCATCTTCAATATTGCTCGCGGTCAATGTCAAAAAGCCCTTATCTGCAATCTAGGTGTTTCTGCGTGCTGCTCCGGCCCAAAGAGTGCCCGGCGGAAAACGACAACGCAGGCATGTCGGGTGCCACTGTCTACACCTGCACAGAAAGTTTTGAACAGATATCTCCTTCCATTCGGCCGGAATTGCAAGACGTTTGTGCATCTTCTATGTTCGTCGCGGTCAATGGCAAAAGGCGCTTATCTTCAATCTGGGTGTTTCTGCGTGCTGCTCCGGCCCAAAGAGTGCCCGGCGGAAAACGACAACGCAGGCATGTCGGGTGCCACTGTCTACACCTGCACAGAAAGTTTTGAGCAGATATCTCCTTCCATTCGGCCGGAATTGCAAGAAGTTTGTGCATCTTCTATGTTCGTCGCGGTCAATGACAAAAAGGCGCTTATCTTCAATCTAGGTGTTTCTGCGTGCTGCGCCGGCCCAAAGAGTGCCCGGCTGAAAACGACAACGCAGGCATGTCGGGTGCCACTGTCTGCACCTGCACAAAAAGTTTTGAGCAGATATCTTCTTTCGTTCGGCCGGAATTGCAAAACGTTTGTGCATCTTCAATATTGCTCGCGGTCAATGTCAAAAAGCCCTTATCTGCAATCTAGGTGTTTCTGCGTGCTGCTCCGGCCCAAAGAGTGCCCGGCGGAAAACGACAACGCAGGCATGTCGGGTGCCACTGTCTACACCTGCACAGAAAGTTTTGAACAGATATCTCCTTCCATTCGGCCGGAATTGCAAGACGTTTGTGCATCTTCTATGTTCGTCGCGGTCAATGGCAAAAGGCGCTTATCTTCAATCTAGGTGTTTCTGCGTGCTGCTCCGGCCCAAAGAGTGCCCGGCGGAAAACGACAACGCAGGCATGTCGGGTGCCACTGTCTGCACCTGCACAGACATTTTTGAGCAGATATCTCCTTCCGTTCTGCCGGAATTGAAAGAAGATTGTGCATCTTCTATGTTCGTCGCGGTCAATGGCAAAAGGCGCTTATCTTCAATCTAGGTGTTTCTGCGTGCTGCTCCGGCCCAAAGAGTGCCCGGCGGAAAACGACAACGCAGGCATGTCGGGTGCCACTGTTTGCACCTGCACAGAAATTTTTGAGCAGATATCTCCTTCCGTTCTGCCGGAATTGAAAGAAGACTGTGCATCTTCTATGTTCATCGCGGTCAATGGCAAAAGGCGTTTATCTTCAATCTAGGTGTTTCTGCGTGCTGCTCCGGCCCAAAGAGTGCCCGGCGGAAAACGACAACGCGGGCATGTCGGGTGCCACTGTCTACACCTGCACAGAAAGTTTTGAGCAGATATCTCCTTCCATTCGGCCGGAATTGCTAAAAGTTTGTGCATCTTCTATGTTCGTCGCGGTCAATGGCAAAAGGCGCTTATCTTCAATCTGGGTGTTTCTGCGTGCTGCTCCGGCCCAAAGAGTGCCCGGCGGAAAACGACAACGCAGGCATGTCGGGTGCCACTGTCTACACCTGCACAGAAAGTTTTGAGCAGATATCTCCTTCCATTCGGCCGGAATTGCAAGAAGTTTGTGCATCTTCTATGTTCGTCGCGGTCAATGACAAAAAGGCGCTTATCTTCAATCTAGGTGTTTCTGCGTGCTGCGCCGGCCCAAAGAGTGCCCGGCTGAAAACGACAACGCAGGCATGTCGGGTGCCACTGTCTGCACCTGCACAGAAAGTTTTGAGCAGATATCTTCTTTCGTTCGGCCGGAATTGCAAAACGTTTGTGCATCTTCAATATTGCTCGCGGTCAATGTCAAAAAGCCCTTATCTGCAATCTAGGTGTTTCTGCGTGCTGCTCCGGCCCAAAGAGTGCCCGGCGGAAAACGACAACGCAGGCATGTCGGGTGCCACTGTCTACACCTGCACAGAATGTTTTGAGCAGATATCTCCTTCCATTTGGCCGGAAATGCAAGACGTTTGTGCATCTTCTATGTTCGTCGCGGTCAATGGCAAAAGGCGCTTATCTTCAATCTAGGTGTTTCTGCGTGCTGCTCCGGCCCAAAGAGTGCCCGGCGGAAAACGACAACGCAGGCATGTCGAGTGCCACTGTCTGCACCTGCACAGAAATTTTTGAGCAGATATCTCCTTCCGTTCTGCCGGAATTGAAAGAAGATTGTGCATCTTCTATGTTCATCGCGGTCAATGGCAAAAGGCGCTTATCTTCAATCTAGGTGTTTCTGCGTGCTGCTCCGGCCCAAAGAGTGCCCGGCAGAAAACGACAACGCAGGCATGTCGGGTGCCACTCTCTGCACCTGCACAGAAAGTTTTGAGCAGATATCTCCTTCCACTCGGCTGGAATTGCAAGACGTTTGTGCATCTTCTATGTTCGTCGCATTCAATGGCAAAAGGCGCTTATCTTCAATCTAGGTGTTTCTGCGTGCTGCGCCGGCCCAAAGAGTGCCCGGCGGAAAACGACAACGCAGGCATGTCGAGTGCCAGTGTCTGCACCTGCACAGAAAGTTTTGAGCAGATATCTCCTTCCGTTCGGCCGGAATAGAAAGAAGTTTGTGCATCTTCAATGATGGTCGCGGTCAATGACAAAAAGGCGCTTATCTTCAATCTAGGTGTTTCTGCGTGCTGCGCCGGCCCAAAGAGTGCCCGACTGAAAACGACAAGGCAGGCATGTCGGGTGCCACTGTCTGCACCTGCACAGAAAGTTTTGAGCAGATATCTTCTTTCGTTCGGCCGGAATTGCAAGACGTTTGTGCATCTTCAATATTGGTCGCGGTCAATGTCAAAAAGCCCTTATCTGCAATCTAGGTGTTTCTGCGTGCTGCGCCGGCCCAATGAGTGCCCGGCGGAAAACGACAACGCAGGCATGTCGGGTGCCACTGTCTACACCTGCACAGAAAGTTTTGAACAGATATCTCCTTCCATTCGGCCGGAATTGCAAGACGTTTGTGCATCTTCTATGTTCGTCGCGGTCAATGGCAAAAGGCGCTTATCTTCAATCTAGGTGTTTCTGCGTGCTGCTCCGGCCCAAAGAGTGCCCGGCGGAAAACGACAACGCAGGCATGTCGGGTGCCACTGTCTGCACCTGCACAGACATTTTTGAGCAGATATCTCCTTCCGTTCTGCCGGAATTGAAAGAAGATTGTGCATCTTCTATGTTCGTCGCGGTCAATGGCAAAAGGCGCTTATCTTCAATCTAGGTGTTTCTGCGTGCTGCTCCGGCCCAAAGAGTGCCCGGCGGAAAACGACAACGCAGGCATGTCGGGTGCCACTGTCTGCACCTGCACAGAAATTTTTGAGCAGATATCTCCTTCCGTTCTGCCGGAATTGAAAGAAGATTGTGCATCTTCTATGTTCGTTGCGGTCAATGGCAAAAGGCGCTTATCTTCAATCTAGGTGTTTCTGCGTGCTGCTCCGGCCCAAAGAGTGCCCGGCGGAAAACGACAACGCAGGCATGTCGGGTGCCACTGTCTGCACCTGCACAGAAATTTTTGAGTAGATATCTCCTTCCGTTCTGCCGGAATTGAAAGAAGACTGTGCATCTTCTATGTTCATCGCGGTCAATGGCAAAAGGCGTTTATCTTCAATCTAGGTGTTTCTGCGTGCTGCTCCGGCCCAAAGAGTGCCCGGCGGAAAACGACAACGCAGGCATGTCGGGTGCCACTGTCTACACCTGCACAGAAAGTTTTGAGCAGATATCTCCTTCCATTCGGCCGGAATTGCAAGAAGTTTGTGCATCTTCTATGTTCGTCGCGGTCAATGACAAAAAGGCGCTTATCTTCAATCTAGGTGTTTCTGCGTGCTGCGCCGGCCCAAAGAGTGCCCGACTGAAAACGACAAGGCAGGCATGTCGGGTGCCACTGTCTGCACCTGCACAGAAAGTTTTGAGCAGATATCTTCTTTCGTTCGGCCGGAATTGCAAGACGTTTGTGCATCTTCAATATTGGTCGCGGTCAATGTCAAAAAGCCCTTATCTGCAATCTAGGTGTTTCTGCGTGCTGCGCCGGCCCAAAGAGTGCCTGGCTGAAAACGACAACGCAGGCATGTCGGGTGCCACTGTCTGCACCAGCACAGAAAGTTTTGAGCAGATATCTCCTTCCATTCGGCCGGAATTGCAAGACGTTTGTGCATCTTCTATGTTCGTCGCGGTCAATGGCAAAAGGCGCTTATCTTCAATCTGGGTGTTTCTGCGTGCTGCTCCGGCCCAAAGAGTGCCCGGCGGAAAACGACAACGCAGGCATGTCGGGTGCCACTGTCTACACCTGCACAGAATGTTTTGAGCAGATATCTCCTTCCATTCGGCCGGAATTGCAAGAAGTTTGTGCATCTTCTATGTTCGTCGCGGTCAATGACAAAAAGGCGCTTATCTTCAATCTAGGTGTTTCTGCGTGCTGCGCCGGCCCAAAGAGTGCCCGGCTGAAAACGACAACGCAGGCATGTCGGGTGCCACTGTCTGCACCTGCACAGAAAGTTTTGAGCAGATATCTTCTTTCGTTCGGCCGGAATTGCAAAACGTTTGTGCATCTTCAATATTGCTCGCGGTCAATGTCAAAAAGCCCTTATCTGCAATCTAGGTGTTTCTGCGTGCTGCTCCGGCCCAAAGAGTGCCCGGCGGAAAACGACAACGCAGGCATGTCGGGTGCCACTGTCTACACCTGCACAGAAAGTTTTGAACAGATATCTCCTTCCATTCGGCCGGAATTGCAAGACGTTTGTGCATCTTCTATGTTCGTCGCGGTCAATGGCAAAAGGCGCTTATCTTCAATCTAGGTGTTTCTGCGTGCTGCTCAGGCCCAAAGAGTGCCCGGCGGAAAACGACAACGCAGGCATGTCGGGTGCCACTGTCTGCACCTGCACAGAAATTTTTGAGCAGATATCTCCTTCCATTCTGCCGGAATTGAAAGAAGTTTGTGCATCTTCAATGATGGTCGCGGGCAATGACAAAAAGGCGCTTATCTTCAATCTAGGTGTTTCTGCATGCTGCGCCAGCCCAAAGAGTGCCCGACTGAAAACGACAAGGCAGGCATGTCGGGTGCCACTGTCTGCACCTGCACAGAAAGTTTTGAGCAGATATCTCCTTCCATTCGGCCGGAATTGCAAGACGTTTGTGCATCTTCTATGTTCGTCGCGGTCAATGGCAAAAGGCGCTTATCTTCAATCTAGGTGTTTCTGCGTGCTGCGCCGGCCCAAAGAGTGCCCGGCGGAAAACGACAACGCAGGCATGTCGGGTGCCACTGTCTGCACCGGCACAGAAAGTTTTGAGCAGATATCTCCTTCCGTTCGGCCGGAATTGAGAGAAGATTGTGCATCTTCAATGTAGGTCGCGGTCAATGACAAAAAGGCGCTTATCTTCAATCTAGGTGTTTCTGCGTGCTGCGCCGGCCCAAAGAGTGCCCGGAGGAAAACGACAACGCAGGCATGTCGGGTGCCACTGTCTGCACCTGCACAGAAATTTTTGAGCAGATATCTCCTTCCATTCGGCCGGAATTGCAAGAAGTTTGTGCATCTTCTATGTTCGTCGCGGTCAATGGCAAAAGGCGCTTATCTTCAATCTGGGTGTTTCTGCGTGCTGCTCCGGTCCAAAGAGTGCCCGGCGGAAAACGACAACGCAGGCATGTCGGGTGCCACTGTCTACACCTGCACAGAAAGTTTTGAGCAGATATCTCCTTCCATTCGGCCGGGATTGCAAGAAGTTTGTGCATCTTCTATGTTCGTCGCGGTCAATGACAAAAAGGCGCTTATCTTCAATCTAGGTGTTTCTGCGTGCTGCGCCGGCCCAAAGAGTGTCCGGCTGAAAACGACAACGCAGGCATGTCGGGTGCCACTGTCTGCACCTGCACAGAAAGTTTTGAGCAGATATCTTCTTTCGTTCGGCCGGAATTGCAAAACGTTTGTGCATCTTCAATATTGCTCGCGGTCAATGTCAAAAAGCCCTTATCTGCAATCTAGGTGTTTCTGCGTGCTGCTCCGGCCCAAAGAGTGCCCGGCGGTAAACGACAACGCAGGCATGTCGGGTGCCACTGTCTACACCTGCACAGAAAGTTTTGAACAGATATCTCCTTCCATTCGGCCGGAATTGCAAGAGGTTTGTGCATCTTCTATGTTCGTCGCGGTCAATGGCAAAAGGCGCTTATCTTCAATCTAGGTGTTTCTGCGTGCTGCTCCGGCCCAAAGAGTGCCCGGCGGAAAACGACAACGCAGGCATGTCGGGTGCCACTGTCTGCACCTGCACAGAAATTTTTGAGCAGATATCTCCTTCCGTTCTGCCGGAATTGAAAGAAGATTGTGCATCTTCTATGTTCATCGCGGTCAATGGCAAAAGGCGCTTATCTTCAATCTAGGTGTTTCTGCGTGCTGCTCCGGCCCAAAGAGTGCCCGCCAGAAAACGACAACGCAGGCATGTCGGGTGCCACTCTCTGCACCTGCACAGAAAGTTTTGAGCAGATATCTCCTTCCATTCGGCTGGAATTGCAAGACGTTTGTGCATCTTCTATGTTCGTCGCATTCAATGGCAAAAGGCGCTTATCTTCAATCTAGGTGTTTCTGCGTGCTGCTCCGGGCCAAAGAGTGCCCGGCGGAAAACGACAACGCAGGCATGTCGGGTGCCACTGTCTGCACCAGCACAGAAAGTTTTGAGCAGATATCTCCTTCCATTCGGCCGTTATTTCAAGAAGTTTGTGCATCTTCTATGTTCGTCGCGGTCAATGGCAAAAGGCGCTTATCTTCAATCTAGGTGTTTCTGCGTGCTGCTCCGGCCCAAAGAGTGCCCGGCGGAAAACGACAACGCAGGCATGTCGGGTGCCACTGTCTGCACCTGCACAGACATTTTTGAGCAGATATCTCCTTCCGTTCTGCCGGAATTGAAAGAAGATTGTGCATCTTCTATGTTCGTCGCGGTCAATGGCAAAAGGCGCTTATCTTCAATCTAGGTGTTTCTGCGTGCTGCTCCGGCCCAAAGAGTGCCCGGCGGAAAACGACAACGCAGGCATGTCGGGTGCCACTGTCTGCACCTGCACAGAAAGTTTTGAGCAGATATCTCCTTCCGTTCGGCCGGAATTGAAAGAAGATTGTGCATCTTCAATGTAGGTCGCGGTCAATGACAAAAAGGCGCTTATCTTCAATCTAGGTGTTTCTGCGTGCTGCGCCGGCCCAAAGAGTGCCCAGCGGAAAACGACAACGCAGGCATGTCGGGTGCCACTGTCTGCACCTGCACAGAAAGTTTTGAGCAGATATCTCCTTCCATTCGGCCGGAATTTCAAGAAGTTTGTGCATCTTCTATGTTCGTCGCGGTCAATGGCAAAAGGCGCTTATCTTCAATCTAGGTGTTTCTGCGTGCTGCTCCGGCCCAAAGAGTGCCCGGCGGAAAACGACAACGCAGGCATGTCGGGTGCCACTGTCTGCACCTGCACAGACATTTTTGAGCAGATATCTCCTTCCGTTCTGCCGGAATTGAAAGAAGATTGTGCATCTTCTATGTTCGTCGCGGTCAATGGCAAAAGGCGCTTATCTTCAATCTAGGTGTTTCTGCGTGCTGCTCCGGCCCAAAGAGTGCCCGGCGGAAAACGACAACGCAGGCATGTCGGGTGCCACTGTCTGCACCTGCACAGAAATTTTTGAGCAGATATCTCCTTCCGTTCTGCCGGAATTGAAAGAAGATTGTGCATCTTCTATGTTCATCGCGGTCAATGGCAAAAGGCGCTTATCTTCAATCTAGGTGTTTCTGCGTGCTGCTCCGGCCCAAAGAGTGCCCGGCGGAAAACGACAACGCAGGCATGTCGGGTGCCACTGTCTACACCTGCACAGAATGTTTTGAGCAGATATCTCCTTCCATTTGGCCGGAAATGCAAGACGTTTGTGCATCTTCTATGTTCGTCGCATTCAATGGCAAAAGGCGCTTATCTTCAATCTAGGTGTTTCTGCGTGCTGCGCCGGCCCAAAGAGTGCCCGGCGGAAAACGACAACGCAGGCATGTCGAGTGCCAGTGTCTGCACCTGCACAGAAAGTTTTGAGCAGATATCTCCTTCCGTTCGGCCGGAATAGAAAGAAGTTTGTGCATCTTCAATGATGGTCGCGGTCAATGACAAAAAGGCGCTTATCTTCAATCTAGGTGTTTCTGCGTGCTGCGCCGGCCCAAAGAGTGCCCGACTGAAAACGACAAGGCAGGCATGTCGGGTGCCACTGTCTGCACCTGCACAGAAAGTTTTGAGCAGATATCTTCTTTCGTTCGGCCGGAATTGCAAGACGTTTGTGCATCTTCAATATTGGTCGCGGTCAATGTCAAAAAGCCCTTATCTGCAATCTAGGTGTTTCTGCGTGCTGCGCCGGCCCAATGAGTGCCCGGCGGAAAACGACAACGCAGGCATGTCGGGTGCCACTGTCTACACCTGCACAGAAAGTTTTGAACAGATATCTCCTTCCATTCGGCCGGAATTGCAAGACGTTTGTGCATCTTCTATGTTCGTCGCGGTCAATGGCAAAAGGCGCTTATCTTCAATCTAGGTGTTTCTGCGTGCTGCTCCGGCCCAAAGAGTGCCCGGCGGAAAACGACAACGCAGGCATGTCGGGTGCCACTGTCTGCACCTGCACAGACATTTTTGAGCAGATATCTCCTTCCGTTCTGCCGGAATTGAAAGAAGATTGTGCATCTTCTATGTTCGTCGCGGTCAATGGCAAAAGGCGCTTATCTTCAATCTAGGTGTTTCTGCGTGCTGCTCCGGCCCAAAGAGTGCCCGGCGGAAAACGACAACGCAGGCATGTCGGGTGCCACTGTCTGCACCTGCACAGAAATTTTTGAGCAGATATCTCCTTCCGTTCTGCCGGAATTGAAAGAAGATTGTGCATTTTCTATGTTCATCGCGGTCAATGGCAAAAGGCGCTTATCTTCAATCTAGGTGTTTCTGCGTGCTGCTCCGGCCCAAAGAGTGCCCGGCAGAAAACGACAACGCAGGCATGTCGGGTGCAACTCTCTGCACCTGCACAGAAAGTTTTGAGCAGATATCTCCTTCCATTCGGCTGGAATTGCAAGACGTTTGTGCATCTTCTATGTTCGTCGCATTCAATGGCAAAAGGCGCTTATCTTCAATCTAGGTGTTTCTGCGTGCTGCTCCGGCCCAAAGAGTGCCCGGCGGAAAACGACAACGCAGGCATGTCGGGTGCCACTGTCTGCACCTGCACAGACATTTTTGAGCAGATATCTCCTTCCGTTCTGCCGGAATTGAAAGAAGATTGTGCATCTTCTATGTTCATCGCGGTCAATGGCAAAAGGCGCTTATCTTCAATCTAGGTGTTTCTGCGTGCTGCGCCGGCCCAAAGAGTGCCCGGCTGAAAACGACAACGCAGGCATGTCGGGTGCCACTGTCTGCACCTGCACAGAAAGTTTTGAGCAGATATCTTCTTTCGTTCGGCCGGAATTGCAAAACGTTTGTGCATCTTCAATATTGCTCGCGGTCAATGTCAAAAAGCCCTTATCTGCAATCTAGGTGTTTCTGCGTGCTGCTCCGGCCCAAAGAGTGCCCGGCGGAAAACGACAACGCAGGCATGTCGGGTGCCACTGTCTACACCTGCACAGAAAGTTTTGAACAGATATCTCCTTCCATTCGGCCGGAATTGCAAGACGTTTGTGCATCTTCTATGTTCGTCGCGGTCAATGGCAAAAGGCGCTTATCTTCAATCTAGGTGTTTCTGCGTGCTGCTCCGGCCCAAAGAGTGCCCGGCGGAAAACGACAACGCAGGCATGTCGGGTGCCACTGTCTACACCTGCACAGAAAGTTTTGAGCAGATATCTCCTTCCATTCGGCCGGAATTGAAAGAAGTTTGTGCATCTTCAATGATGGTCGCGATCAATGACAAAAAGGCGCTTATCTTCAATCTAGGTGTTTCTGCGTGCTGTGCCGGCCCAAAGAGTGCCCGACTGAAAACGACAAGGCAGGCATGTCGGGTGCCACTGTCTGCACCTGCACAGAAAGTTTTGAGTAGATATCTTCTTTCGTTCGGCCGGAATTGCAAGACGTTTGTGCATCTTCAATATTGGTCGCGGTCAATGTCAAAAAGCCCTTATCTGCAATCTAGGTGTTTCTGCGTGCTGCTACGGCCCAAAGAGTGCCCGGCAGAAAACGACAACGCAGGCATGTCGGGTGCCACTGTCTGCACCTGCACAGAAAGTTTTGAGCAGATATCTCCTTCCGTTCGGCCGGAATTGAAAGAAGTTTGTGCATCTTCAATGATGGTCGCGATCAATGACAAAAAGGCGCTTATCTTCAATCTAGGTGTTTCTGCGTGCTGTGCCGGCCCAAAGAGTGCCCGACTGAAAACGACAAGGCAGGCATGTCGGGTGCCACTGTCTGCACCTGCACAGAAAGTTTTGAGCAGATATCTCCTTCCATTCGGCCGGAATTGCAAGAAGTTTGTGCATCTTCTATGTTCGTCGCGGTCAATGGCAAAAGGCGCTTATCTTCAATCTAGGTGTTTCTGCGTGCTGCTCCGGCCCAAAGAGTGCCCGGCGGAAAACGACAACGCAGGCATGTCGGGTGCCACTGTCTACACCTGCACAGAAAGTTTTGAGCAGATATCTCCTTCCATTCGGCCGGAATTGCAAGAAGTTTGTGCATCTTCTATGTTCGTCGCGGTCAATGACAAAAAGGCGCTTATCTTCAATCTAGGTGTTTCTTCGTGCTGCGCCGGCCCAAAGAGTGCCCGACTGAAAACGACAAGGCAGGCATGTCGGGTGCCACTGTCTGCACCTGCACAGAAAGTTTTGAGCAGATATCTTCTTTCGTTCGGCCGGAATTGCAAGACGTTTGTGCATCTTCAATATTGGTCGCGGTCAATGTCAAAAAGCCCTTATCTGCAATCTAGGTGTTTCTGCGTGCTGCTCCGGCCCAAAGAGTGCTCGGCGGAAAACGACAACGCAGGCATGTCGAGTGCCACTGTCTGCACCTGCACAGAAATTTTTGAGCAGATATCTCCTTCCATTCGGCCGGAATTGCAAGAAGTTTGTGCATCTTCTATGTTCGTCGCGGTCAATGACAAAAAGGCGCTTATCTTCAATCTAGGTGTTTCTGCGTGCTGCGCCGGCCCAAAGAGTGCCCGACTGAAAACGACAAGGCAGGCATGTCGGGTGCCACTGTCTGCACCTGCACAGAAAGTTTTGAGCAGATATCTTCTTTCGTTCGGCCGGAATTGCAAGACGTTTGTGCATCTTCAATATTGGTCGCGGTCAATGTCAAAAAGCCCTTATCTGCAATCTAGGTGTTTCTGCGTGCTGCGCCGGCCCAATGAGTGCCCGGCGGAAAACGACAACGCAGGCATGTCGGGTGCCACTGTCTACACCTGCACAGAAAGTTTTGAACAGATATCTCCTTCCATTCGGCCGGAATTGCAAGACGTTTGTGCATCTTCTATGTTCGTCGCGGTCAATGGCAAAAGGCGCTTATCTTCAATCTAGGTGTTTCTGCGTGCTGCTCCGGCTCAAAGAGTGCCCGGCGGAAAACGACAACGCAGGCATGTCGGGTGCCACTGTCTGCACCTGCACAGACATTTTTGAGCAGATATCTCCTTCCGTTCTGCCGGAATTGAAAGAAGATTGTGCATCTTCTATGTTCATCGCGGTCAATGGCAAAAGGCGCTTATCTTCAATCTAGGTGTTTCTGCGTGCTGCTCCGGCCCAAAGAGTGCCCGGCGGAAAACGACAACGCAGGCATGTCGGGTGCCACTGTCTACACCTGCACAGAAAGTTTTGAGCAGATATCTCCTTCCATTCGGCTGGAATTGCAAGACGTTTGTGCATCTTCTATGTTCGTCGCAGTCAATGGCAAAAGGCGCTTATCTTCAATCTAGGTGTTTCTGCGTGCTGCTCCGGCCCAAAGAGTGCCCGGCGGAAAACGACAACGCAGGCATGTCGAGTGCCACTGTCTGCACCTGCACAGAAAGTTTTGAGCAGATATCTCCTTCCGTTCGGCCGGAATTGAAAGAAGTTTGCGCATCTTCAATGATGGTCGCGGTCAATGACAAAAAGGCGCTTATCTTCAATCTAGGTGTTTCTGCGTGCTGCGCCAACCCAAAGAGTGCCCGACTGAAAACGATAAGGCAGGCATGTCGGGTGCCACTGTCTGCACCTGCACAGAAAGTTTTGAGCAGATATCTCCTTCCATTCGGCCGGAATTGCAAGAAGTTTGTGCATCTTCTATGTTCGTCGCGGTCAATGGCAAAAGGCGCTTATCTTCAATCTAGGTGTTTCTGCGTGCTGCTCCAGCCCAAAGAGTGCCCGGCGGAAAACGACAACGCAGGCATGTCGGGTGCCACTGTCTGCACCTGCACAGAAATTTTTGAGCAGATATCTCCTTCCGTTCTGCCGGAATTGAAAGAAGATTGTGCATCTTCTATGTTCGTCGCGGTCAATGGCAAAAGGCGCTTATCTTCAATCTAGGTGTTTCTGCGTGCTGCTCCGGCCCAAAGAGTGCCCGGCGGAAAACGACAACGCAGGCATGTCGGGTGCCACTGTTTGCACCTGCACAGAAATTTTTGAGCAGATATCTCCTTCCGTTCTGCCGGAATTGAAAGAAGACTGTGCATCTTCTATGTTCATCGCGGTCAATGGCAAAAGGCGTTTATCTTCAATCTAGGTGTTTCTGCGTGCTGCTCCGGCCCAAAGAGTGCCCGGCGGAAAACGACAACGCGGGCATGTCGGGTGCCACTGTCTACACCTGCACAGAAAGTTTTGAGCAGATATCTCCTTCCATTCGGCCGGAATTGCTAAAAGTTTGTGCATCTTCTATGTTCGTCGCGGTCAATGGCAAAAGGCGCTTATCTTCAATCTGGGTGTTTCTGCGTGCTGCTCCGGCCCAAAGAGTGCCCGGCGGAAAACGACAACGCAGGCATGTCGGGTGCCACTGTCTACACCTGCACAGAAAGTTTTGAGCAGATATCTCCTTCCATTCGGCCGGAATTGCAAGAAGTTTGTGCATCTTCTATGTTCGTCGCGGTCAATGACAAAAAGGCGCTTATCTTCAATCTAGGTGTTTCTGCGTGCTGCGCCGGCCCAAAGAGTGCCCGGCTGAAAACGACAACGCAGGCATGTCGGGTGCCACTGTCTGCACCTGCACAGAAAGTTTTGAGCAGATAGATTCTTTCGTTCGGCCGGAATTGCAAAACGTTTGTGCATCTTCAATATTGCTCGCGGTAAATGTCAAAAAGCCCTTATCTGCAATCTAGGTGTTTCTGCGTGCTGCGCCGGCCCAAAGAGTGCCCGGCTGAAAACGACAACGCAGGCATGTCGGGTGCCACTGTCTGCACCTGCACAGAAAGTTTTGAGCAGATATCTTCTTTCGTTCGGCCGGAATTGCAAAACGTTTGTGCATCTTCAATATTGCTCGCGGTCAATGTCAAAAAGCCCTTTTCTGCAATCTAGGTGTTTCTGCGTGCTGCTCCGGCCCAAAGAGTGCCCGGCGGAAAACGACAACGCAGTCATGTCAGGTGCCACTGTCTACACCTGCACAGAAAGTTTGGAACAGATATCTCCTTCCATTCGGCCGGAATTGCAAGACGTTTGTGCATCTTCTATGTTCGTCGCGGTCAATGGCAAAAGGCGCTTATCTTCAATCTAGGTGTTTCTGCGTGCTGCTCCGGCCCAAAGAGTGCCCGGCGGAAAACGACAACGCAGGCATGTCGGGTGCCACTGTCTGCACCTGCACAGAAATTTTTGAGCAGATATCTCCTTCCGTTCTGCCGGAATTGAAAGAAGATTGTGCATCTTCTATGTTCATCGCGGTCAATGGCAAAAGGCGCTTATCTTCAATCTAGGTGTTTCTGCGTGCTGCTCCGGCCCAAAGAGTGCCCGGCAGAAAACGACAACGCAGGCATGTCGGGTGCCACTCTCTGCACCTGCACAGAAAGTTTTGAGCAGATATCTCCTTCCATTCGGCTGGAATTGCAAGACGTTTGTGCATCTTCTATGTTCGTCGCATTCAATGGCAAAAGGCGCTTATCTTCAATCTAGGTGTTTCTGCGTGCTGCGCCGGCCCAAAGAGTGCCCGGCGGAAAACGACAACGCAGGCATGTCGAGTGCCAGTGTCTGCACCTGCACAGAAAGTTTTGAGCAGATATCTCCTTCCGTTCGGCCGGAATTGAAAGAAGTTTGTGCATCTTCAATGATGGTCGCGGTCAATGACAAAAAGGCGCTTATCTTCAATCTAGGTGTTTCTGCGTGCTGCGCCGGCCCAAAGAGTGCCCGACTGAAAACGACAAGGCAGGCATGTCGGGTGCCACTGTCTGCACCTGCACAGAAAGTTTTGAGCAGATATCTTCTTTCATTCGGCCGGAATTGCAAGACGTTTGTGCATCTTCAATATTGGTCGCGGTCAATGTCAAAAAGCCCTTATCTGCAATCTAGGTGTTTCTGCGTGCTGCGCCGGCCCAATGAGTGCCCGGCGGAAAACGACAACGCAGGCATGTCGGGTGCCACTGTCTACACCTGCACAGAAAGTTTTGAACAGATATCTCCTTCCATTCGGCCGGAATTGCAAGACGTTTGTGCATCTTCTATGTTCGTCGCGGTCAATGGCAAAAGGCGCTTATCTTCAATCTAGGTGTTTCTGCGTGCTGCTCCGGCCCAAAGAGTGCCCGGCGGAAAACGACAACGCAGGCATGTCGGGTGCCACTGTCTGCACCTGCACAGACATTTTTGAGCAGATATCTCCTTCCGTTCTGCCGGAATTGAAAGAAGATTGTGCATCTTCTATGTTCATCGCGGTCAATGGCAAAAGGCGCTTATCTTCAATCTAGGTGTTTCTGCGTGCTGCTCCGGCCCAAAGAGTGCCCGGCGGAAAACGACAACGCAGGCATGTCGGGTGCCACTGTCTGCACCTGCACAGAAAGTTTTGAGCAGATATCTCCTTCCATTCGGCCGGAATTGCAAGAAGTTTGTGCATCTTCTATGTTCGTCGCGGTCAATGGCAAAAGGCGCCTATCTTCAATCTAGGTGTTTCTGCGTGCTGCTCCGGCCCAAAGAGTGCCCGGCGGAAAACGACAACGCAGGCATGTCGGGTGCCACTGTCTGCACCTGCACAGAAATTTTTGAGCAGATATCTCCTTCCGTTCTGCCGGAATTGAAAGAAGATTGTGCATCTTCTATGTTCGTCGCGGTCAATGGCAAAAGGCGCTTATCTTCAATCTAGGTGTTTCTGCGTGCTGCTCCGGCCCAAAGAGTGCCCGGCGGAAAACGACAACGCAGGCATGTCGGGTGCCACTGTTTGCACCTGCACAGAAATTTTTGAGCAGATATCTCCTTCCGTTCTGCCGGAATTGAAAGAAGACTGTGCATCTTCTATGTTCATCGCGGTCAATGGCAAAAGGCGTTTATCTTCAATCTAGGTGTTTCTGCGTGCTGCTCCGGCCCAAAGAGTGCCCGGCGGAAAACGACAACGCGGGCATGTCGGGTGCCACTGTCTACACCTGCACAGAAAGTTTTGAGCAGATATCTCCTTCCATTCGGCCGGAATTGCTAAAAGTTTGTGCATCTTCTATGTTCGTCGCGGTCAATGGCAAAAGGCGCTTATCTTCAATCTGGGTGTTTCTGCGTGCTGCTCCGGCCCAAAGAGTGCCCGGCGGAAAACGACAACGCAGGCATGTCGGGTGCCACTGTCTACACCTGCACAGAAAGTTTTGAGCAGATATCTCCTTCCATTCGGCCGGAATTGCAAGAAGTTTGTGCATCTTCTATGTTCGTCGCGGTCAATGACAAAAAGGCGCTTATCTTCAATCTAGGTGTTTCTGCGTGCTGCGCCGGCCCAAAGAGTGCCCGGCTGAAAACGACAACGCAGGCATGTCGGGTGCCACTGTCTGCACCTGCACAGAAAGTTTTGAGCAGATATCTTCTTTCGTTCGGCCGGAATTGCAAAACGTTTGTGCATCTTCAATATTGCTCGCGGTCAATGTCAAAAAGCCCTTATCTGCAATCTAGGTGTTTCTGCGTGCTGCTCCGGCCCAAAGAGTGCCCGGCGGAAAACGACAACGCAGGCATGTCGGGTGCCACTGTCTACACCTGCACAGAAAGTTTTGAACAGATATCTCCTTCCATTCGGCCGGAATTGAAAGACGTTTGTGCATCTTCTATGTTCGTCGCGGTCAATGGCAAAAGGCGCTTATCTTCAATCTGGGTGTTTCTGCGTGCTGCTCCGGCCCAAAGAGTGCCCGGCGGAAAACGACAACGCAGGCATGTCGGGTGCCACTGTCTACACCTGCACAGAAAGTTTTGAGCAGATATCTCCTTCCATTCGGCCGGAATTGCAAGAAGTTTGTGCATCTTCTATGTTCGTCGCGGTCAATGACAAAAAGGCGCTTATCTTCAATCTAGGTGTTTCTGCGTGCTGCGCCGGCCCAAAGAGTGCCCGGCTGAAAACGACAACGCAGGCATGTCGGGTGCCACTGTCTGCACCTGCACAAAAAGTTTTGAGCAGATATCTTCTTTCGTTCGGCCGGAATTGCAAAACGTTTGTGCATCTTCAATATTGCTCGCGGTCAATGTCAAAAAGCCCTTATCTGCAATCTAGGTGTTTCTGCGTGCTGCTCCGGCCCAAAGAGTGCCCGGCGGAAAACGACAACGCAGGCATGTCGGGTGCCACTGTCTACACCTGCACAGAAAGTTTTGAACAGATATCTCCTTCCATTCGGCCGGAATTGCAAGACGTTTGTGCATCTTCTATGTTCGTCGCGGTCAATGGCAAAAGGCGCTTATCTTCAATCTAGGTGTTTCTGCGTGCTGCTCCGGCCCAAAGAGTGCCCGGCGGAAAACGACAACGCAGGCATGTCGGGTGCCACTGTCTGCACCTGCACAGAATTTTTTGAGCAGATATCTCCTTCCGTTCTGCCGGAATTGAAAGAAGATTGTGCATCTTCTATGTTCATCGCGGTCAATGGCAAAAGGCGCTTATCTTCAATCTAGGTGTTTCTGCGTGCTGCTCCGGCCCAAAGAGTGCCCGGCAGAAAACGACAACGCAGGCATGTCGGGTGCCACTGTCTGCACCTGCACAGAAAGTTTTGAGCAGATATCTCCTTCCATTCGGCTGGAATTGCAAGACGTTTGTGCATCTTCTATGTTCGTCGCATTCAATGGCAAAAGGCGCTTATCTTCAATCTAGGTGTTTCTGCGTGCTGCGCCGGCCCAAAGAGTGCCCGGCGGAAAACGACAACGCAGGCATGTCGAGTGCCAGTGTCTGCACCTGCACAGAAAGTTTTGAGCAGATATCTCCTTCCGTTCGGCCGGAATTGAAAGAAGTTTGTGCATCTTCAATGATGGTCGCGGTCAATGACAAAAAGGCGCTTATCTTCAATCTAGGTGTTTCTGCGTGCTGCTCCGGCCCAAAGAGTGCCCGGCGGAAAACGACAACGCAGGCATGTCGAGTGCCACTGTCTGCACCTGCACAGAAATTTTTGAGCAGATATCTCCTTCCATTCGGCCGGAATTGCAAGAAGTTTGTGCATCTTCTATGTTCGTCGCGGTCAATGACAAAAAGGCGCTTATCTTCAATCTAGGTGTTTCTGCGTGCTGCGCCGGCCTAAAGCGTGCCCGACTGAAAACGACAAGGCAGGCATGTCGGATGCCACTGTCTGCACCTGCACAGAAAGTTTTGAGCAGATATCTTCTTTCGTTCGGCCGGAATTGCAAGACGTTTGTGCATCTTCAATATTGGTCGCGGTCAATGTCAAAAAGCCCTTATCTGCAATCTAGGTGTTTCTGCGTGCTGCGCCGGCCCAATGAGTGCCCGGCGGAAAACGACAACGCAGGCATGTCGGGTGCCACTGTCTACACCTGCACAGAAAGTTTTGAACAGATATCTCCTTCCATTCGGCCGGAATTGCAAGACGTTTGTGCATCTTCTATGTTCGTCGCGGTCAATGGCAAAAGGCGCTTATCTTCAATCTAGGTGTTTCTGCGTGCTGCTCCGGCTCAAAGAGTGCCCGGCGGAAAACGACAACGCAGGCATGTCGGGTGCCACTGTCTGCACCTGCACAGACATTTTTGAGCAGATATCTCCTTCCGTTCTGCCGGAATTGAAAGAAGATTGTGCATCTTCTATGTTCATCGCGGTCAATGGCAAAAGGCGCTTATCTTCAATCTAGGTGTTTCTGCGTGCTGCTCCGGCCCAAAGAGTGCCCGGCGGAAAACGACAACGCAGGCATGTCGGGTGCCACTGTCTACACCTGCACAGAAAGTTTTGAGCAGATATCTCCTTCCATTCGGCTGGAATTGCAAGACGTTTGTGCATCTTCTATGTTCGTCGCAGTCAATGGCAAAAGGCGCTTATCTTTAATCTAGGTGTTTCTGCGTGCTGCTCCGGCCCAAAGAGTGCCCGGCGGAAAACGACAACGCAGGCATGTCGAGTGCCACTGTCTGCACCTGCACAGAAAGTTTTGAGCAGATATCTCCTTCCGTTCGGCCGGAATTGAAAGAAGTTTGTGCATCTTCAATGATGGTCGCGGTCAATGACAAAAAGGCGCTTATCTTCAATCTAGGTGTTTCTGCGTGCTGCGCCAACCCAAAGAGTGCCCGACTGAAAACGATAAGGCAGGCATGTCGAGTGCCACTGTCTGCACCTGCACAGAAAGTTTTGAGCAGATATCTTCTTTCGTTCGGCCGGAATTGCAAGACGTTTGTGCATCTTCAATATTGGTCGCGGTCAATGTCAAAAAGCCCTTATCTGCAATCTAGGTGTTTCTGCGTGCTGCGCCGATCCAAAGAGTGCCCGGCGGAAAACGACAACGCAGGCATGTCGGGTGCCACTGTCTGCACCTGCACAGAAAGTTTTGAGCAGATATCTCCTTCCATTCGGCCGGAATTGCAAGAAGTTTGTGCATCTTCTATGTTCGTCGCGGTCAATGGCAAAAGGCGCTTATCTTCAATCTAGGTGTTTCTGCGTGCTGCTCCGGCCCAAAGAGTGCCCGGCGGAAAACGACAACGCAGGCATGTCGGGTGCCACTGTCTGCACCTGCACAGAAATTTTTTGAGCAGATATCTCCTTCCGTTCTGCCGGAATTGAAAGAAGATTGTGCATCTTCTATGTTCGTCGCGGTCAATGGCAAAAGGCGCTTATCTTCAATCTGGGTGTTTCTGCGTGCTGCTCCGGCCCAAAGAGTGCCCGGCGGAAAACGACAACGCAGGCATGTCGGGTGCCACTGTCTACACCTGCACAGAAAGTTTTGAGCAGATATCTCCTTCCATTCGGCCGGAATTGCAAGAAGTTTGTGCATCTTCTATGTTCGTCGCGGTCAATGACAAAAAGGCGCTTATCTTCAATCTAGGTGTTTCTGCGTGCTGCGCCGGCCCAAAGAGTGCCCGGCTGAAAACGACAACGCAGGCATGTCGGGTGCCACTGTCTTCACCTGCACAGAAAGTTTTGAGCAGATATCTTCTTTCGTTCGGCCGGAATTGCAAAACGTTTGTGCATCTTCAATATTGCTCGCGGTCAATGTCAAAAAGCCCTTATCTGCAATCTAGGTGTTTCTGCGTGCTGCTCCGGCCCAAAGAGTGCCCGGCGGAAAACGACAACGCAGGCATGTCGGGTGCCACTGTCTACACCTGCACAGAAAGTTTTGAACAGATATCTCCTTCCATTCGGCCGGAATTGCAAGACGTTTGTGCATCTTCTATGTTCGTCGCGGTCAATGGCAAAAGGCGCTTATCTTCAATCTAGGTGTTTCTGCGTGCTGCTCCGGCCCAAAGAGTGCCCGGCGGAAAACGACAACGCAGGCATGTCGGGTGCCACTGTCTGCACCTGCAAAGAAATTTTTGAGCAGATATCTCCTTCCGTTCTGCCGGAATTGAAAGAAGATTGTGCATCTTCTATGTTCATCGCGGTCAATGGCAAAAGGCGCTTATCTTCAATCTAGGTGTTTCTGCGTGCTGCTCCGGCCCAAAGAGTGCCCGGCAGAAAACGACAACGCAGGCATGTCGGGTGCCACTCTCTGCACCTGCACAGAAAGTTTTGAGCAGATATCTCCTTCCATTCGGCTGGAATTGCAAGACGTTTGTGCATCTTCTATGTTCGTCGCATTCAATGGCAAAAGGCGCTTATCTTCAATCTAGGTGTTTCTGCGTGCTGCGCCGGCCCAAAGAGTGCCCGGCGGAAAACGACAACGCAGGCATGTCGAGTGCCAGTGTCTGCACCTGCACAGAAAGTTTTGAGCAGATATCTCCTTCCGTTCGGCCGGAATTGAAAGAAGTTTGTGCATCTTCAATGATGGTCGCGGTCAATGACAAAAAGGCGCTTATCTTCAATCTAGGTGTTTCTGCGTGCTGCGCCGGCCCAAAGAGTGCCCGACTGAAAACGACAAGGCAGGCATGTCGGGTGCCACTGTCTGCACCTGCACAGAAAGTTTTGAGCAGATATCTTCTTTCGTTCGGCCGGAATTGCAAGACGTTTGTGCATCTTCAATATTGGTCGCGGTCAATGTCAAAAAGCCCTTATCTGCAATCTAGGTGTTTCTGCGTGCTGCGCCGGCCCAATGAGTGCCCGGCGGAAAACGACAACGCAGGCATGTCGGGTGCCACTGTCTACACCTGCACAGAAAGTTTTGAACAGATATCTCCTTCCATTCGGCCGGAATTGCAAGACGTTTGTGCATCTTCTATGTTCGTCGCGGTCAATGGCAAAAGGCGCTTATCTTCAATCTAGGTGTTTCTGCGTGCTGCTCCGGCCCAAAGAGTGCCCGGCGGAAAACGACAACGCAGGCATGTCGGGTGCCACTGTCTGCACCTGCACAGACATTTTTGAGCAGATATCTCCTTCCGTTCTGCCGGAATTGAAAGAAGATTGTGCATCTTCTATGTTCATCGCGGTCAATGGCAAAAGGCGCTTATCTTCAATCTAGGTGTTTCTGCGTGCTGCTCCGGCCCAAAGAGTGCCCGGCGGAAAACGACAACGCAGGCATGTCGGGTGCCACTGTCTACACCTGCACAGAAAGTTTTGAGCAGATATCTCCTTCCATTCGGCCGGAATTGCAAGAAGTTTGTGCATCTTCTATGTTCGTCGAGGTCAATGGCAAAAGGCGCTTATCTTCAATCTAGGTGTTTCTGCGTGCTGCGCCGGCCCAAAGAGTGCCCGGCGGAAAACGACAACGCAGGCATGTCGGGTGCCACTGTCTGCACCTGCACAGAAAGTTTTGAGCAGATATCTCCTTCCGTTCGGCCGGAATTGAAAGAAGATTGTGCATCTTCAATGTAGGTCGCGGTCAATGACAAAAAGGCGCTTATCTTCAATCTAGGTGTTTCTGCGTGCTGCGCCGGCCCAAAGAGTGCCCGGCTGAAAACGACAACGCAGGCATGTCGGGTGCCACTGTCTGCACCTGCACAGAAAGTTTTGAGCAGATATCTTCTTTCGTTCGGCCGGAATTGCAAGACGTTTGTGCATCTTCAATATTGGTCGCGGTCAATGTCAAAAAGCCCTTATCTGCAATCTAGGTGTTTCTGCGTGCTGCTCCGGCCCAAAGAGTGCCCGGCGGAAAACGACAACGCAGGCATGTCGAGTGCCACTGTCTGCACCTGCACAGAAATTTTTGAGCAGATATCTCCTTCCATTCGGCCGGAATTGCAAGAAGTTTGTGCATCTTCTTTGTTCGTCGCGGTCAATGACAAAAAGGCGCTTATCTTCAATCTAGGTGTTTCTGCGTGCTGCGCCGGCCCAAAGAGTGCCCGACTGAAAACGACAAGGCAGGCATGTCGGGTGCCACTGTCTGCACCTGCACAGAAAGTTTTGAGCAGATATCTTCTTTCGTTCGGCCGGAATTGCAAGACGTTTGTGCATCTTCAATATTGGTCGCGGTCAATGTCAAAAAGCCCTTATCTGCAATCTAGGTGTTTCTGCGTGCTGCTCCGGCCCAAAGAGTGCCCGGCGGAAAACGACAATGCAGGCATGTCGAGTGCCACTGTCTGCACCTGCACAGAAATTTTTGAGCAGATATCTCCTTCCATTCGGCCGGAATTGCAAGAAGTTTGTGCATCTTCTATGTTCGTCGCGGTCAATGACAAAAAGGCGCTTATCTTCAATCTAGGTGTTTCTGCGTGCTGCTCCGGCCCAAAGAGTGCCCGGCGGAAAACGACAACGCAGGCATGTCGGGTGCCACTGTCTGCACATGCACAGAAAGTTTTGAGCAGATATCTTCTTTCGTTCGGCCGGAATTGCAAGACGTTTGTGCATCTTCAATATTGGTCGCGGTCAATGTCAAAAAGCCCTTATCTGCAATCTAGGTGTTTCTGCGTGCTGCGCCGGCCCAATGAGTGCCCGGCGGAAAACGACAACGCAGGCATGTCGGGTGCCACTGTCTACACCTGCACAGAAAGTTTTGAACAGATATCTCCTTCCATTCGGCCGGAATTGCAAGACGTTTGTGCATCTTCTATGTTCGTCGCGGTCAATGGCAAAAGGCGCTTATCTTCAATCTAGGTGTTTCTGCGTGCTGCTCCGGCTCAAAGAGTGCCCGGCGGAAAACGACAACGCAGGCATGTCGGGTGCCACTGTCTGCACCTGCACAGACATTTTTGAGCAGATATCTCCTTCCGTTCTGCCGGAATTGAAAGAAGATTGTGCATCTTCTATGTTCATCGCGGTCAATGGCAAAAGGCGCTTATCTTCAATCTAGGTGTTTCTGCGTGCTGCTCCGGCCCAAAGAGTGCCCGGCGGAAAACGACAACGCAGGCATGTCGGGTGCCACTGTCTACACCTGCACAGAAAGTTTTGAGCAGATATCTCCTTCCATTCGGCTGGAATTGCAAGACGTTTGTGCATCTTCTATGTTCGTCGCAGTCAATGGCAAAAGGCGCTTATCTTCAATCTAGGTGTTTCTGCGTGCTGCTCCGGCCCAAAGAGTGCCCGGCGGAAAACGACAACGCAGGCATGTCGAGTGCCACTGTCTGCACCTGCACAGAAAGTTTTGAGCAGATATCTCCTTCCGTTCGGCCGGAATTGAAAGAAGTTTGCGCATCTTCAATGATGGTCGCGGTCAATGACAAAAAGGCGCTTATCTTCAATCTAGGTGTTTCTGCGTGCTGCGCCAACCCAAAGAGTGCCCGACTGAAAACGATAAGGCAGGCATGTCGGGTGCCACTGTCTGCACCTGCAGAGAAAGTTTTGAGCAGATATCTCCTTCCATTCGGCCGGAATTGCAAGAAGTTTGTGCATCTTCTATGTTCGTCGCGGTCAATGGCAAAAGGCGCTTATCTTCAATCTAGGTGTTTCTGCGTGCTGCTCCGGCCCAAAGAGTGCCCGGCGGAAAACGACAACGCAGGCATGTCGGGTGCCACTGTCTGCACCTGCACAGAAATTTTTGAGCAGATATCTCCTTCCGTTCTGCCGGAATTGAAAGAAGATTGTGCATCTTCTATGTTCGTCGCGGTCAATGGCAAAAGGCGCTTATCTTCAATCTAGGTGTTTCTGCGTGCTGCTCCGGCCCAAAGAGTGCCCGGCGGAAAACGACAACACAGGCATGTCGGGTGCCACTGTTTGCACCTGCACAGAAATTTTTGAGCAGATATCTCCTTCCGTTCTGCCGGAATTGAAAGAAGACTGTGCATCTTCTATGTTCATCGCGGTCAATGGCAAAAGGCGTTTATCTTCAATCTAGGTGTTTCTGCGTGCTGCTCCGGCCCAAAGAGTGCCCGGCGGAAAACGACAACGCGGGCATGTCGGGTGCCACTGTCTACACCTGCACAGAAAGTTTTGAGCAGATATCTCCTTCCATTCGGCCGGAATTGCTAAAAGTTTGTGCATCTTCTATGTTCGTCGCGGTCAATGGCAAAAGGCGCTTATCTTCAATCTGGGTGTTTCTGCGTGCTGCTCCGGCCCAAAGAGTGCCCGGCGGAAAACGACAACGCAGGCATGTCGGGTGCCACTGTCTACACCTGCACAGAAAGTTTTGAGCAGATATCTCCTTCCATTCGGCCGGAATTGCAAGAAGTTTGTTCATCTTCTATGTTCGTCGCGGTCAATGACAAAAAGGCGCTTATCTTCAATCTAGGTGTTTCTGCGTGCTGCGCCGGCCCAAAGAGTGCCCGGCTGAAAACGACAACGCAGGCATGTCGGGTGCCACTGTCTGCACCTGCACAGAAAGTTTTGAGCAGATATCTTCTTTCGTTCGGCCGGAATTGCAAAACGTTTGTGCATCTTCAATATTGCTCGCGGTCAATGTCAAAAAGCCCTTATCTGCAATCTAGGTGTTTCTGCGTGCTGCTCCGGCCCAAAGAGTGCCCGGCGGAAAACGACAACGCAGTCATGTCAGGTGCCACTGTCTACACCTGCACAGAAAGTTTTGAACAGATATCTCCTTCCATTCGGCCGGAATTGCAAGACGTTTGTGCATCTTCTATGTTCGTCGCGGTCAATGGCAAAAGGCGCTTATCTTCAATCTAGGTGTTTCTGCGTGCTGCTCCGGCCCAAAGAGTGCCCGGCGGAAAACGACAACGCAGGCATGTCGGGTGCCACTGTCTGCACCTGCACAGAAATTTTTGAGCAGATATCTCCTTCCGTTCTGCCGGAATTGAAAGAAGATTGTGCATCTTCTATGTTCATCGCGGTCAATGGCAAAAGGCGCTTATCTTCAATCTAGGTGTTTCTGCGTGCTGCTCCGGCCCAAAGAGTGCCCGGCAGAAAACGACAACGCAGGCATGTCGGGTGCCACTCTCTGCACCTGCACAGAAAGTTTTGAGCAGATATCTCCTTCCATTCGGCTGGAATTGCAAGACGTTTGTGCATCTTCTATGTTCGTCGCATTCAATGGCAAAAGGCGCTTATCTTCAATCTAGGTGTTTCTGCGTGCTGCGCCGGCCCAAAGAGTGCCCGGCGGAAAACGACAACGCAGGCATGTCGAGTGCCAGTGTCTGCACCTGCACAGAAAGTTTTGAGCAGATATCTCCTTCCGTTCGGCCGGAATTGAAAGAAGTTTGTGCATCTTCAATGATGGTCGCGGTCAATGACAAAAAGGCGCTTATCTTCAATCTAGGTGTTTCTGCGTGCTGCGCCGGCCCAAAGAGTGCCCGACTGAAAACGACAAGGCAGGCATGTCGGGTGCCACTGTCTGCACCTGCACAGAAAGTTTTGAGCAGATATCTTCTTTCGTTCGGCCGGAATTGCAAGACGTTTGTGCATCTTCAATATTGGTCGCGGTCAATGTCAAAAAGCCCTTATCTGCAATCTAGGTGTTTCTGCGTGCTGCGCCGGCCCAATGAGTGCCCGGCGGAAAACGACAACGCAGGCATGTCGGGTGCCACTGTCTACACCTGCACAGAAAGTTTTGAACAGATATCTCCTTCCATTCGGCCGGAATTGCAAGACGTTTGTGCATCTTCTATGTTCGTCGCGGTCAATGGCAAAAGGCGCTTATCTTCAATCTAGGTGTTTCTGCGTGCTGCTCCGGCCCAAAGAGTGCCCGGCGGAAAACGACAACGCAGGCATGTCGGGTGCCACTGTCTGCACCTGCACAGACATTTTTGAGCAGATATCTCCTTCCGTTCTGCCGGAATTGAAAGAAGATTGTGCATCTTCTATGTTCATCGCGGTCAATGGCAAAAGGCGCTTATCTTCAATCTAGGTGTTTCTGCGTGCTGCTCCGGCCCAAAGAGTGCCCGGCGGAAAACGACAACGCAGGCATGTCGGGTGCCACTGTCTGCACCTGCACAGAAAGTTTTGAGCAGATATCTCCTTCCATTCGGCCGGAATTGCAAGAAGTTTGTGCATCTTCTATGTTCATCGCGGTCAATGGCAAAAGGCGCTTATCTTCAATCTGGGTGTTTCTGCGTGCTGCTCCGGCCCAAAGAGTGCCCAGCGGAAAACGACAACGCAGGCATGTCGGGTGCCACTGTCTGCACCTGCACAGAAATTTTTGAGCAGATATCTCCTTCCGTTCTGCCGGAATTGAAAGAAGATTGTGCATCTTCTATGTTCGTCGCGGTCAATGGCAAAAGGCGCTTATCTTCAATCTAGGTGTTTCTGCGTGCTGCTCCGGCCCAAAGAGTGCCCGGCGGAAAACGACAACGCAGGCATGTCGGGTGCCACTGTTTGCACCTGCACAGAAATTTTTGAGCAGATATCTCCTTCCGTTCTGCCGGAATTGAAAGAAGACTGTGTATCTTCTATGTTCATCGCGGTCAATGGCAAAAGGCGTTTATCTTCAATCTAGGTGTTTCTGCGTGCTGCTCCGGCCCAAAGAGTGCCCGGCGGAAAACGACAACGCGGGCATGTCGGGTGCCACTGTCTACACCTGCACAGAAAGTTTTGAGCAGATATCTCCTTCCATTCGGCCGGAATTGCTAAAAGTTTGTGCATCTTCTATGTTCGTCGCGGTCAATGGCAAAAGGCGCTTATCTTCAATCTGGGTGTTTCTGCGTGCTGCTCCGGCCCAAAGAGTGCCCGGCGGAAAACGACAACGCAGGCATGTCGAGTGCCACTGTCTGCACCTGCACAGAAATTTTTGAGCAGATATCTCCTTCCATTCGGCCGGAATTGCAAGAAGTTTGTGCATCTTCTATGTTCGTCGCGGTCAATGACAAAAAGGCGCTTATCTTCAATCTAGGTGTTTCTGCGTGCTGCTCCGGCCCAAAGAGTGCCCGGCGGAAAACGACAACGCAGGCATGTCGGGTGCCACTGTCTGCACATGCACAGAAAGTTTTGAGCAGATATCTTCTTTCGTTCGGCCGGAATTGCAAGACGTTTGTGCATCTTCAATATTGGTCGCGGTCAATGTCAAAAAGCCCTTATCTGCAATCTAGGTGTTTCTGCGTGCTGCGCCGGCCCAATGAGTGCCCGGCGGAAAACGACAACGCAGGCATGTCGGGTGCCACTGTCTACACCTGCACAGAAAGTTTTGAACAGATATCTCCTTCCATTCGGCCGGAATTGCAAGACGTTTGTGCATCTTCTATGTTCGTCGCGGTCAATGGCAAAAGGCGCTTATCTTCAATCTAGGTGTTTCTGCGTGCTGCTCCGGCTCAAAGAGTGCCCGGCGGAAAACGACAACGCAGGCATGTCGGGTGCCACTGTCTGCACCTGCACAGACATTTTTGAGCAGATATCTCCTTCCGTTCTGCCGGAATTGAAAGAAGATTGTGCATCTTCTATGTTCATCGCGGTCAATGGCAAAAGGCGCTTATCTTCAATCTAGGTGTTTCTGCGTGCTGCTCCGGCCCAAAGAGTGCCCGGCGGAAAACGACAACGCAGGCATGTCGGGTGCCACTGTCTACACCTGCACAGAAAGTTTTGAGCAGATATCTCCTTCCATTCGGCTGGAATTGCAAGACGTTTGTGCATCTTCTATGTTCGTCGCAGTCAATGGCAAAAGGCGCTTATCTTCAATCTAGGTGTTTCTGCGTGCTGCTCCGGCCCAAAGAGTGCCCGGCGGAAAACGACAACGCAGGCATGTCGAGTGCCACTGTCTGCACCTGCACAGAAAGTTTTGAGCAGATATCTCCTTCCGTTCGGCCGGAATTGAAAGAAGTTTGCGCATCTTCAATGATGGTCGCGGTCAATGACAAAAAGGCGCTTATCTTCAATCTAGGTGTTTCTGCGTGCTGCGCCAACCCAAAGAGTGCCCGACTGAAAACGATAAGGCAGGCATGTCGGGTGCCACTGTCTGCACCTGCAGAGAAAGTTTTGAGCAGATATCTCCTTCCATTCGGCCGGAATTGCAAGAAGTTTGTGCATCTTCTATGTTCGTCGCGGTCAATGGCAAAAGGCGCTTATCTTCAATCTAGGTGTTTCTGCGTGCTGCTCCGGCCCAAAGAGTGCCCGGCGGAAAACGACAACGCAGGCATGTCGGGTGCCACTGTCTGCACCTGCACAGAAATTTTTGAGCAGATATCTCCTTCCGTTCTGCCGGAATTGAAAGAAGATTGTGCATCTTCTATGTTCGTCGCGGTCAATGGCAAAAGGCGCTTATCTTCAATCTAGGTGTTTCTGCGTGCTGCTCCGGCCCAAAGAGTGCCCGGCGGAAAACGACAACGCAGGCATGTCGGGTGCCACTGTTTGCACCTGCACAGAAATTTTTGAGCAGATATCTCCTTCCGTTCTGCCGGAATTGAAAGAAGACTGTGCATCTTCTATGTTCATCGCGGTCAATGGCAAAAGGCGTTTATCTTCAATCTAGGTGTTTCTGCGTGCTGCTCCGGCCCAAAGAGTGCCCGGCGGAAAACGACAACGCGGGCATGTCGGGTGCCACTGTCTACACCTGCACAGAAAGTTTTGAGCAGATATCTCCTTCCATTCGGCCGGAATTGCTAAAAGTTTGTGCATCTTCTATGTTCGTCGCGGTCAATGGCAAAAGGCGCTTATCTTCAATCTGGGTGTTTCTGCGTGCTGCTCCGGCCCAAAGAGTGCCCGGCGGAAAACGACAACGCAGGCATGTCGGGTGCCACTGTCTACACCTGCACAGAAAGTTTTGAGCAGATATCTCCTTCCATTCGGCCGGAATTGCAAGAAGTTTGTTCATCTTCTATGTTCGTCGCGGTCAATGACAAAAAGGCGCTTATCTTCAATCTAGGTGTTTCTGCGTGCTGCGCCGGCCCAAAGAGTGCCCGGCTGAAAACGACAACGCAGGCATGTCGGGTGCCACTGTCTGCACCTGCACAGAAAGTTTTGAGCAGATATCTTCTTTCGTTCGGCCGGAATTGCAAAACGTTTGTGCATCTTCAATATTGCTCGCGGTCAATGTCAAAAAGCCCTTATCTGCAATCTAGGTGTTTCTGCGTGCTGCTCCGGCCCAAAGAGTGCCCGGCGGAAAACGACAACGCAGTCATGTCAGGTGCCACTGTCTACACCTGCACAGAAAGTTTTGAACAGATATCTCCTTCCATTCGGCCGGAATTGCAAGACGTTTGTGCATCTTCTATGTTCGTCGCGGTCAATGGCAAAAGGCGCTTATCTTCAATCTAGGTGTTTCTGCGTGCTGCTCCGGCCCAAAGAGTGCCCGGCGGAAAACGACAACGCAGGCATGTCGGGTGCCACTGTCTGCACCTGCACAGAAATTTTTGAGCAGATATCTCCTTCCGTTCTGCCGGAATTGAAAGAAGATTGTGCATCTTCTATGTTCATCGCGGTCAATGGCAAAAGGCGCTTATCTTCAATCTAGGTGTTTCTGCGTGCTGCTCCGGCCCAAAGAGTGCCCGGCAGAAAACGACAACGCAGGCATGTCGGGTGCCACTCTCTGCACCTGCACAGAAAGTTTTGAGCAGATATCTCCTTCCATTCGGCTGGAATTGCAAGACGTTTGTGCATCTTCTATGTTCGTCGCATTCAATGGCAAAAGGCGCTTATCTTCAATCTAGGTGTTTCTGCGTGCTGCGCCGGCCCAAAGAGTGCCCGGCGGAAAACGACAACGCAGGCATGTCGAGTGCCAGTGTCTGCACCTGCACAGAAAGTTTTGAGCAGATATCTCCTTCCGTTCGGCCGGAATAGAAAGAAGTTTGTGCATCTTCAATGATGGTCGCGGTCAATGACAAAAAGGCGCTTATCTTCAATCTAGGTGTTTCTGCGTGCTGCGCCGGCCCAAAGAGTGCCCGACTGAAAACGACAAGGCAGGCATGTCGGGTGCCACTGTCTGCACCTGCACAGAAAGTTTTGAGCAGATATCTTCTTTCGTTCGGCCGGAATTGCAAGACGTTTGTGCATCTTCAATATTGGTCGCGGTCAATGTCAAAAAGCCCTTATCTGCAATCTAGGTGTTTCTGCGTGCTGCGCCGGCCCAATGAGTGCCCGGCGGAAAACGACAACGCAGGCATGTCGGGTGCCACTGTCTACACCTGCACAGAAAGTTTTGAACAGATATCTCCTTCCATTCGGCCGGAATTGCAAGACGTTTGTGCATCTTCTATGTTCGTCGCGGTCAATGGCAAAAGGCGCTTATCTTCAATCTAGGTGTTTCTGCGTGCTGCTCCGGCCCAAAGAGTGCCCGGCGGAAAACGACAACGCAGGCATGTCGGGTGCCACTGTCTGCACCTGCACAGACATTTTTGAGCAGATATCTCCTTCCGTTCTGCCGGAATTGAAAGAAGATTGTGCATCTTCTATGTTCATCGCGGTCAATGGCAAAAGGCGCTTATCTTCAATCTAGGTGTTTCTGCGTGCTTCGCCGGCCCAAAGAGTGCCCGGCTGAAAACGACAACGCAGGCATGTCGGGTGCCACTGTCTGCACCTGCACAGAAAGTTTTGAGCAGATATCTTCTTTCGTTCGGCCGGAATTGCAAAACGTTTGTGCATCTTCAATATTGCTCGCGGTCAATGTCAAAAAGCCCTTATCTGCAATCTAGGTGTTTCTGCGTGCTGCTTCGGCCCAAAGAGTGCCCGGCGGAAAACGACAACGCAGGCATGTCGGGTGCCACTGTCTGCACCTGCACAGAAATTTTTGAGCAGATATCTCCTTCCGTTCTGCCGGAATTGAAAGAAGATTGTGCATCTTCTATGTTCGTCGCGGTCAATGGCAAAAGGCGCTTATCTTCAATCTAGGTGTTTCTGCGTGCTGCTCCGGCCCAAAGAGTGCCCGGCGGAAAACGACAACGCAGGCATGTCGGGTGCCACTGTTTGCACCTGCACAGAAATTTTTGAGCAGATATCTCCTTCCGTTCTGCCGGAATTGAAAGAAGACTGTGTATCTTCTATGTTCATCGCGGTCAATGGCAAAAGGCGTTTATCTTCAATCTAGGTGTTTCTGCGTGCTGCTCCGGCCCAAAGAGTGCCCGGCGGAAAACGACAACGCGGGCATGTCGGGTGCCACTGTCTACACCTGCACAGAAAGTTTTGAGCAGATATCTCCTTCCATTCGGCCGGAATTGCTAAAAGTTTGTGCATCTTCTATGTTCGTCGCGGTCAATGGCAAAAGGCGCTTATCTTCAATCTGGGTGTTTCTGCGTGCTGCTCCGGCCCAAAGAGTGCCCGGCGGAAAACGACAACGCAGGCATGTCGGGTGCCACTGTCTACACCTGCACAGAAAGTTTTGAGCAGATATCTCCTTCCATTCGGCCGGAATTGCAAGAAGTTTGTGCATCTTCTATGTTCGTCGCGGTCAATGACAAAAAGGCGCTTATCTTCAATCTAGGTGTTTCTGCGTGCTGCGCCGGCCCAAAGAGTGCCCGGCTGAAAACGACAACGCAGGCATTTCGGGTGCCACTGTCTGCACCTGCACAGAAAGTTTTGAGCAGATATCTTCTTTCGTTCGGCCGGAATTGCAAAACGTTTGTGCATCTTCAATATTGCTCGCGGTCAATGTCAAAAAGCCCTTATCTGCAATCTAGGTGTTTCTGCGTGCTGCTCCGGCCCAAAGAGTGCCCGGCGGAAAACGACAACGCAGGCATGTCGGGTGCCACTGTCTACACCTGCACAGAAAGTTTTAAACAGATATCTCCTTCCATTCGGCCGGAATTGCAAGACGTTTGTGCATCTTCTATGTTCGTCGCGGTCAATGGCAAAAGGCGCTTATCTTCAATCTGGGTGTTTCTGCGTGCTGCTCCGGCCCAAAGAGTGCCCGGCGGAAAACGACAACGCAGGCATGTCGGGTGCCACTGTCTACACCTGCACAGAAAGTTTTGAGCAGATATCTCCTTCCATTCGGCCGGAATTGCAAGAAGTTTGTGCATCTTCTATGTTCGTCGCGGTCAATGACAAAAAGGCGCTTATCTTCAATCTAGGTGTTTCTGCGTGCTGCGCCGGCCAAAAGAGTGCCCGGCTGAAAACGACAACGCAGGCATGTCGGGTGCCACTGTCTGCACCTGCACAGAAAGTTTTGAGCAGATATCTTCTTTCGTTCGGCCGGAATTGCAAAACGTTTGTGCATCTTCAATATTGCTCGCGGTCAATGTCAAAAAGCCCTTATCTGCAATCTAGGTGTTTCTGCGTGCTGCTCCGGCCCAAAGAGTGCCCGGCGGAAAACGACAACGCAGGCATGTCGGGTGCCACTGTCTACACCTGCACAGAAAGTTTTGAACAGATATCTCCTTCCATTCGGCCGGAATTGCAAGACGTTTGTGCATCTTCTATGTTCGTCGCGGTCAATGGCAAAAGGCGCTTATCTTCAATCTAGGTGTTTCTGCGTGCTGCTCCGGCCCAAAGAGTGCCCGGCGGAAAACGACAACGCAGGCATGTCGGGTGCCACTGTCTGCACCTGCACAGAATTTTTTGAGCAGATATCTCCTTCCGTTCTGCCGGAATTGAAAGAAGATTGTGCATCTTCTATGTTCATCGCGGTCAATGGCAAAAGGCGCTTATCTTCAATCTAGGTGTTTCTGCGTGCTGCTCCGGCCCAAAGAGTGCCCGGCAGAAAACGACAACGCAGGCATGTCGGGTGCCACTGTCTGCACCTGCACAGAAAGTTTTGAGCAGATATCTCCTTCCATTCGGCTGGAATTGCAAGACGTTTGTGCATCTTCTATGTTCGTCGCATTCAATGGCAAAAGGCGCTTATCTTCAATCTAGGTGTTTCTGCGTGCTGCGCCGGCCCAAAGAGTGCCCGGCGGAAAACGACAACGCAGGCATGTCGAGTGCCAGTGTCTGCACCTGCACAGAAAGTTTTGAGCAGATATCTCCTTCCGTTCGGCCGGAATTGAAAGAAGTTTGTGCATCTTCAATGATGGTCGCGGTCAATGACAAAAAGGCGCTTATCTTCAATCTAGGTGTTTCTGCGTGCTGCTCCGGCCCAAAGAGTGCCCGGCGGAAAAAGACAACGCAGGCATGTCGAGTGCCACTGTCTGCACCTGCACAGAAATTTTTGAGCAGATATCTCCTTCCATTCGGCCGGAATTGCAAGAAGTTTGTGCATCTTCTATGTTCGTCGCGGTCAATGACAAAAAGGCGCTTATCTTCAATCTAGGTGTTTCTGCGTGCTGCGCCGGCCCAAAGAGTGCCCGACTGAAAACGACAAGGCAGGCATGTCGGGTGCCACTGTCTGCACCTGCACAGAAAGTTTTGAGCAGATATCTTCTTTCGTTCGGCCGGAATTGCAAGACGTTTGTGCATCTTCAATATTGGTCGCGGTCAATGTCAAAAAGCCCTTATCTGCAATCTAGGTGTTTCTGCGTGCTGCGCCGGCCCAATGAGTGCCCGGCGGAAAACGACTACGCAGGCATGTCGGGTGCCACTGTCTACACCTGCACAGAAAGTTTTGAACAGATATCTCCTTCCATTCGGCCGGAATTGCAAGACGTTTGTGCATCTTCTATGTTCGTCGCGGTCAATGGCAAAAGGCGCTTATCTTCAATCTAGGTGTTTCTGCGTGCTGCTCCGGCTCAAAGAGTGCCCGGCGGAAAACGACAACGCAGGCATGTCGGGTGCCACTGTCTGCACCTGCACAGACATTTTTGAGCAGATATCTCCTTCCGTTCTGCCGGAATTGAAAGAAGATTGTGCATCTTCTATGTTCATCGCGGTCAATGGCAAAAGGCGCTTATCTTCAATCTAGGTGTTTCTGCGTGCTGCTCCGGCCCAAAGAGTGCCCGGCGGAAAACGACAACGCAGGCATGTCGAGTGCCACTGTCTGCACCTGCACAGAAAGTTTTGAGCAGATATCTCCTTCCGTTCGGCCGGAATTGAAAGAAGTTTGCGCATCTTCAATGATGGTCGCGGTCAATGACAAAAAGGCGCTTATCTTCAATCTAGGTGTTTCTGCGTGCTGCGCCAACCCAAAGAGTGCCCGACTGAAAACGATAAGGCAGGCATGTCGGGTGCCACTGTCTGCACCTGCACAGAAAGTTTTGAGCAGATATCTCCTTCCATTCGGCCGGAATTGCAAGAAGTTTGTGCATCTTCTATGTTCGTCGCGGTCAATGGCAAAAGGCGCTTATCTTCAATCTAGGTGTTTCTGCGTGCTGCTCCGGCCCAAAGAGTGCCCGGCGGAAAACGACAACGCAGGCATGTCGGGTGCCACTGTCTGCACCTGCACAGAAATTTTTGAGCAGATATCTCCTTCCGTTCTGCCGGAATTGAAAGAAGATTGTGCATCTTCTATGTTCATCGCGGTCAATGGCAAAAGGCGCTTATCTTCAATCTAGGTGTTTCTGCGTGCTGCTCCGGCCCAAAGAGTGCCCGGCGGAAAACGACAACGCAGGCATGTCGGGTGCCACTGTTTGCACCTGCACAGAAATTTTTGAGCAGATATCTCCTTCCGTTCTGCCGGAATTGAAAGAAGACTGTGCATCTTCTATGTTCATCGCGGTCAATGGCAAAAGGCGTTTATCTTCAATCTAGGTGTTTCTGCGTGCTGCTCCGGCCCAAAGAGTGCCCGGCGGAAAACGACAACGCGGGCATGTCGGGTGCCACTGTCTACACCTGCACAGAAAGTTTTGAGCAGATATCTCCTTCCATTCGGCCGGAATTGCTAAAAGTTTGTGCATCTTCTATGTTCGTCGCGGTCAATGGCAAAAGGCGCTTATCTTCAATCTGGGTGTTTCTGCGTGCTGCTCCGGCCCAAAGAGTGCCCGGCGGAAAACGACAACGCAGGCATGTCGGGTGCCACTGTCTACACCTGCACAGAAAGTTTTCAGCAGATATCTCCTTCCATTCGGCCGGAATTGCAAGAAGTTTGTGCATCTTCTATGTTCGTCGCGGTCAATGACAAAAAGGCGCTTATCTTCAATCTAGGTGTTTCTGCGTGCTGCGCCGGCCCAAAGAGTGCCCGGCTGAAAACGACAACGCAGGCATGTCGGGTGCCACTGTCTGCACCTGCACAGAAAGTTTTGAGCAGATATCTTCTTTCGTTCGGCCGGAATTGCAAAACGTTTGTGCATCTTCAATATTGCTCGCGGTCAATGTCAAAAAGCCCTTATCTGCAATCTAGGTGTTTCTGCGTGCTGCGCCGGCCCAAAGAGTGCCCGGCTGAAAACGACAACGCAGGCATGTCGGGTGCCACTGTCTGCACCTGCACAGAAAGTTTTGAGCAGATATCTTCTTTCGTTCGGCCGGAATTGCAAAACGTTTGTGCATCTTCAATATTGCTCGCGGTCAATGTCAAAAAGCCCTTATCTGCAATCTAGGTGTTTCTGCGTGCTGCTCCGGCCCAAAGAGTGCCCGGCGGAAAACGACAACGCAGTCATGTCGGGTGCCACTGTCTACACCTGCACAGAAAGTTTTGAACAGATATCTCCTTCCATTCGGCCGGAATTGCAAGACGTTTGTGCATCTTCTATGTTCGTCGCGGTCAATGGCAAAAGGCGCTTATCTTCAATCTAGGTGTTTCTGCGTGCTGCTCCGGCCCAAAGAGTGCCCGGCGGAAAACGACAACGCAGGCATGTCCGGTGCCACTGTCTGCACCTGCACGGAAATTTTTGAGCAGATATCTCCTTCCGTTCTGCCGGAATTGAAAGAAGATTGTGCATCTTCTATGTTCATCGCGGTCAATGGCAAAAGGCGCTTATCTTCAATCTAGGTGTTTCTGCGTGCTGCTCCGGCCCAAAGAGTGCCCGGCAGAAAACGACAACGCAGGCATGTCGGGTGCCACTCTCTGCACCTGCACAGAAAGTTTTGAGCAGATATCTCCTTCCATTCGGCTGGAATTGCAAGACGTTTGTGCATCTTCTATGTTCGTCGCAGTCAATGGCAAAAGGCGCTTATCTTCAATCTAGGTGTTTCTGCGTGCTGCTCCGGCCCAAAGAGTGCCCGGCGGAAAACGACAACGCAGGCATGTCGAGTGCCACTGTCTGCACCTGCACAGAAAGTTTTGAGTAGATATCTTCTTTCGTTCGGCCGGAATTGCAAGACGTTTGTGCATCTTCAATATTGGTCGCTGTCAATGTCAAAAAGCCCTTATCTGCAATCTAGGTGTTTCTGCGTGCTGCTACGGCCCAAAGAGTGCCCGGCAGAAAACGACAACGCAAGCATGTCGGGTGCCACTGTCTGCACCTGCACAGAAAGTTTTGAGCAGATATCTCCTTCCGTTCGGCCGGAATTGAAAGAAGTTTGTGCATCTTCAATGATGGTCGCGATCAATGACAAAAAGGCGCTTATCTTCAATCTAGGTGTTTCTGCGTGCTGCGCCGGCCCAAAGAGTGCCCGACTGAAAACGACAAGGCAGGCATGTCGGGTGCCACTGTCTGCACCTGCACAGAAAGTTTTGAGCAGATATCTCCTTCCGTTCGGCCGGAATTGAAAGAAGATTGTGCATCTTCAATGTAGGTCGCGGTCAATGACAAAAAGGCGCTTATCTTCAATCTAGGTGTTTCTGCGTGCTGCGCCGGCCCAAAGAGTGCCCGGCGGATAACGACAACGCAGGCATGTCGGGTGCCACTGTCTGCACCTGCACAGAAATTTTTGAGCAGATATCTCCTTCCATTCGGCCGGAATTGCAAGAAGTTTGTGCATCTTCTATGTTCGTCGCGGTCAATGGCAAAAGGCGCTTATCTTCAATCTGGGTGTTTCTGCGTGCTGCTCCGGCCCAAAGAGTGCCCGGCGGAAAACGACAACGCAGGCATGTCGGGTGCCACTGTCTACACCTGCACAGAAAGTTTTGAGCAGATATCTCCTTCCATTCGGCCGGAATTGCAAGAAGTTTGTGCATCTTCTATGTTCGTCGCGGTCAATGGCAAAAGGCGCTTATCTTCAATCTAGGTGTTTCTGCGTGCTGCTCTAGCCCAAAGAGTGCCCGGCGGAAAACGACAACGCAGGCATGTCGGGTGCCACTGTCTGCACCTGCACAGAAATTTTTGAGCAGATATCTCCTTCCGTTCTGCCGGAATTGAAAGAAGATTGTGCATCTTCTATGTTCGTCGCGGTCAATGGCAAAAGGCGCTTATCTTCAATCTAGGTGTTTCTGCGTGCTGCTCCGGCCCAAAGAGTGCCCGGCGGAAAACGACAACGCAGGCATGTCGGGTGCCACTGTTTGCACCTGCACAGAAATTTTTGAGCAGATATCTCCTTCCGTTCTGCCGGAATTGAAAGAAGACTGTGCATCTTCTATGTTCATCGCGGTCAATGGCAAAAGGCGTTTATCTTCAATCTAGGTGTTTCTGCGTGCTGCTCCGGCCCAAAGAGTGCCCGGCGGAAAACGACAACGCGGGCATGTCGGGTGCCACTGTCTGCACCTGCACAGAAATTTTTGAGCAGATATCTCCTTCCGTTCTGCCGGAATTGAAAGAAGATTGTGCATCTTCTATGTTCATCGCGGTCAATGGCAAAAGGCGCTTATCTTCAATCTGGGTGTTTCTGCGTGCTGCTCCGGCCCAAAGAGTGCCCGGCGGAAAACGACAACGCAGGCATGTCGGGTGCCACTGTCTACACCTGCACAGAAAGTTTTGAGCAGATATCTCCTTCCATTCGGCCGGAATTGCAAGAAGTTTGTGCATCTTCTATGTTCGTCGCGGTCAATGACAAAAAGGCGCTTATCTTCAATCTAGGTGTTTCTGCGTGCTGCGCCGGCCCAAAGAGTGCCCGGCTGAAAACGACAACGCAGGCATGTCGGGTGCCACTGTCTGCACCTGCACAGAAAGTTTTGAGCAGATATCTTCTTTCGTTCGGCCGGAATTGCAAAACGTTTGTGCATCTTCAATATTGCTCGCGGTCAATGTCAAAAAGCCCTTATCTGCAATCTAGGTGTTTCTGCGTGCTGCGCCGGCCCAAAGAGTGCCCGGCTGAAAACGACAACGCAGGCATGTCGGGTGCCACTGTCTGCACCTGCACAGAAAGTTTTGAGCAGATATCTTCTTTCGTTCGGCCGGAATTGCAAAACGTTTGTGCATCTTCAATATTGCTCGCGGTCAATGTCAAAAAGCCCTTATCTGCAATCTAGGTGTTTCTGCGTGCTGCTCCGGCCCAAAGAGTGCCCGGCGGAAAACGACAACGCAGTCATGTCGGGTGCCACTGTCTACACCTGCACAGAAAGTTTTGAACAGATATCTCCTTCCATTCGGCCGGAATTGCAAGACGTTTGTGCATCTTCTATGTTCGTCGCGGTCAATGGCAAAAGGCGCTTATCTTCAATCTAGGTGTTTCTGCGTGCTGCTCCGGCCCAAAGAGTGCCCGGCGGAAAACGACAACGCAGGCATGTCGGGTGCCACTGTCTGCACCTGCACAGAAATTTTTGAGCAGATATCTCCTTCCGTTCTGCCGGAATTGAAAGAAGATTGTGCATCTTCTATGTTCATCGCGGTCAATGGCAAAAGGCGCTTATCTTCAATCTAGGTGTTTCTGCGTGCTGCTCCGGCCCAAAGAGTGCCCGGCAGAAAACGACAACGCAGGCATGTCGGGTGCCACTCTCTGCACCTGCACAGAAAGTTTTGAGCAGATATCTCCTTCCATTCGGCTGGAATTGCAAGACGTTTGTGCATCTTCTATGTTCGTCGCAGTCAATGGCAAAAGGCGCTTATCTTCAATCTAGGTGTTTCTGCGTGCTGCTCCGGCCCAAAGAGTGCCCGGCGGAAAACGACAACGCAGGCATGTCGAGTGCCACTGTCTGCACCTGCACAGAAAGTTTTGAGTAGATATCTTCTTTCGTTCGGCCGGAATTGCAAGACGTTTGTGCATCTTCAATATTGGTCGCTGTCAATGTCAAAAAGCCCTTATCTGCAATCTAGGTGTTTCTGCGTGCTGCTAAGGCCCAAAGAGTGCCCGGCAGAAAACGACAACGCAGGCATGTCGGGTGCCACTGTCTGCACCTGCACAGAAAGTTTTGAGCAGATATCTCCTTCCGTTCGGCCGGAATTGAAAGAAGTTTGTGCATCTTCAATGATGGTCGCGATCAATGACAAAAAGGCGCTTATCTTCAATCTAGGTGTTTCTGCGTGCTGCGCCGGCCCAAAGAGTGCCCGACTGAAAACGACAAGGCAGGCATGTCGGGTGCCACTGTCTGCACCTGCACAGAAAGTTTTGAGCAGATATCTCCTTCCGTTCGGCCGGAATTAAAAGAAGATTGTGCATCTTCAATGTAGGTCGCGGTCAATGACAAAAAGGCGCTTATCTTCAATCTAGGTGTTTCTGCGTGCTGCGCCGGCCCAAAGAGTGCCCGGCGGAAAACGACAACGCAGGCATGTCGGGTGCCACTGTCTGCACCTGCACAGAAATTTTTGAGCAGATATCTCCTTCCATTCGGCCGGAATTGCAAGACGTTTGTGCATCTTCTATGTTCGTCGCATTCAATGGCAAAAGGCGCTTATCTTCAATCTAGGTGTTTTTGCGTGCTGCGCCGGCCCAAAGAGTGCCCGGCGGAAAACGACAACGCAGGCATGTCGAGTGCCAGTGTCTGCACCTGCACAGAAAGTTTTGAGCAGATATCTCCTTCCGTTCGGCCGGAATTGAAAGAAGTTTGTGCATCTTCAATGATGGTCGCGGTCAATGACAAAAAGGCGCTTATCTTCAATCTAGGTGTTTCTGCGTGCTGCTCCGGCCCAAAGAGTGCCCGGCGGAAAACGACAACGCAGGCATGTCGAGTGCCACTGTCTGCACCTGCACAGAAATTTTTGAGCAGATATCTCCTTCCATTCGGCCGGAATTGCAAGAAGTTTGTGCATCTTCTATGTTCGTCGCGGTCAATGACAAAAAGGCGCTTATCTTCAATCTAGGTGTTTCTGCGTGCTGCGCCGGCCCAAAGAGTGCCCGACTGAAAACGACAAGGCAGGCATGTCGGGTGCCACTGTCTGCACCTGCACAGAAAGTTTTGAGCAGATATCTTCTTTCGTTCGGCCGGAATTGCAAGACGTTTGTGCATCTTCAATATTGGTCGCGGTCAATGTCAAAAAGCCCTTATCTGCAATCTAGGTGTTTCTGCGTGCTGCGCCGGCCCAATGAGTGCCCGGCGGAAAACGACTACGCAGGCATGTCGGGTGCCACTGTCTACACCTGCACAGAAAGTTTTGAACAGATATCTCCTTCCATTCGGCCGGAATTGCAAGACGTTTGTGCATCTTCTATGTTCGTCGCGGTCAATGGCAAAAGGCGCTTATCTTCAATCTAGGTGTTTCTGCGTGCTGCTCCGGCTCAAAGAGTGCCCGGCGGAAAACGACAACGCAGGCATGTCGGGTGCCACTGTCTGCACCTGCACAGACATTTTTGAGCAGATATCTCCTTCCGTTCTGCCGGAATTGAAAGAAGATTGTGCATCTTCTATGTTCATCGCGGTCAATGGCAAAAGGCGCTTATCTTCAATCTAGGTGTTTCTGCGTGCTGCTCCGGCCCAAAGAGTGCCCGGCGGAAAACGACAACGCAGGCATGTCGGGTGCCACTGTCTACACCTGCACAGAAAGTTTTGAGCAGATATCTCCTTCCATTCGGCTGGAATTGCAAGACGTTTGTGCATCTTCTATGTTCGTCGCAGTCAATGGCAAAAGGCGCTTATCTTCAATCTAGGTGTTTCTGCGTGCTGCTCCGGCCCAAAGAGTGCCCGGCGGAAAACGACAACGCAGGCATGTCGAGTGCCACTGTCTGCACCTGCACAGAAAGTTTTGAGCAGATATCTCCTTCCGTTCGGCCGGAATTGAAAGAAGTTTGCGCATCTTCAATGATGGTCGCGGTCAATGACAAAAAGGCGCTTATCTTCAATCTAGGTGTTTCTGCGTGCTGCGCCAACCCAAAGAGTGCCCGACTGAAAACGATAAAGCAGGCATGTCGGGTGCCACTGTCTGCACCTGCACAGAAAGTTTTGAGCAGATATCTCCTTCCATTCGGCCGGAATTGCAAGAAGTTTGTGCATCTTCTATGTTCGTCGCGGTCAATGGCAAAAGGCGCTTATCTTCAATCTAGGTGTTTCTGCGTGCTGCTCCGGCCCAAAGAGTGCCCGGCGGAAAACGACAACGCAGGCATGTCGGGTGCCACTGTCTGCACCTGCACAGAAATTTTTGAGCAGATATCTCCTTCCGTTCTGCCGGAATTGAAAGAAGATTGTGCATCTTCTATGTTCGTCGCGGTCAATGGCAAAAGGCGCTTATCTTCAATCTAGGTGTTTCTGCGTGCTGCTCCGGCCCAAAGAGTGCCCGGCGGAAAACGACAACGCAGGCATGTCGGGTGCCACTGTTTGCACCTGCACAGAAATTTTTGAGCAGATATCTCCTTCCGTTCTGCCGGAATTGAAAGAAGACTGTGCATCTTCTATGTTCATCGCGGTCAATGGCAAAAGGCGTTTATCTTCAATCTAGGTGTTTCTGCGTGCTGCTCCGGCCCAAAGAGTGCCCGGCGGAAAACGACAACGCGGGCATGTCGGGTGCCACTGTCTACACCTGCACAGAAAGTTTTGAGCAGATATCTCCTTCCATTCGGCCGGAATTGCTAAAAGTTTGTGCATCTTCTATGTTCGTCGCGGTCAATGGCAAAAGGCGCTTATCTTCAATCTGGGTGTTTCTGCGTGCTGCTCCGGCCCAAAGAGTGCCCGGCGGAAAACGACAACGCAGGCATGTCGGGTGCCACTGTCTACACCTGCACAGAAAGTTTTCAGCAGATATCTCCTTCCATTCGGCCGGAATTGCAAGAAGTTTGTGCATCTTCTATGTTCGTCGCGGTCAATGACAAAAAGGCGCTTATCTTCAATCTTGGTGTTTCTGCGTGCTGCGCCGGCCCAAAGAGTGCCCGGCTGAAAACGACAACGCAGGCATGTCGGGTGCCACTGTCTGCACCTGCACAGAAAGTTTTGAGCAGATATCTTCTTTCGTTCGGCCGGAATTGCAAAACGTTTGTGCATCTTCAATATTGCTCGCGGTCAATGTCAAAAAGCCCTTATCTGCAATCTAGGTGTTTCTGCGTGCTGCGCCGGCCCAAAGAGTGCCCGGCTGAAAACGACAACGCAGGCATGTCCGGTGCCACTGTCTGCACCTGCACGGAAATTTTTGAGCAGATATCTCCTTCCGTTCTGCCGGAATTGAAAGAAGATTGTGCATCTTCTATGTTCATCGCGGTCAATGGCAAAAGGCGCTTATCTTCAATCTAGGTGTTTCTGCGTGCTGCTCCGGCCCAAAGAGTGCCCGGCAGAAAACGACAACGCAGGCATGTCGGGTGCCACTCTCTGCACCTGCACAGAAAGTTTTGAGCAGATATCTCCTTCCATTCGGCTGGAATTGCAAGACGTTTGTGCATCTTCTATGTTCGTCGCAGTCAATGGCAAAAGGCGCTTATCTTCAATCTAGGTGTTTCTGCGTGCTGCTCCGGCCCAAAGAGTGCCCGGCGGAAAACGACAACGCAGGCATGTCGAGTGCCACTGTCTGCACCTGCACAGAAAGTTTTGAGTAGATATCTTCTTTCGTTCGGCCGGAATTGCAAGACGTTTGTGCATCTTCAATATTGGTCGCTGTCAATGTCAAAAAGCCCTTATCTGCAATCTAGGTGTTTCTGCGTGCTGCTACGGCCCAAAGAGTGCCCGGCAGAAAACGACAACGCAAGCATGTCGGGTGCCACTGTCTGCACCTGCACAGAAAGTTTTGAGCAGATATCTCCTTCCGTTCGGCCGGAATTGAAAGAAGTTTGTGCATCTTCAATGATGGTCGCGATCAATGACAAAAAGGCGCTTATCTTCAATCTAGGTGTTTCTGCGTGCTGCGCCGGCCCAAAGAGTGCCCGACTGAAAACGACAAGGCAGGCATGTCGGGTGCCACTGTCTGCACCTGCACAGAAAGTTTTGAGCAGATATCTCCTTCCGTTCGGCCGGAATTGAAAGAAGATTGTGCATCTTCAATGTAGGTCGCGGTCAATGACAAAAAGGCGCTTATCTTCAATCTAGGTGTTTCTGCGTGCTGCGCCGGCCCAAAGAGTGCCCGGCGGATAACGACAACGCAGGCATGTCGGGTGCCACTGTCTGCACCTGCACAGAAATTTTTGAGCAGATATCTCCTTCCATTCGGCCGGAATTGCAAGAAGTTTGTGCATCTTCTATGTTCGTCGCGGTCAATGGCAAAAGGCGCTTATCTTCAATCTGGGTGTTTCTGCGTGCTGCTCCGGCCCAAAGAGTGCCCGGCGGAAAACGACAACGCAGGCATGTCGGGTGCCAATGTCTACACCTGCACAGAAAGTTTTGAGCAGATATCTCCTTCCATTCGGCCGGAATTGCAAGAAGTTTGTGCATCTTCTATGTTCGTCGCGGTCAATGGCAAAAGGCGCTTATCTTCAATCTAGGTGTTTCTGCGTGCTGCTCTAGCCCAAAGAGTGCCCGGCGGAAAACGACAACGCAGGCATGTCGGGTGCCACTGTCTGCACCTGCACAGAAATTTTTGAGCAGATATCTCCTTCCGTTCTGCCGGAATTGAAAGAAGAATATGCATCTTCTATGTTCGTCGCGGTCAATGGCAAAAGGCGCTTATCTTCAATCTAGGTGTTTCTGCGTGCTGCTCCGGCCCAAAGAGTGCCCGGCGGAAAACGACAACGCAGGCATGTCGGGTGCCACTGTTTGCACCTGCACAGAAATTTTTGAGCAGATATCTCCTTCCGTTCTGCCGGAATTGAAAGAAGACTGTGCATCTTCTATGTTCATCGCGGTCAATGGCAAAAGGCGTTTATCTTCAATCTAGGTGTTTCTGCGTGCTGCTCCGGCCCAAAGAGTGCCCGGCGGAAAACGACAACGCGGGCATGTCGGGTGCCACTGTCTGCACCTGCACAGAAATTTTTGAGCAGATATCTCCTTCCGTTCTGCCGGAATTGAAAGAAGATTGTGCATCTTCTATGTTCATCGCGGTCAATGGCAAAAGGCGCTTATCTTCAATCTGGGTGTTTCTGCGTGCTGCTCCGGCCCAAAGAGTGCCCGGCGGAAAACGACAACGCAGGCATGTCGGGTGCCACTGTCTACACCTGCACAGAAAGTTTTGAGCAGATATCTCCTTCCATTCGGCCGGAATTGCAAGAAGTTTGTGCATCTTCTATGTTCGTCGCGGTCAATGACAAAAAGGCGCTTATCTTCAATCTAGGTGTTTCTGCGTGCTGCGCCGGCCCAAAGAGTGCCCGGCTGAAAACGACAACGCAGGCATGTCGGGTGCCACTGTCTGCACCTGCACAGAAAGTTTTGAGCAGATATCTTCTTTCGTTCGGCCGGAATTGCAAAACGTTTGTGCATCTTCAATATTGCTCGCGGTCAATGTCAAAAAGCCCTTATCTGCAATCTAGGTGTTTCTGCGTGCTGCGCCGGCCCAAAGAGTGCCCGGCTGAAAACGACAACGCAGGCATGTCGGGTGCCACTGTCTGCACCTGCACAGAAAGTTTTGAGCAGATATCTTCTTTCGTTCGGCCGGAATTGCAAAACGTTTGTGCATCTTCAATATTGCTCGCGGTCAATGTCAAAAAGCCCTTATCTGCAATCTAGGTGTTTCTGCGTGCTGCTCCGGCCCAAAGAGTGCCCGGCGGAAAACGACAACGCAGTCATGTCGGGTGCCACTGTCTACACCTGCACAGAAAGTTTTGAACAGATATCTCCTTCCATTCGGCCGGAATTGCAAGACGTTTGTGCATCTTCTATGTTCGTCGCGGTCAATGGCAAAAGGCGCTTATCTTCAATCTAGGTGTTTCTGCGTGCTGCTCCGGCCCAAAGAGTGCCCGGCGGAAAACGACAACGCAGGCATGTCGGGTGCCACTGTCTGCACCTGCACAGAAATTTTTGAGCAGATATCTCCTTCCGTTCTGCCGGAATTGAAAGAAGATTGTGCATCTTCTATGTTCATCGCGGTCAATGGCAAAAGGCGCTTATCTTCAATCTAGGTGTTTCTGCGTGCTGCTCCGGCCCAAAGAGTGCCCGGCAGAAAACGACAACGCAGGCATGTCGGGTGCCACTCTCTGCACCTGCACAGAAAGTTTTGAGCAGATATCTCCTTCCATTCGGCTGGAATTGCAAGACGTTTGTGCATCTTCTATGTTCGTCGCAGTCAATGGCAAAAGGCGCTTATCTTCAATCTAGGTGTTTCTGCGTGCTGCTCCGGCCCAAAGAGTGCCCGGCGGAAAACAACAACGCAGGCATGTCGAGTGCCACTGTCTGCACCTGCACAGAAAGTTTTGAGTAGATATCTTCTTTCGTTCGGCCGGGATTGCAAGACGTTTGTGCATCTTCAATATTGGTCGCTGTCAATGTCAAAAAGCCCTTATCTGCAATCTAGGTGTTTCTGCGTGCTGCTAAGGCCCAAAGAGTGCCCGGCAGAAAACGACAACGCAGGCATGTCGGGTGCCACTGTCTGCACCTGCACAGAAAGTTTTGAGCAGATATCTCCTTCCGTTCGGCCGGAATTGAAAGAAGTTTGTGCATCTTCAATGATGGTCGCGATCAATGACAAAAAGGCGCTTATCTTCAATCTAGGTGTTTCTGCGTGCTGCGCCGGCCCAAAGAGTGCCCGACTGAAAACGACAAGGCAGGCATGTCGGGTGCCACTGTCTGCACCTGCACAGAAAGTTTTGAGCAGATATCTCCTTCCGTTCGGCCGGAATTAAAAGAAGATTGTGCATCTTCAATGTAGGTCGCGGTCAATGACAAAAAGGCGCTTATCTTCAATCTAGGTGTTTCTGCGTGCTGCGCCGGCCCAAAGAGTGCCCGGCGGAAAACGACAACGCAGGCATGTCGGGTGCCACTGTCTGCACCTGCACAGAAATTTTTGAGCAGATATCTCCTTCCATTCGGCCGGAATTGCAAGAAGTTTGTGCATCTTCTATGTTCGTCGCGGTCAATGGCAAAAGGCGCTTATCTTCAATCTGGGTGTTTCTGCGTGCTGCTCCGGCCCAAAGAGTGCCCGGCGGAAAACGACAACGCAGGCATGTCGGGTGCCACTGTCTACACCTGCACAGAAAGTTTTGAGCAGATATCTCCTTCCATTCGGCCGGAATTGCAAGAAGTTTGTGCATCTTCTATGTTCGTCGCGGTCAATGGCAAAAGGCGCTTATCTTCAATCTAGGTGTTTCTGCGTGCTGCTCCGGCCCAAAGAGTGCCCGGCGGAAAACGACAACGCAGGCATGTCGGGTGCCACTGTCTGCACCTGCACAGAAATTTTTGAGCAGATATCTCCTTCCGTTCTGCCGGAATTGAAAGAAGATTGTGCATCTTCTATGTTCGTCGCGGTCAATGGCAAAAGGCGCTTATCTTCAATCTAGGTGTTTCTGCGTGCTGCTCCGGCCCAAAGAGTGCCCGGCGGAAAACGACAACGCAGGCATGTCGGGTGCCACTGTTTGCACCTGCACAGAAATTTTTGAGCAGATATCTCCTTCCGTTCTGCCGGAATTGAAAGAAGACTGTGCATCTTCTATGTTCATCGCGGTCAATGGCAAAAGGCGTTTATCTTCAATCTAGGTGTTTCTGCGTGCTGCTCCGGCCCAAAGAGTGCCCGGCGGAAAACGACAACGCGGGCATGTCGGGTGCCACTGTCTGCACCTGCACAGAAATTTTTGAGCAGATATCTCCTTCCGTTCTGCCGGAATTGAAAGAAGATTGTGCATCTTCTATGTTCATCGCGGTCAATGGCAAAAGGCGCTTATCTTCAATCTGGGTGTTTCTGCGTGCTGCTCCGGCCCAAAGAGTGCCCGGCGGAAAACGACAACGCAGGCATGTCGGGTGCCACTGTCTACACCTGCACAGAAAGTTTTGAGCAGATATCTCCTTCCATTCGGCCGGAATTGCAAGAAGTTTGTGCATCTTCTATGTTCGTCGCGGTCAATGACAAAAAGGCGCTTATCTTCAATCTAGGTGTTTCTGCGTGCTGCGCCGGCCCAAAGAGTGCCCGGCTGAAAACGACAACGCAGGCATGTCGGGTGCCACTGTCTGCACCTGCACAGAAAGTTTTGAGCAGATATCTTCTTTCGTTCGGCCGGAATTGCAAAACGTTTGTGCATCTTCAATATTGCTCGCGGTCAATGTCAAAAAGCCCTTATCTGCAATCTAGGTGTTTCTGCGTGCTGCTCCGGCCCAAAGAGTGCCCGGCGGAAAACGACAACGCAGGCATGTCGGGTGCCACTGTCTACACCTGCACAGAAAGTTTTGAACAGATATCTCCTTCCATTCGGCCGGAATTGCAGGACGTTTGTGCATCTTCTATGTTCGTCGCGGTCAATGGCAAAAGGCGCTTATCTTCAATCTAGGTGTTTCTGCGTGCTGCTCCGGCCCAAAGAGTGCCCGGCGGAAAACGACAACGCAGGCATGTCGGGTGCCACTGTCTGCACCTGCACAGAAATTTTTGAGCAGATATCTCCTTCCGTTCTGCCGGAATTGAAAGAAGATTGTGCATCTTCTATGTTCATCGCGGTCAATGGCAAAAGGCGCTTATCTTCAATCTAGGTGTTTCTGCGTGCTGCTCCGGCCCAAAGAGTGCCCGGCAGAAAACGACAACGCAGGCATGTCGGGTGCCACTCTCTGCACCTGCACAGAAAGTTTTGAGCAGATATCTCCTTCCATTCGGCTGGAATTGCAAGACGTTTGTGCATCTTCTATGTTCGTCGCATTCAATGGCAAAAGGCGCTTATCTTCAATCTAGGTGTTTCTGCGTGCTGCTTCGGCCCAAAGAGTGCCCGGCGGAAAACGACAACGCAGGCATGTCGGGTGCCACTGTCTGCACCTGCACAGAAATTTTTGAGCAGATATCTCCTTCCGTTCTGCCGGAATTGAAAGAAGATTGTGCATCTTCTATGTTCATCGCGGTCAATGGCAAAAGGCGCTTATCTTCAATCTAGGTGTTTCTGCGTGCTGCTCCGGCCCAACGAGTGCCCGGCGGAAAACGACAACGCAGGCATGTCGGGTGCCACTGTCTGCACCTGCAAAGAAATTTTTGAGCAGATATCTCCTTCCGTTCTGCCGGAATTGAAAGAAGATTGTGCATCTTCTATGTTCATCGCGGTCAATGACAAAAAGGCGCTTATCTTCAATCTAGGTGTTTCTGCGTGCTGCGCCGGCCCAAAGAGTGCCCGGCGGAAAACGACAACGCAGGCATGTCGGGTGCCACTGTCTGCACCTGCACAGAAAGTTTTGAGCAGATATCTTCTTTCGTTCGGCCGGAATTGCAAGACGTTTGTGCATCTTCAATATTGGTCGCGGTCAATGTCAAAAAGCCCTTATCTGCAATCTAGGTGTTTCTGCGTGCTGCTCCGGCCCAAAGAGTGCCCGGCGGAAAACGACAACGCAGGCATGTCGAGTGCCACTGTCTGCACCTGCACAGAAATTTTTGAGCAGATATCTCCTTCCATTCGGCCGGAATTGCAAGAAGTTTGTGCATCTTCTATGTTCGTCGCGGTCAATGACAAAAAGGCGCTTATCTTCAATCTAGGTGTTTCTGCGTGCTGCGCCGGCCCAAAGAGTGCCCGACTGAAAACGACAAGGCAGGCATGTCGGGTGCCACTGTCTGCACCTGCACAGAAAGTTTTGAGCAGATATCTTCTTTCGTTCGGCCGGAATTGCAAGACGTTTGTGCATCTTCAATATTGGTCGCGGTCAATGTCAAAAAGCCCTTATCTGCAATCTAGGTGTTTCTGCGTGCTGCGCCGGCCCAATGAGTGCCCGGCGGAAAACGACAACGCAGGCATGTCGGGTGCCACTGTCTACACCTGCACAGAAAGTTTTGAACAGATATCTCCTTCCATTCGGCCGGAATTGCAAGACGTTTGTGCATCTTCTATGTTCGTCGCGGTCAATGGCAAAAGGCGCTTATCTTCAATCTAGGTGTTTCTGCGTGCTGCTCCGGCCCAAAGAGTGCCCGGCGGAAAACGACAACGCAGGCATGTCGGGTGCCACTGTCTACACCTGCACAGAAAGTTTTGAGCAGATATCTCCTTCCATTCGGCTGGAATTGCAAGACGTTTGTGCATCTTCTATGTTCGTCGCAGTCAATGGCAAAAGGCGCTTATCTTCAATCTAGGTGTTTCTGCGTGCTGCTCCGGCCCAAAGAGTGCCCGGCGGAAAACGACAACGCAGGCATGTCGAGTGCCACTGTCTGCACCTGCACAGAAAGTTTTGAGCAGATATCTCCTTCCGTTCGGCCGGAATTGAAAGAAGTTTGCGCATCTTCAATGATGGTCGCGGTCAATGACAAAAAGGCGCTTATCTTCAATCTAGGTGTTTCTGCGTGCTGCGCCAACCCAAAGAGTGCCCGACTGAAAACGATAAGGCAGGCATGTCGGGTGCCACTGTCTGCACCTGCACAGAAAGTTTTGAGCAGATATCTCCTTCCATTCGGCCGGAATTGCAAGAAGTTTGTGCATCTTCTATGTTCGTCGCGGTCAATGGCAAAAGGCGCTTATCTTCAATCTAGGAGTTTCTGCGTGCTGCTCCGGCCCAAAGAGTGCCCGGCGGAAAACGACAACGCAGGCATGTCGGGTGCCACTGTCTGCACCTGCACAGAAATTTTTGAGCAGATATCTCCTTCCGTTCTGCCGGAATTGAAAGAAGATTGTGCATCTTCTATGTTCGTCGCGGTCAATGGCAAAAGGCGCTTATCTTCAATCTAGGTGTTTCTGCGTGCTGCTCCGGCCCAAAGAGTGCCCGGCGGAAAACGACAACGCAGGCATGTCGGGTGCCACTGTTTGCACCTGCACAGAAATTTTTGAGCAGATATCTCCTTCCGTTCTGCCGGAATTGAAAGAAGACTGTGCATCTTCTATGTTCATCGCGGTCAATGGCAAAAGGCGTTTATCTTCAATCTAGGTGTTTCTGCGTGCTGCTCCGGCCCAAAGAGTGCCCGGCGGAAAACGACAACGCGGGCATGTCGGGTGCCACTGTCTACACCTGCACAGAAAGTTTTGAGCAGATATCTCCTTCCATTCGGCCGGAATTGCTAAAAGTTTGTGCATCTTCTATGTTCGTCGCGGTCAATGGCAAAAGGCGCTTATCTTCAATCTGGGTGTTTCTGCGTGCTGCTCCGGCCCAAAGAGTGCCCGGCGGAAAACGACAACGCAGGCATGTCGGGTGCCACTGTCTACACCTGCACAGAAAGTTTTGAGCAGATATCTCCTTCCATTCGGCCGGAATTGCAAGAAGTTTGTGCATCTTCTATGTTCGTCGCGGTCAATGACAAAAAGGCGCTTATCTTCAATCTAGGTGTTTCTGCGTGCTGCGCCGGCCCAAAGAGTGCCCGGCTGAAAACGACAACGCAGGCATGTCGGGTGCCACTGTCTGCACCTGCACAGAAAGATTTGAGCAGATATCTTCTTTCGTTCGGCCGGAATTGCAAAACGTTTGTGCATCTTCAATATTGCTCGCGGTCAATGTCAAAAAGCCCTTATCTGCAATCTAGGTGTTTCTGCGTGCTGCTCCGGCCCAAAGAGTGCCCGGCGGAAAACGACAACGCAGGCATGTCGGGTGCCACTGTCTACACCTGCACAGAAAGTTTTGAACAGATATCTCCTTCCATTCGGCCGGAATTGCAAGACGTTTGTGCATCTTCTATGTTCGTCGCGGTCAATGGCAAAAGGCGCTTATCTTCAATCTAGGTGTTTCTGCGTGCTGCTCCGGCCCAAAGAGTGCCCGGCGGAAAACGACAACGCAGGCATGTCGGGTGCCACTGTCTACACCTGCACAGAAAGTTTTGAACAGATATCTCCTTCCATTCGGCCGGAATTGCAGGACGTTTGTGCATCTTCTATGTTCGTCGCGGTCAATGGCAAAAGGCGCTTATCTTCAATCTAGGTGTTTCTGCGTGCAGCTCCGGCCCAAAGAGTGCCCGGCGGAAAACGACAACGCAGGCATGTCGGGTGCCACTGTCTGCACCTGCACAGAAATTTTTGAGCAGATATCTCCTTCCGTTCTGCCGGAATTGAAAGAAGATTGTGCATCTTCTATGTTCATCGCGGTCAATGGCAAAAGGCGCTTATCTTCAATCTAGGTGTTTCTGCGTGCTGCTCCGGCCCAAAGAGTGCCCGGCAGAAAACGACAACGCAGGCATGTCGGGTGCCACTCTCTGCACCTGCACAGAAAGTTTTGAGCAGATATCTCCTTCCATTCGGCTGGAATTGCAAGACGTTTGTGCATCTTCTATGTTCGTCGCATTCAATGGCAAAAGGCGCTTATCTTCAATCTAGGTGTTTCTGCGTGCTGCTTCGGCCCAAAGAGTGCCCGGCGGAAAACGACAACGCAGGCATGTCGGGTGCCACTGTCTGCACCTGCACAGAAATTTTTGAGCAGATATCTCCTTCCGTTCTGCCGGAATTGAAAGAAGATTGTGCATCTTCTATGTTCATCGCGGTCAATGGCAAAAGGCGCTTATCTTCAATCTAGGTGTTTCTGCGTGCTGCTCCGGCCCAAAGAGTGCCCGGCGGAAAACGACAACGCAGGCATGTCGGGTGCCACTGTCTGCACCTGCACAGAAAGTTTTGAGCAGATATCTCCTTCCATTCGGCCGGAATTGCAAGAAGTTTGTGCATCTTCTATGTTCGTCGCGGTCAATGGCAAAAGGCGCCTATCTTCAATCTAGGTGTTTCTGCGTGCTGCTCCGGCCCAAAGAGTGCCCGGCGGAAAACGACAACGCAGGCATGTCGGGTGCCACTGTCTGCACCTGCACAGAAATTTTTGAGCAGATATCTCCTTCCGTTCTGCCGGAATTGAAAGAAGATTGTGCATCTTCTATGTTCGTCGCGGTCAATGGCAAAAGGCGCTTATCTTCAATCTAGGTGTTTCTGCGTGCTGCTCCGGCCCAAAGAGTGCCCGGCGGAAAACGACAACGCAGGCATGTCGGGTGCCACTGTTTGCACCTGCACAGAAATTTTTGAGCAGATATCTCCTTCCGTTCTGCCGGAATTGAAAGAAGACTGTGCATCTTCTATGTTCATCGCGGTCAATGGCAAAAGGCGTTTATCTTCAATCTAGGTGTTTCTGCGTGCTGCTCCGGCCCAAAGAGTGCCCGGCGGAAAACGACAACGCGGGCATGTCGGGTGCCACTGTCTACACCTGCACAGAAAGTTTTGAGCAGATATCTCCTTCCATTCGGCCGGAATTGCTAAAAGTTTGTGCATCTTCTATGTTCGTCGCGGTCAATGGCAAAAGGCGCTTATCTTCAATCTGGGTGTTTCTGCGTGCTGCTCCGGCCCAAAGAGTGCCCGGCGGAAAACGACAACGCAGGCATGTCGGGTGCCACTGTCTACACCTGCACAGAAAGTTTTGAGCAGATATCTCCTTCCATTCGGCCGGAATTGCAAGAAGTTTGTGCATCTTCTATGTTCGTCGCGGTCAATGACAAAAAGGCGCTTATCTTCAATCTAGGTGTTTCTGCGTGCTGCGCCGGCCCAAAGAGTGCCCGGCTGAAAACGACAACGCAGGCATGTCGGGTGCCACTGTCTGCACCTGCACAGAAAGTTTTGAGCAGATATCTTCTTTCGTTCGGCCGGAATTGCAAAACGTTTGTGCATCTTCAATATTGCTCGCGGTCAATGTCAAAAAGCCCTTATCTGCAATCTAGGTGTTTCTGCGTGCTGCTCCGGCCCAAAGAGTGCCCGGCGGAAAACGACAACGCAGGCATGTCGGGTGCCACTGTCTACACCTGCACAGAAAGTTTTGAACAGATATCTCCTTCCATTCGGCCGGAATTGCAAGACGTTTGTGCATCTTCTATGTTCGTCGCGGTCAATGGCAAAAGGCGCTTATCTTCAATCTGGGTGTTTCTGCGTGCTGCTCCGGCCCAAAGAGTGCCCGGCGGAAAACGACAACGCAGGCATGTCGGGTGCCACTGTCTACACCTGCACAGAAAGTTTTGAGCAGATATCTCCTTCCATTCGGCCGGAATTGCAAGAAGTTTGTGCATCTTCTATGTTCGTCGCGGTCAATGACAAAAAGGCGCTTATCTTCAATCTAGGTGTTTCTGCGTGCTGCGCCGGCCCAAAGAGTGCCCGGCTGAAAACGACAACGCAGGCATGTCGGGTGCCACTGTCTGCACCTGCACAAAAAGTTTTGAGCAGATATCTTCTTTCGTTCGGCCGGAATTGCAAAACGTTTGTGCATCTTCAATATTGCTCGCGGTCAATGTCAAAAAGCCCTTATCTGCAATCTAGGTGTTTCTGCGTGCTGCTCCGGCCCAAAGAGTGCCCGGCGGAAAACGACAACGCAGGCATGTCGGGTGCCACTGTCTACACCTGCACAGAAAGTTTTGAACAGATATCTCCTTCCATTCGGCCGGAATTGCAAGACGTTTGTGCATCTTCTATGTTCGTCGCGGTCAATGGCAAAAGGCGCTTATCTTCAATCTAGGTGTTTCTGCGTGCTGCTCCGGCCCAAAGAGTGCCCGGCGGAAAACGACAACGCAGGCATGTCGGGTGCCACTGTCTGCACCTGCACAGAATTTTTTGAGCAGATATCTCCTTCCGTTCTGCCGGAATTGAAAGAAGATTGTGCATCTTCTATGTTCATCGCGGTCAATGGCAAAAGGCGCTTATCTTCAATCTAGGTGTTTCTGCGTGCTGCTCCGGCCCAAAGAGTGCCCGGCAGAAAACGACAACGCAGGCATGTCGGGTGCCACTGTCTGCACCTGCACAGAAAGTTTTGAGCAGATATCTCCTTCCATTCGGCTGGAATTGCAAGACGTTTGTGCATCTTCTATGTTCGTCGCATTCAATGGCAAAAGGCGCTTATCTTCAATCTAGGTGTTTCTGCGTGCTGCGCCGGCCCAAAGAGTGCCCGGCGGAAAACGACAACGCAGGCATGTCGAGTGCCAGTGTCTGCACCTGCACAGAAAGTTTTGAGCAGATATCTCCTTCCGTTCGGCCGGAATTGAAAGAAGTTTGTGCATCTTCAATGATGGTCGCGGTCAATGACAAAAAGGCGCTTATCTTCAATCTAGGTGTTTCTGCGTGCTGCTCCGGCCCAAAGAGTGCCCGGCGGAAAACGACAACGCAGGCATGTCGAGTGCCACTGTCTGCACCTGCACAGAAATTTTTGAGCAGATATCTCCTTCCATTCGGCCGGAATTGCAAGAAGTTTGTGCATCTTCTATGTTCGTCGCGGTCAATGACAAAAAGGCGCTTATCTTCAATCTAGGTGTTTCTGCGTGCTGCGCCGGCCTAAAGCGTGCCCGACTGAAAACGACAAGGCAGGCATGTCGGATGCCACTGTCTGCACCTGCACAGAAAGTTTTGAGCAGATATCTTCTTTCGTTCGGCCGGAATTGCAAGACGTTTGTGCATCTTCAATATTGGTCGCGGTCAATGTCAAAAAGCCCTTATCTGCAATCTAGGTGTTTCTGCGTGCTGCGCCGGCCCAATGAGTGCCCGGCGGAAAACGACAACGCAGGCATGTCGGGTGCCACTGTCTACACCTGCACAGAAAGTTTTGAACAGATATCTCCTTCCATTCGGCCGGAATTGCAAGACGTTTGTGCATCTTCTATGTTCGTCGCGGTCAATGGCAAAAGGCGCTTATCTTCAATCTAGGTGTTTCTGCGTGCTGCTCCGGCTCAAAGAGTGCCCGGCGGAAAACGACAACGCAGGCATGTCGGGTGCCACTGTCTGCACCTGCACAGACATTTTTGAGCAGATATCTCCTTCCGTTCTGCCGGAATTGAAAGAAGATTGTGCATCTTCTATGTTCATCGCGGTCAATGGCAAAAGGCGCTTATCTTCAATCTAGGTGTTTCTGCGTGCTGCTCCGGCCCAAAGAGTGCCCGGCGGAAAACGACAACGCAGGCATGTCGGGTGCCACTGTCTACACCTGCACAGAAAGTTTTGAGCAGATATCTCCTTCCATTCGGCTGGAATTGCAAGACGTTTGTGCATCTTCTATGTTCGTCGCAGTCAATGGCAAAAGGCGCTTATCTTTAATCTAGGTGTTTCTGCGTGCTGCTCCGGCCCAAAGAGTGCCCGGCGGAAAACGACAACGCAGGCATGTCGAGTGCCACTGTCTGCACCTGCACAGAAAGTTTTGAGCAGATATCTCCTTCCGTTCGGCCGGAATTGAAAGAAGTTTGTGCATCTTCAATGATGGTCGCGGTCAATGACAAAAAGGCGCTTATCTTCAATCTAGGTGTTTCTGCGTGCTGCGCCAACCCAAAGAGTGCCCGACTGAAAACGATAAGGCAGGCATGTCGAGTGCCACTGTCTGCACCTGCACAGAAAGTTTTGAGCAGATATCTTCTTTCGTTCGGCCGGAATTGCAAGACGTTTGTGCATCTTCAATATTGGTCGCGGTCAATGTCAAAAAGCCCTTATCTGCAATCTAGGTGTTTCTGCGTGCTGCGCCGATCCAAAGAGTGCCCGGCGGAAAACGACAACGCAGGCATGTCGGGTGCCACTGTCTGCACCTGCACAGAAAGTTTTGAGCAGATATCTCCTTCCATTCGGCCGGAATTGCAAGAAGTTTGTGCATCTTCTATGTTCGTCGCGGTCAATGGCAAAAGGCGCTTATCTTCAATCTAGGTGTTTCTGCGTGCTGCTCCGGCCCAAAGAGTGCCCGGCGGAAAACGACAACGCAGGCATGTCGGGTGCCACTGTCTGCACCTGCACAGAAATTTTTTGAGCAGATATCTCCTTCCGTTCTGCCGGAATTGAAAGAAGATTGTGCATCTTCTATGTTCGTCGCGGTCAATGGCAAAAGGCGCTTATCTTCAATCTGGGTGTTTCTGCGTGCTGCTCCGGCCCAAAGAGTGCCCGGCGGAAAACGACAACGCAGGCATGTCGGGTGCCACTGTCTACACCTGCACAGAAAGTTTTGAGCAGATATCTCCTTCCATTCGGCCGGAATTGCAAGAAGTTTGTGCATCTTCTATGTTCGTCGCGGTCAATGACAAAAAGGCGCTTATCTTCAATCTAGGTGTTTCTGCGTGCTGCGCCGGCCCAAAGAGTGCCCGGCTGAAAACGACAACGCAGGCATGTCGGGTGCCACTGTCTTCACCTGCACAGAAAGTTTTGAGCAGATATCTTCTTTCGTTCGGCCGGAATTGCAAAACGTTTGTGCATCTTCAATATTGCTCGCGGTCAATGTCAAAAAGCCCTTATCTGCAATCTAGGTGTTTCTGCGTGCTGCTCCGGCCCAAAGAGTGCCCGGCGGAAAACGACAACGCAGGCATGTCGGGTGCCACTGTCTACACCTGCACAGAAAGTTTTGAACAGATATCTCCTTCCATTCGGCCGGAATTGCAAGACGTTTGTGCATCTTCTATGTTCGTCGCGGTCAATGGCAAAAGGCGCTTATCTTCAATCTAGGTGTTTCTGCGTGCTGCTCCGGCCCAAAGAGTGCCCGGCGGAAAACGACAACGCAGGCATGTCGGGTGCCACTGTCTGCACCTGCAAAGAAATTTTTGAGCAGATATCTCCTTCCGTTCTGCCGGAATTGAAAGAAGATTGTGCATCTTCTATGTTCATCGCGGTCAATGGCAAAAGGCGCTTATCTTCAATCTAGGTGTTTCTGCGTGCTGCTCCGGCCCAAAGAGTGCCCGGCAGAAAACGACAACGCAGGCATGTCGGGTGCCACTCTCTGCACCTGCACAGAAAGTTTTGAGCAGATATCTCCTTCCATTCGGCTGGAATTGCAAGACGTTTGTGCATCTTCTATGTTCGTCGCATTCAATGGCAAAAGGCGCTTATCTTCAATCTAGGTGTTTCTGCGTGCTGCGCCGGCCCAAAGAGTGCCCGGCGGAAAACGACAACGCAGGCATGTCGAGTGCCAGTGTCTGCACCTGCACAGAAAGTTTTGAGCAGATATCTCCTTCCGTTCGGCCGGAATTGAAAGAAGTTTGTGCATCTTCAATGATGGTCGCGGTCAATGACAAAAAGGCGCTTATCTTCAATCTAGGTGTTTCTGCGTGCTGCGCCGGCCCAAAGAGTGCCCGACTGAAAACGACAAGGCAGGCATGTCGGGTGCCACTGTCTGCACCTGCACAGAAAGTTTTGAGCAGATATCTTCTTTCGTTCGGCCGGAATTGCAAGACGTTTGTGCATCTTCAATATTGGTCGCGGTCAATGTCAAAAAGCCCTTATCTGCAATCTAGGTGTTTCTGCGTGCTGCGCCGGCCCAATGAGTGCCCGGCGGAAAACGACAACGCAGGCATGTCGGGTGCCACTGTCTACACCTGCACAGAAAGTTTTGAACAGATATCTCCTTCCATTCGGCCGGAATTGCAAGACGTTTGTGCATCTTCTATGTTCGTCGCGGTCAATGGCAAAAGGCGCTTATCTTCAATCTAGGTGTTTCTGCGTGCTGCTCCGGCTCAAAGAGTGCCCGGCGGAAAACGACAACGCAGGCATGTCGGGTGCCACTGTCTGCACCTGCACAGACATTTTTGAGCAGATATCTCCTTCCGTTCTGCCGGAATTGAAAGAAGATTGTGCATCTTCTATGTTCATCGCGGTCAATGGCAAAAGGCGCTTATCTTCAATCTAGGTGTTTCTGCGTGCTGCTCCGGCCCAAAGAGTGCCCGGCGGAAAACGACAACGCAGGCATGTCGGGTGCCACTGTCTACACCTGCACAGAAAGTTTTGAGCAGATATCTCCTTCCATTCGGCTGGAATTGCAAGACGTTTGTGCATCTTCTATGTTCGTCGCAGTCAATGGCAAAAGGCGCTTATCTTCAATCTAGGTGTTTCTGCGTGCTGCTCCGGCCCAAAGAGTGCCCGGCGGAAAACGACAACGCAGGCATGTCGAGTGCCACTGTCTGCACCTGCACAGAAAGTTTTGAGCAGATATCTCCTTCCGTTCGGCCGGAATTGAAAGAAGTTTGCGCATCTTCAATGATGGTCGCGGTCAATGACAAAAAGGCGCTTATCTTCAATCTAGGTGTTTCTGCGTGCTGCGCCAACCCAAAGAGTGCCCGACTGAAAACGATAAGGCAGGCATGTCGGGTGCCACTGTCTGCACCTGCAGAGAAAGTTTTGAGCAGATATCTCCTTCCATTCGGCCGGAATTGCAAGAAGTTTGTGCATCTTCTATGTTCGTCGCGGTCAATGGCAAAAGGCGCTTATCTTCAATCTAGGTGTTTCTGCGTGCTGCTCCGGCCCAAAGAGTGCCCGGCGGAAAACGACAACGCAGGCATGTCGGGTGCCACTGTCTGCACCTGCACAGAAATTTTTGAGCAGATATCTCCTTCCGTTCTGCCGGAATTGAAAGAAGATTGTGCATCTTCTATGTTCGTCGCGGTCAATGGCAAAAGGCGCTTATCTTCAATCTAGGTGTTTCTGCGTGCTGCTCCGGCCCAAAGAGTGCCCGGCGGAAAACGACAACACAGGCATGTCGGGTGCCACTGTTTGCACCTGCACAGAAATTTTTGAGCAGATATCTCCTTCCGTTCTGCCGGAATTGAAAGAAGACTGTGCATCTTCTATGTTCATCGCGGTCAATGGCAAAAGGCGTTTATCTTCAATCTAGGTGTTTCTGCGTGCTGCTCCGGCCCAAAGAGTGCCCGGCGGAAAACGACAACGCGGGCATGTCGGGTGCCACTGTCTACACCTGCACAGAAAGTTTTGAGCAGATATCTCCTTCCATTCGGCCGGAATTGCTAAAAGTTTGTGCATCTTCTATGTTCGTCGCGGTCAATGGCAAAAGGCGCTTATCTTCAATCTGGGTGTTTCTGCGTGCTGCTCCGGCCCAAAGAGTGCCCGGCGGAAAACGACAACGCAGGCATGTCGGGTGCCACTGTCTACACCTGCACAGAAAGTTTTGAGCAGATATCTCCTTCCATTCGGCCGGAATTGCAAGAAGTTTGTTCATCTTCTATGTTCGTCGCGGTCAATGACAAAAAGGCGCTTATCTTCAATCTAGGTGTTTCTGCGTGCTGCGCCGGCCCAAAGAGTGCCCGGCTGAAAACGACAACGCAGGCATGTCGGGTGCCACTGTCTGCACCTGCACAGAAAGTTTTGAGCAGATATCTTCTTTCGTTCGGCCGGAATTGCAAAACGTTTGTGCATCTTCAATATTGCTCGCGGTCAATGTCAAAAAGCCCTTATCTGCAATCTAGGTGTTTCTGCGTGCTGCTCCGGCCCAAAGAGTGCCCGGCGGAAAACGACAACGCAGTCATGTCAGGTGCCACTGTCTACACCTGCACAGAAAGTTTTGAACAGATATCTCCTTCCATTCGGCCGGAATTGCAAGACGTTTGTGCATCTTCTATGTTCGTCGCGGTCAATGGCAAAAGGCGCTTATCTTCAATCTAGGTGTTTCTGCGTGCTGCTCCGGCCCAAAGAGTGCCCGGCGGAAAACGACAACGCAGGCATGTCGGGTGCCACTGTCTGCACCTGCACAGAAATTTTTGAGCAGATATCTCCTTCCGTTCTGCCGGAATTGAAAGAAGATTGTGCATCTTCTATGTTCATCGCGGTCAATGGCAAAAGGCGCTTATCTTCAATCTAGGTGTTTCTGCGTGCTGCTCCGGCCCAAAGAGTGCCCGGCAGAAAACGACAACGCAGGCATGTCGGGTGCCACTCTCTGCACCTGCACAGAAAGTTTTGAGCAGATATCTCCTTCCATTCGGCTGGAATTGCAAGACGTTTGTGCATCTTCTATGTTCGTCGCATTCAATGGCAAAAGGCGCTTATCTTCAATCTAGGTGTTTCTGCGTGCTGCGCCGGCCCAAAGAGTGCCCGGCGGAAAACGACAACGCAGGCATGTCGAGTGCCAGTGTCTGCACCTGCACAGAAAGTTTTGAGCAGATATCTCCTTCCGTTCGGCCGGAATTGAAAGAAGTTTGTGCATCTTCAATGATGGTCGCGGTCAATGACAAAAAGGCGCTTATCTTCAATCTAGGTGTTTCTGCGTGCTGCGCCGGCCCAAAGAGTGCCCGACTGAAAACGACAAGGCAGGCATGTCGGGTGCCACTGTCTGCACCTGCACAGAAAGTTTTGAGCAGATATCTTCTTTCGTTCGGCCGGAATTGCAAGACGTTTGTGCATCTTCAATATTGGTCGCGGTCAATGTCAAAAAGCCCTTATCTGCAATCTAGGTGTTTCTGCGTGCTGCGCCGGCCCAATGAGTGCCCGGCGGAAAACGACAACGCAGGCATGTCGGGTGCCACTGTCTACACCTGCACAGAAAGTTTTGAACAGATATCTCCTTCCATTCGGCCGGAATTGCAAGACGTTTGTGCATCTTCTATGTTCGTCGCGGTCAATGGCAAAAGGCGCTTATCTTCAATCTAGGTGTTTCTGCGTGCTGCTCCGGCCCAAAGAGTGCCCGGCGGAAAACGACAACGCAGGCATGTCGGGTGCCACTGTCTGCACCTGCACAGACATTTTTGAGCAGATATCTCCTTCCGTTCTGCCGGAATTGAAAGAAGATTGTGCATCTTCTATGTTCATCGCGGTCAATGGCAAAAGGCGCTTATCTTCAATCTAGGTGTTTCTGCGTGCTGCTCCGGCCCAAAGAGTGCCCGGCGGAAAACGACAACGCAGGCATGTCGGGTGCCACTGTCTGCACCTGCACAGAAAGTTTTGAGCAGATATCTCCTTCCATTCGGCCGGAATTGCAAGAAGTTTGTGCATCTTCTATGTTCATCGCGGTCAATGGCAAAAGGCGCTTATCTTCAATCTGGGTGTTTCTGCGTGCTGCTCCGGCCCAAAGAGTGCCCAGCGGAAAACGACAACGCAGGCATGTCGGGTGCCACTGTCTGCACCTGCACAGAAATTTTTGAGCAGATATCTCCTTCCGTTCTGCCGGAATTGAAAGAAGATTGTGCATCTTCTATGTTCGTCGCGGTCAATGGCAAAAGGCGCTTATCTTCAATCTAGGTGTTTCTGCGTGCTGCTCCGGCCCAAAGAGTGCCCGGCGGAAAACGACAACGCAGGCATGTCGGGTGCCACTGTTTGCACCTGCACAGAAATTTTTGAGCAGATATCTCCTTCCGTTCTGCCGGAATTGAAAGAAGACTGTGTATCTTCTATGTTCATCGCGGTCAATGGCAAAAGGCGTTTATCTTCAATCTAGGTGTTTCTGCGTGCTGCTCCGGCCCAAAGAGTGCCCGGCGGAAAACGACAACGCGGGCATGTCGGGTGCCACTGTCTACACCTGCACAGAAAGTTTTGAGCAGATATCTCCTTCCATTCGGCCGGAATTGCTAAAAGTTTGTGCATCTTCTATGTTCGTCGCGGTCAATGGCAAAAGGCGCTTATCTTCAATCTGGGTGTTTCTGCGTGCTGCTCCGGCCCAAAGAGTGCCCGGCGGAAAACGACAACGCAGGCATGTCGAGTGCCACTGTCTGCACCTGCACAGAAATTTTTGAGCAGATATCTCCTTCCATTCGGCCGGAATTGCAAGAAGTTTGTGCATCTTCTATGTTCGTCGCGGTCAATGACAAAAAGGCGCTTATCTTCAATCTAGGTGTTTCTGCGTGCTGCTCCGGCCCAAAGAGTGCCCGGCGGAAAACGACAACGCAGGCATGTCGGGTGCCACTGTCTGCACATGCACAGAAAGTTTTGAGCAGATATCTTCTTTCGTTCGGCCGGAATTGCAAGACGTTTGTGCATCTTCAATATTGGTCGCGGTCAATGTCAAAAAGCCCTTATCTGCAATCTAGGTGTTTCTGCGTGCTGCGCCGGCCCAATGAGTGCCCGGCGGAAAACGACAACGCAGGCATGTCGGGTGCCACTGTCTACACCTGCACAGAAAGTTTTGAACAGATATCTCCTTCCATTCGGCCGGAATTGCAAGACGTTTGTGCATCTTCTATGTTCGTCGCGGTCAATGGCAAAAGGCGCTTATCTTCAATCTAGGTGTTTCTGCGTGCTGCTCCGGCTCAAAGAGTGCCCGGCGGAAAACGACAACGCAGGCATGTCGGGTGCCACTGTCTGCACCTGCACAGACATTTTTGAGCAGATATCTCCTTCCGTTCTGCCGGAATTGAAAGAAGATTGTGCATCTTCTATGTTCATCGCGGTCAATGGCAAAAGGCGCTTATCTTCAATCTAGGTGTTTCTGCGTGCTGCTCCGGCCCAAAGAGTGCCCGGCGGAAAACGACAACGCAGGCATGTCGGGTGCCACTGTCTACACCTGCACAGAAAGTTTTGAGCAGATATCTCCTTCCATTCGGCTGGAATTGCAAGACGTTTGTGCATCTTCTATGTTCGTCGCAGTCAATGGCAAAAGGCGCTTATCTTCAATCTAGGTGTTTCTGCGTGCTGCTCCGGCCCAAAGAGTGCCCGGCGGAAAACGACAACGCAGGCATGTCGAGTGCCACTGTCTGCACCTGCACAGAAAGTTTTGAGCAGATATCTCCTTCCGTTCGGCCGGAATTGAAAGAAGTTTGCGCATCTTCAATGATGGTCGCGGTCAATGACAAAAAGGCGCTTATCTTCAATCTAGGTGTTTCTGCGTGCTGCGCCAACCCAAAGAGTGCCCGACTGAAAACGATAAGGCAGGCATGTCGGGTGCCACTGTCTGCACCTGCAGAGAAAGTTTTGAGCAGATATCTCCTTCCATTCGGCCGGAATTGCAAGAAGTTTGTGCATCTTCTATGTTCGTCGCGGTCAATGGCAAAAGGCGCTTATCTTCAATCTAGGTGTTTCTGCGTGCTGCTCCGGCCCAAAGAGTGCCCGGCGGAAAACGACAACGCAGGCATGTCGGGTGCCACTGTCTGCACCTGCACAGAAATTTTTGAGCAGATATCTCCTTCCGTTCTGCCGGAATTGAAAGAAGATTGTGCATCTTCTATGTTCGTCGCGGTCAATGGCAAAAGGCGCTTATCTTCAATCTAGGTGTTTCTGCGTGCTGCTCCGGCCCAAAGAGTGCCCGGCGGAAAACGACAACGCAGGCATGTCGGGTGCCACTGTTTGCACCTGCACAGAAATTTTTGAGCAGATATCTCCTTCCGTTCTGCCGGAATTGAAAGAAGACTGTGCATCTTCTATGTTCATCGCGGTCAATGGCAAAAGGCGTTTATCTTCAATCTAGGTGTTTCTGCGTGCTGCTCCGGCCCAAAGAGTGCCCGGCGGAAAACGACAACGCGGGCATGTCGGGTGCCACTGTCTACACCTGCACAGAAAGTTTTGAGCAGATATCTCCTTCCATTCGGCCGGAATTGCTAAAAGTTTGTGCATCTTCTATGTTCGTCGCGGTCAATGGCAAAAGGCGCTTATCTTCAATCTGGGTGTTTCTGCGTGCTGCTCCGGCCCAAAGAGTGCCCGGCGGAAAACGACAACGCAGGCATGTCGGGTGCCACTGTCTACACCTGCACAGAAAGTTTTGAGCAGATATCTCCTTCCATTCGGCCGGAATTGCAAGAAGTTTGTTCATCTTCTATGTTCGTCGCGGTCAATGACAAAAAGGCGCTTATCTTCAATCTAGGTGTTTCTGCGTGCTGCGCCGGCCCAAAGAGTGCCCGGCTGAAAACGACAACGCAGGCATGTCGGGTGCCACTGTCTGCACCTGCACAGAAAGTTTTGAGCAGATATCTTCTTTCGTTCGGCCGGAATTGCAAAACGTTTGTGCATCTTCAATATTGCTCGCGGTCAATGTCAAAAAGCCCTTATCTGCAATCTAGGTGTTTCTGCGTGCTGCTCCGGCCCAAAGAGTGCCCGGCGGAAAACGACAACGCAGTCATGTCAGGTGCCACTGTCTACACCTGCACAGAAAGTTTTGAACAGATATCTCCTTCCATTCGGCCGGAATTGCAAGACGTTTGTGCATCTTCTATGTTCGTCGCGGTCAATGGCAAAAGGCGCTTATCTTCAATCTAGGTGTTTCTGCGTGCTGCTCCGGCCCAAAGAGTGCCCGGCGGAAAACGACAACGCAGGCATGTCGGGTGCCACTGTCTGCACCTGCACAGAAATTTTTGAGCAGATATCTCCTTCCGTTCTGCCGGAATTGAAAGAAGATTGTGCATCTTCTATGTTCATCGCGGTCAATGGCAAAAGGCGCTTATCTTCAATCTAGGTGTTTCTGCGTGCTGCTCCGGCCCAAAGAGTGCCCGGCAGAAAACGACAACGCAGGCATGTCGGGTGCCACTCTCTGCACCTGCACAGAAAGTTTTGAGCAGATATCTCCTTCCATTCGGCTGGAATTGCAAGACGTTTGTGCATCTTCTATGTTCGTCGCATTCAATGGCAAAAGGCGCTTATCTTCAATCTAGGTGTTTCTGCGTGCTGCGCCGGCCCAAAGAGTGCCCGGCGGAAAACGACAACGCAGGCATGTCGAGTGCCAGTGTCTGCACCTGCACAGAAAGTTTTGAGCAGATATCTCCTTCCGTTCGGCCGGAATAGAAAGAAGTTTGTGCATCTTCAATGATGGTCGCGGTCAATGACAAAAAGGCGCTTATCTTCAATCTAGGTGTTTCTGCGTGCTGCGCCGGCCCAAAGAGTGCCCGACTGAAAACGACAAGGCAGGCATGTCGGGTGCCACTGTCTGCACCTGCACAGAAAGTTTTGAGCAGATATCTTCTTTCGTTCGGCCGGAATTGCAAGACGTTTGTGCATCTTCAATATTGGTCGCGGTCAATGTCAAAAAGCCCTTATCTGCAATCTAGGTGTTTCTGCGTGCTGCGCCGGCCCAATGAGTGCCCGGCGGAAAACGACAACGCAGGCATGTCGGGTGCCACTGTCTACACCTGCACAGAAAGTTTTGAACAGATATCTCCTTCCATTCGGCCGGAATTGCAAGACGTTTGTGCATCTTCTATGTTCGTCGCGGTCAATGGCAAAAGGCGCTTATCTTCAATCTAGGTGTTTCTGCGTGCTGCTCCGGCCCAAAGAGTGCCCGGCGGAAAACGACAACGCAGGCATGTCGGGTGCCACTGTCTGCACCTGCACAGACATTTTTGAGCAGATATCTCCTTCCGTTCTGCCGGAATTGAAAGAAGATTGTGCATCTTCTATGTTCATCGCGGTCAATGGCAAAAGGCGCTTATCTTCAATCTAGGTGTTTCTGCGTGCTTCGCCGGCCCAAAGAGTGCCCGGCTGAAAACGACAACGCAGGCATGTCGGGTGCCACTGTCTGCACCTGCACAGAAAGTTTTGAGCAGATATCTTCTTTCGTTCGGCCGGAATTGCAAAACGTTTGTGCATCTTCAATATTGCTCGCGGTCAATGTCAAAAAGCCCTTATCTGCAATCTAGGTGTTTCTGCGTGCTGCTTCGGCCCAAAGAGTGCCCGGCGGAAAACGACAACGCAGGCATGTCGGGTGCCACTGTCTGCACCTGCACAGAAATTTTTGAGCAGATATCTCCTTCCGTTCTGCCGGAATTGAAAGAAGATTGTGCATCTTCTATGTTCGTCGCGGTCAATGGCAAAAGGCGCTTATCTTCAATCTAGGTGTTTCTGCGTGCTGCTCCGGCCCAAAGAGTGCCCGGCGGAAAACGACAACGCAGGCATGTCGGGTGCCACTGTTTGCACCTGCACAGAAATTTTTGAGCAGATATCTCCTTCCGTTCTGCCGGAATTGAAAGAAGACTGTGTATCTTCTATGTTCATCGCGGTCAATGGCAAAAGGCGTTTATCTTCAATCTAGGTGTTTCTGCGTGCTGCTCCGGCCCAAAGAGTGCCCGGCGGAAAACGACAACGCGGGCATGTCGGGTGCCACTGTCTACACCTGCACAGAAAGTTTTGAGCAGATATCTCCTTCCATTCGGCCGGAATTGCTAAAAGTTTGTGCATCTTCTATGTTCGTCGCGGTCAATGGCAAAAGGCGCTTATCTTCAATCTGGGTGTTTCTGCGTGCTGCTCCGGCCCAAAGAGTGCCCGGCGGAAAACGACAACGCAGGCATGTCGGGTGCCACTGTCTACACCTGCACAGAAAGTTTTGAGCAGATATCTCCTTCCATTCGGCCGGAATTGCAAGAAGTTTGTGCATCTTCTATGTTCGTCGCGGTCAATGACAAAAAGGCGCTTATCTTCAATCTAGGTGTTTCTGCGTGCTGCGCCGGCCCAAAGAGTGCCCGGCTGAAAACGACAACGCAGGCATTTCGGGTGCCACTGTCTGCACCTGCACAGAAAGTTTTGAGCAGATATCTTCTTTCGTTCGGCCGGAATTGCAAAACGTTTGTGCATCTTCAATATTGCTCGCGGTCAATGTCAAAAAGCCCTTATCTGCAATCTAGGTGTTTCTGCGTGCTGCTCCGGCCCAAAGAGTGCCCGGCGGAAAACGACAACGCAGGCATGTCGGGTGCCACTGTCTACACCTGCACAGAAAGTTTTAAACAGATATCTCCTTCCATTCGGCCGGAATTGCAAGACGTTTGTGCATCTTCTATGTTCGTCGCGGTCAATGGCAAAAGGCGCTTATCTTCAATCTGGGTGTTTCTGCGTGCTGCTCCGGCCCAAAGAGTGCCCGGCGGAAAACGACAACGCAGGCATGTCGGGTGCCACTGTCTACACCTGCACAGAAAGTTTTGAGCAGATATCTCCTTCCATTCGGCCGGAATTGCAAGAAGTTTGTGCATCTTCTATGTTCGTCGCGGTCAATGACAAAAAGGCGCTTATCTTCAATCTAGGTGTTTCTGCGTGCTGCGCCGGCCAAAAGAGTGCCCGGCTGAAAACGACAACGCAGGCATGTCGGGTGCCACTGTCTGCACCTGCACAGAAAGTTTTGAGCAGATATCTTCTTTCGTTCGGCCGGAATTGCAAAACGTTTGTGCATCTTCAATATTGCTCGCGGTCAATGTCAAAAAGCCCTTATCTGCAATCTAGGTGTTTCTGCGTGCTGCTCCGGCCCAAAGAGTGCCCGGCGGAAAACGACAACGCAGGCATGTCGGGTGCCACTGTCTACACCTGCACAGAAAGTTTTGAACAGATATCTCCTTCCATTCGGCCGGAATTGCAAGACGTTTGTGCATCTTCTATGTTCGTCGCGGTCAATGGCAAAAGGCGCTTATCTTCAATCTAGGTGTTTCTGCGTGCTGCTCCGGCCCAAAGAGTGCCCGGCGGAAAACGACAACGCAGGCATGTCGGGTGCCACTGTCTGCACCTGCACAGAATTTTTTGAGCAGATATCTCCTTCCGTTCTGCCGGAATTGAAAGAAGATTGTGCATCTTCTATGTTCATCGCGGTCAATGGCAAAAGGCGCTTATCTTCAATCTAGGTGTTTCTGCGTGCTGCTCCGGCCCAAAGAGTGCCCGGCAGAAAACGACAACGCAGGCATGTCGGGTGCCACTGTCTGCACCTGCACAGAAAGTTTTGAGCAGATATCTCCTTCCATTCGGCTGGAATTGCAAGACGTTTGTGCATCTTCTATGTTCGTCGCATTCAATGGCAAAAGGCGCTTATCTTCAATCTAGGTGTTTCTGCGTGCTGCGCCGGCCCAAAGAGTGCCCGGCGGAAAACGACAACGCAGGCATGTCGAGTGCCAGTGTCTGCACCTGCACAGAAAGTTTTGAGCAGATATCTCCTTCCGTTCGGCCGGAATTGAAAGAAGTTTGTGCATCTTCAATGATGGTCGCGGTCAATGACAAAAAGGCGCTTATCTTCAATCTAGGTGTTTCTGCGTGCTGCTCCGGCCCAAAGAGTGCCCGGCGGAAAAAGACAACGCAGGCATGTCGAGTGCCACTGTCTGCACCTGCACAGAAATTTTTGAGCAGATATCTCCTTCCATTCGGCCGGAATTGCAAGAAGTTTGTGCATCTTCTATGTTCGTCGCGGTCAATGACAAAAAGGCGCTTATCTTCAATCTAGGTGTTTCTGCGTGCTGCGCCGGCCCAAAGAGTGCCCGACTGAAAACGACAAGGCAGGCATGTCGGGTGCCACTGTCTGCACCTGCACAGAAAGTTTTGAGCAGATATCTTCTTTCGTTCGGCCGGAATTGCAAGACGTTTGTGCATCTTCAATATTGGTCGCGGTCAATGTCAAAAAGCCCTTATCTGCAATCTAGGTGTTTCTGCGTGCTGCGCCGGCCCAATGAGTGCCCGGCGGAAAACGACTACGCAGGCATGTCGGGTGCCACTGTCTACACCTGCACAGAAAGTTTTGAACAGATATCTCCTTCCATTCGGCCGGAATTGCAAGACGTTTGTGCATCTTCTATGTTCGTCGCGGTCAATGGCAAAAGGCGCTTATCTTCAATCTAGGTGTTTCTGCGTGCTGCTCCGGCTCAAAGAGTGCCCGGCGGAAAACGACAACGCAGGCATGTCGGGTGCCACTGTCTGCACCTGCACAGACATTTTTGAGCAGATATCTCCTTCCGTTCTGCCGGAATTGAAAGAAGATTGTGCATCTTCTATGTTCATCGCGGTCAATGGCAAAAGGCGCTTATCTTCAATCTAGGTGTTTCTGCGTGCTGCTCCGGCCCAAAGAGTGCCCGGCGGAAAACGACAACGCAGGCATGTCGGGTGCCACTGTCTACACCTGCACAGAAAGTTTTGAGCAGATATCTCCTTCCATTCGGCTGGAATTGCAAGACGTTTGTGCATCTTCTATGTTCGTCGCAGTCAATGGCAAAAGGCGCTTATCTTCAATCTAGGTGTTTCTGCGTGCTGCTCCGGCCCAAAGAGTGCCCGGCGGAAAACGACAACGCAGGCATGTCGAGTGCCACTGTCTGCACCTGCACAGAAAGTTTTGAGCAGATATCTCCTTCCGTTCGGCCGGAATTGAAAGAAGTTTGCGCATCTTCAATGATGGTCGCGGTCAATGACAAAAAGGCGCTTATCTTCAATCTAGGTGTTTCTGCGTGCTGCGCCAACCCAAAGAGTGCCCGACTGAAAACGATAAGGCAGGCATGTCGGGTGCCACTGTCTGCACCTGCACAGAAAGTTTTGAGCAGATATCTCCTTCCATTCGGCCGGAATTGCAAGAAGTTTGTGCATCTTCTATGTTCGTCGCGGTCAATGGCAAAAGGCGCTTATCTTCAATCTAGGTGTTTCTGCGTGCTGCTCCGGCCCAAAGAGTGCCCGGCGGAAAACGACAACGCAGGCATGTCGGGTGCCACTGTCTGCACCTGCACAGAAATTTTTGAGCAGATATCTCCTTCCGTTCTGCCGGAATTGAAAGAAGATTGTGCATCTTCTATGTTCGTCGCGGTCAATGGCAAAAGGCGCTTATCTTCAATCTAGGTGTTTCTGCGTGCTGCTCCGGCCCAAAGAGTGCCCGGCGGAAAACGACAACGCAGGCATGTCGGGTGCCACTGTTTGCACCTGCACAGAAATTTTTGAGCAGATATCTCCTTCCGTTCTGCCGGAATTGAAAGAAGACTGTGCATCTTCTATGTTCATCGCGGTCAATGGCAAAAGGCGTTTATCTTCAATCTAGGTGTTTCTGCGTGCTGCTCCGGCCCAAAGAGTGCCCGGCGGAAAACGACAACGCGGGCATGTCGGGTGCCACTGTCTACACCTGCACAGAAAGTTTTGAGCAGATATCTCCTTCCATTCGGCCGGAATTGCTAAAAGTTTGTGCATCTTCTATGTTCGTCGCGGTCAATGGCAAAAGGCGCTTATCTTCAATCTGGGTGTTTCTGCGTGCTGCTCCGGCCCAAAGAGTGCCCGGCGGAAAACGACAACGCAGGCATGTCGGGTGCCACTGTCTACACCTGCACAGAAAGTTTTCAGCAGATATCTCCTTCCATTCGGCCGGAATTGCAAGAAGTTTGTGCATCTTCTATGTTCGTCGCGGTCAATGACAAAAAGGCGCTTATCTTCAATCTAGGTGTTTCTGCGTGCTGCGCCGGCCCAAAGAGTGCCCGGCTGAAAACGACAACGCAGGCATGTCGGGTGCCACTGTCTGCACCTGCACAGAAAGTTTTGAGCAGATATCTTCTTTCGTTCGGCCGGAATTGCAAAACGTTTGTGCATCTTCAATATTGCTCGCGGTCAATGTCAAAAAGCCCTTATCTGCAATCTAGGTGTTTCTGCGTGCTGCGCCGGCCCAAAGAGTGCCCGGCTGAAAACGACAACGCAGGCATGTCGGGTGCCACTGTCTGCACCTGCACAGAAAGTTTTGAGCAGATATCTTCTTTCGTTCGGCCGGAATTGCAAAACGTTTGTGCATCTTCAATATTGCTCGCGGTCAATGTCAAAAAGCCCTTATCTGCAATCTAGGTGTTTCTGCGTGCTGCTCCGGCCCAAAGAGTGCCCGGCGGAAAACGACAACGCAGTCATGTCGGGTGCCACTGTCTACACCTGCACAGAAAGTTTTGAACAGATATCTCCTTCCATTCGGCCGGAATTGCAAGACGTTTGTGCATCTTCTATGTTCGTCGCGGTCAATGGCAAAAGGCGCTTATCTTCAATCTAGGTGTTTCTGCGTGCTGCTCCGGCCCAAAGAGTGCCCGGCGGAAAACGACAACGCAGGCATGTCCGGTGCCACTGTCTGCACCTGCACGGAAATTTTTGAGCAGATATCTCCTTCCGTTCTGCCGGAATTGAAAGAAGATTGTGCATCTTCTATGTTCATCGCGGTCAATGGCAAAAGGCGCTTATCTTCAATCTAGGTGTTTCTGCGTGCTGCTCCGGCCCAAAGAGTGCCCGGCAGAAAACGACAACGCAGGCATGTCGGGTGCCACTCTCTGCACCTGCACAGAAAGTTTTGAGCAGATATCTCCTTCCATTCGGCTGGAATTGCAAGACGTTTGTGCATCTTCTATGTTCGTCGCAGTCAATGGCAAAAGGCGCTTATCTTCAATCTAGGTGTTTCTGCGTGCTGCTCCGGCCCAAAGAGTGCCCGGCGGAAAACGACAACGCAGGCATGTCGAGTGCCACTGTCTGCACCTGCACAGAAAGTTTTGAGTAGATATCTTCTTTCGTTCGGCCGGAATTGCAAGACGTTTGTGCATCTTCAATATTGGTCGCTGTCAATGTCAAAAAGCCCTTATCTGCAATCTAGGTGTTTCTGCGTGCTGCTACGGCCCAAAGAGTGCCCGGCAGAAAACGACAACGCAAGCATGTCGGGTGCCACTGTCTGCACCTGCACAGAAAGTTTTGAGCAGATATCTCCTTCCGTTCGGCCGGAATTGAAAGAAGTTTGTGCATCTTCAATGATGGTCGCGATCAATGACAAAAAGGCGCTTATCTTCAATCTAGGTGTTTCTGCGTGCTGCGCCGGCCCAAAGAGTGCCCGACTGAAAACGACAAGGCAGGCATGTCGGGTGCCACTGTCTGCACCTGCACAGAAAGTTTTGAGCAGATATCTCCTTCCGTTCGGCCGGAATTGAAAGAAGATTGTGCATCTTCAATGTAGGTCGCGGTCAATGACAAAAAGGCGCTTATCTTCAATCTAGGTGTTTCTGCGTGCTGCGCCGGCCCAAAGAGTGCCCGGCGGATAACGACAACGCAGGCATGTCGGGTGCCACTGTCTGCACCTGCACAGAAATTTTTGAGCAGATATCTCCTTCCATTCGGCCGGAATTGCAAGAAGTTTGTGCATCTTCTATGTTCGTCGCGGTCAATGGCAAAAGGCGCTTATCTTCAATCTGGGTGTTTCTGCGTGCTGCTCCGGCCCAAAGAGTGCCCGGCGGAAAACGACAACGCAGGCATGTCGGGTGCCACTGTCTACACCTGCACAGAAAGTTTTGAGCAGATATCTCCTTCCATTCGGCCGGAATTGCAAGAAGTTTGTGCATCTTCTATGTTCGTCGCGGTCAATGGCAAAAGGCGCTTATCTTCAATCTAGGTGTTTCTGCGTGCTGCTCTAGCCCAAAGAGTGCCCGGCGGAAAACGACAACGCAGGCATGTCGGGTGCCACTGTCTGCACCTGCACAGAAATTTTTGAGCAGATATCTCCTTCCGTTCTGCCGGAATTGAAAGAAGATTGTGCATCTTCTATGTTCGTCGCGGTCAATGGCAAAAGGCGCTTATCTTCAATCTAGGTGTTTCTGCGTGCTGCTCCGGCCCAAAGAGTGCCCGGCGGAAAACGACAACGCAGGCATGTCGGGTGCCACTGTTTGCACCTGCACAGAAATTTTTGAGCAGATATCTCCTTCCGTTCTGCCGGAATTGAAAGAAGACTGTGCATCTTCTATGTTCATCGCGGTCAATGGCAAAAGGCGTTTATCTTCAATCTAGGTGTTTCTGCGTGCTGCTCCGGCCCAAAGAGTGCCCGGCGGAAAACGACAACGCGGGCATGTCGGGTGCCACTGTCTGCACCTGCACAGAAATTTTTGAGCAGATATCTCCTTCCGTTCTGCCGGAATTGAAAGAAGATTGTGCATCTTCTATGTTCATCGCGGTCAATGGCAAAAGGCGCTTATCTTCAATCTGGGTGTTTCTGCGTGCTGCTCCGGCCCAAAGAGTGCCCGGCGGAAAACGACAACGCAGGCATGTCGGGTGCCACTGTCTACACCTGCACAGAAAGTTTTGAGCAGATATCTCCTTCCATTCGGCCGGAATTGCAAGAAGTTTGTGCATCTTCTATGTTCGTCGCGGTCAATGACAAAAAGGCGCTTATCTTCAATCTAGGTGTTTCTGCGTGCTGCGCCGGCCCAAAGAGTGCCCGGCTGAAAACGACAACGCAGGCATGTCGGGTGCCACTGTCTGCACCTGCACAGAAAGTTTTGAGCAGATATCTTCTTTCGTTCGGCCGGAATTGCAAAACGTTTGTGCATCTTCAATATTGCTCGCGGTCAATGTCAAAAAGCCCTTATCTGCAATCTAGGTGTTTCTGCGTGCTGCGCCGGCCCAAAGAGTGCCCGGCTGAAAACGACAACGCAGGCATGTCGGGTGCCACTGTCTGCACCTGCACAGAAAGTTTTGAGCAGATATCTTCTTTCGTTCGGCCGGAATTGCAAAACGTTTGTGCATCTTCAATATTGCTCGCGGTCAATGTCAAAAAGCCCTTATCTGCAATCTAGGTGTTTCTGCGTGCTGCTCCGGCCCAAAGAGTGCCCGGCGGAAAACGACAACGCAGTCATGTCGGGTGCCACTGTCTACACCTGCACAGAAAGTTTTGAACAGATATCTCCTTCCATTCGGCCGGAATTGCAAGACGTTTGTGCATCTTCTATGTTCGTCGCGGTCAATGGCAAAAGGCGCTTATCTTCAATCTAGGTGTTTCTGCGTGCTGCTCCGGCCCAAAGAGTGCCCGGCGGAAAACGACAACGCAGGCATGTCGGGTGCCACTGTCTGCACCTGCACAGAAATTTTTGAGCAGATATCTCCTTCCGTTCTGCCGGAATTGAAAGAAGATTGTGCATCTTCTATGTTCATCGCGGTCAATGGCAAAAGGCGCTTATCTTCAATCTAGGTGTTTCTGCGTGCTGCTCCGGCCCAAAGAGTGCCCGGCAGAAAACGACAACGCAGGCATGTCGGGTGCCACTCTCTGCACCTGCACAGAAAGTTTTGAGCAGATATCTCCTTCCATTCGGCTGGAATTGCAAGACGTTTGTGCATCTTCTATGTTCGTCGCAGTCAATGGCAAAAGGCGCTTATCTTCAATCTAGGTGTTTCTGCGTGCTGCTCCGGCCCAAAGAGTGCCCGGCGGAAAACGACAACGCAGGCATGTCGAGTGCCACTGTCTGCACCTGCACAGAAAGTTTTGAGTAGATATCTTCTTTCGTTCGGCCGGAATTGCAAGACGTTTGTGCATCTTCAATATTGGTCGCTGTCAATGTCAAAAAGCCCTTATCTGCAATCTAGGTGTTTCTGCGTGCTGCTAAGGCCCAAAGAGTGCCCGGCAGAAAACGACAACGCAGGCATGTCGGGTGCCACTGTCTGCACCTGCACAGAAAGTTTTGAGCAGATATCTCCTTCCGTTCGGCCGGAATTGAAAGAAGTTTGTGCATCTTCAATGATGGTCGCGATCAATGACAAAAAGGCGCTTATCTTCAATCTAGGTGTTTCTGCGTGCTGCGCCGGCCCAAAGAGTGCCCGACTGAAAACGACAAGGCAGGCATGTCGGGTGCCACTGTCTGCACCTGCACAGAAAGTTTTGAGCAGATATCTCCTTCCGTTCGGCCGGAATTAAAAGAAGATTGTGCATCTTCAATGTAGGTCGCGGTCAATGACAAAAAGGCGCTTATCTTCAATCTAGGTGTTTCTGCGTGCTGCGCCGGCCCAAAGAGTGCCCGGCGGAAAACGACAACGCAGGCATGTCGGGTGCCACTGTCTGCACCTGCACAGAAATTTTTGAGCAGATATCTCCTTCCATTCGGCCGGAATTGCAAGACGTTTGTGCATCTTCTATGTTCGTCGCATTCAATGGCAAAAGGCGCTTATCTTCAATCTAGGTGTTTTTGCGTGCTGCGCCGGCCCAAAGAGTGCCCGGCGGAAAACGACAACGCAGGCATGTCGAGTGCCAGTGTCTGCACCTGCACAGAAAGTTTTGAGCAGATATCTCCTTCCGTTCGGCCGGAATTGAAAGAAGTTTGTGCATCTTCAATGATGGTCGCGGTCAATGACAAAAAGGCGCTTATCTTCAATCTAGGTGTTTCTGCGTGCTGCTCCGGCCCAAAGAGTGCCCGGCGGAAAACGACAACGCAGGCATGTCGAGTGCCACTGTCTGCACCTGCACAGAAATTTTTGAGCAGATATCTCCTTCCATTCGGCCGGAATTGCAAGAAGTTTGTGCATCTTCTATGTTCGTCGCGGTCAATGACAAAAAGGCGCTTATCTTCAATCTAGGTGTTTCTGCGTGCTGCGCCGGCCCAAAGAGTGCCCGACTGAAAACGACAAGGCAGGCATGTCGGGTGCCACTGTCTGCACCTGCACAGAAAGTTTTGAGCAGATATCTTCTTTCGTTCGGCCGGAATTGCAAGACGTTTGTGCATCTTCAATATTGGTCGCGGTCAATGTCAAAAAGCCCTTATCTGCAATCTAGGTGTTTCTGCGTGCTGCGCCGGCCCAATGAGTGCCCGGCGGAAAACGACTACGCAGGCATGTCGGGTGCCACTGTCTACACCTGCACAGAAAGTTTTGAACAGATATCTCCTTCCATTCGGCCGGAATTGCAAGACGTTTGTGCATCTTCTATGTTCGTCGCGGTCAATGGCAAAAGGCGCTTATCTTCAATCTAGGTGTTTCTGCGTGCTGCTCCGGCTCAAAGAGTGCCCGGCGGAAAACGACAACGCAGGCATGTCGGGTGCCACTGTCTGCACCTGCACAGACATTTTTGAGCAGATATCTCCTTCCGTTCTGCCGGAATTGAAAGAAGATTGTGCATCTTCTATGTTCATCGCGGTCAATGGCAAAAGGCGCTTATCTTCAATCTAGGTGTTTCTGCGTGCTGCTCCGGCCCAAAGAGTGCCCGGCGGAAAACGACAACGCAGGCATGTCGGGTGCCACTGTCTACACCTGCACAGAAAGTTTTGAGCAGATATCTCCTTCCATTCGGCTGGAATTGCAAGACGTTTGTGCATCTTCTATGTTCGTCGCAGTCAATGGCAAAAGGCGCTTATCTTCAATCTAGGTGTTTCTGCGTGCTGCTCCGGCCCAAAGAGTGCCCGGCGGAAAACGACAACGCAGGCATGTCGAGTGCCACTGTCTGCACCTGCACAGAAAGTTTTGAGCAGATATCTCCTTCCGTTCGGCCGGAATTGAAAGAAGTTTGCGCATCTTCAATGATGGTCGCGGTCAATGACAAAAAGGCGCTTATCTTCAATCTAGGTGTTTCTGCGTGCTGCGCCAACCCAAAGAGTGCCCGACTGAAAACGATAAGGCAGGCATGTCGGGTGCCACTGTCTGCACCTGCACAGAAAGTTTTGAGCAGATATCTCCTTCCATTCGGCCGGAATTGCAAGAAGTTTGTGCATCTTCTATGTTCGTCGCGGTCAATGGCAAAAGGCGCTTATCTTCAATCTAGGTGTTTCTGCGTGCTGCTCCGGCCCAAAGAGTGCCCGGCGGAAAACGACAACGCAGGCATGTCGGGTGCCACTGTCTGCACCTGCACAGAAATTTTTGAGCAGATATCTCCTTCCGTTCTGCCGGAATTGAAAGAAGATTGTGCATCTTCTATGTTCGTCGCGGTCAATGGCAAAAGGCGCTTATCTTCAATCTAGGTGTTTCTGCGTGCTGCTCCGGCCCAAAGAGTGCCCGGCGGAAAACGACAACGCAGGCATGTCGGGTGCCACTGTTTGCACCTGCACAGAAATTTTTGAGCAGATATCTCCTTCCGTTCTGCCGGAATTGAAAGAAGACTGTGCATCTTCTATGTTCATCGCGGTCAATGGCAAAAGGCGTTTATCTTCAATCTAGGTGTTTCTGCGTGCTGCTCCGGCCCAAAGAGTGCCCGGCGGAAAACGACAACGCGGGCATGTCGGGTGCCACTGTCTACACCTGCACAGAAAGTTTTGAGCAGATATCTCCTTCCATTCGGCCGGAATTGCTAAAAGTTTGTGCATCTTCTATGTTCGTCGCGGTCAATGGCAAAAGGCGCTTATCTTCAATCTGGGTGTTTCTGCGTGCTGCTCCGGCCCAAAGAGTGCCCGGCGGAAAACGACAACGCAGGCATGTCGGGTGCCACTGTCTACACCTGCACAGAAAGTTTTCAGCAGATATCTCCTTCCATTCGGCCGGAATTGCAAGAAGTTTGTGCATCTTCTATGTTCGTCGCGGTCAATGACAAAAAGGCGCTTATCTTCAATCTTGGTGTTTCTGCGTGCTGCGCCGGCCCAAAGAGTGCCCGGCTGAAAACGACAACGCAGGCATGTCGGGTGCCACTGTCTGCACCTGCACAGAAAGTTTTGAGCAGATATCTTCTTTCGTTCGGCCGGAATTGCAAAACGTTTGTGCATCTTCAATATTGCTCGCGGTCAATGTCAAAAAGCCCTTATCTGCAATCTAGGTGTTTCTGCGTGCTGCGCCGGCCCAAAGAGTGCCCGGCTGAAAACGACAACGCAGGCATGTCCGGTGCCACTGTCTGCACCTGCACGGAAATTTTTGAGCAGATATCTCCTTCCGTTCTGCCGGAATTGAAAGAAGATTGTGCATCTTCTATGTTCATCGCGGTCAATGGCAAAAGGCGCTTATCTTCAATCTAGGTGTTTCTGCGTGCTGCTCCGGCCCAAAGAGTGCCCGGCAGAAAACGACAACGCAGGCATGTCGGGTGCCACTCTCTGCACCTGCACAGAAAGTTTTGAGCAGATATCTCCTTCCATTCGGCTGGAATTGCAAGACGTTTGTGCATCTTCTATGTTCGTCGCAGTCAATGGCAAAAGGCGCTTATCTTCAATCTAGGTGTTTCTGCGTGCTGCTCCGGCCCAAAGAGTGCCCGGCGGAAAACGACAACGCAGGCATGTCGAGTGCCACTGTCTGCACCTGCACAGAAAGTTTTGAGTAGATATCTTCTTTCGTTCGGCCGGAATTGCAAGACGTTTGTGCATCTTCAATATTGGTCGCTGTCAATGTCAAAAAGCCCTTATCTGCAATCTAGGTGTTTCTGCGTGCTGCTACGGCCCAAAGAGTGCCCGGCAGAAAACGACAACGCAAGCATGTCGGGTGCCACTGTCTGCACCTGCACAGAAAGTTTTGAGCAGATATCTCCTTCCGTTCGGCCGGAATTGAAAGAAGTTTGTGCATCTTCAATGATGGTCGCGATCAATGACAAAAAGGCGCTTATCTTCAATCTAGGTGTTTCTGCGTGCTGCGCCGGCCCAAAGAGTGCCCGACTGAAAACGACAAGGCAGGCATGTCGGGTGCCACTGTCTGCACCTGCACAGAAAGTTTTGAGCAGATATCTCCTTCCGTTCGGCCGGAATTGAAAGAAGATTGTGCATCTTCAATGTAGGTCGCGGTCAATGACAAAAAGGCGCTTATCTTCAATCTAGGTGTTTCTGCGTGCTGCGCCGGCCCAAAGAGTGCCCGGCGGATAACGACAACGCAGGCATGTCGGGTGCCACTGTCTGCACCTGCACAGAAATTTTTGAGCAGATATCTCCTTCCATTCGGCCGGAATTGCAAGAAGTTTGTGCATCTTCTATGTTCGTCGCGGTCAATGGCAAAAGGCGCTTATCTTCAATCTGGGTGTTTCTGCGTGCTGCTCCGGCCCAAAGAGTGCCCGGCGGAAAACGACAACGCAGGCATGTCGGGTGCCAATGTCTACACCTGCACAGAAAGTTTTGAGCAGATATCTCCTTCCATTCGGCCGGAATTGCAAGAAGTTTGTGCATCTTCTATGTTCGTCGCGGTCAATGGCAAAAGGCGCTTATCTTCAATCTAGGTGTTTCTGCGTGCTGCTCTAGCCCAAAGAGTGCCCGGCGGAAAACGACAACGCAGGCATGTCGGGTGCCACTGTCTGCACCTGCACAGAAATTTTTGAGCAGATATCTCCTTCCGTTCTGCCGGAATTGAAAGAAGAATATGCATCTTCTATGTTCGTCGCGGTCAATGGCAAAAGGCGCTTATCTTCAATCTAGGTGTTTCTGCGTGCTGCTCCGGCCCAAAGAGTGCCCGGCGGAAAACGACAACGCAGGCATGTCGGGTGCCACTGTTTGCACCTGCACAGAAATTTTTGAGCAGATATCTCCTTCCGTTCTGCCGGAATTGAAAGAAGACTGTGCATCTTCTATGTTCATCGCGGTCAATGGCAAAAGGCGTTTATCTTCAATCTAGGTGTTTCTGCGTGCTGCTCCGGCCCAAAGAGTGCCCGGCGGAAAACGACAACGCGGGCATGTCGGGTGCCACTGTCTGCACCTGCACAGAAATTTTTGAGCAGATATCTCCTTCCGTTCTGCCGGAATTGAAAGAAGATTGTGCATCTTCTATGTTCATCGCGGTCAATGGCAAAAGGCGCTTATCTTCAATCTGGGTGTTTCTGCGTGCTGCTCCGGCCCAAAGAGTGCCCGGCGGAAAACGACAACGCAGGCATGTCGGGTGCCACTGTCTACACCTGCACAGAAAGTTTTGAGCAGATATCTCCTTCCATTCGGCCGGAATTGCAAGAAGTTTGTGCATCTTCTATGTTCGTCGCGGTCAATGACAAAAAGGCGCTTATCTTCAATCTAGGTGTTTCTGCGTGCTGCGCCGGCCCAAAGAGTGCCCGGCTGAAAACGACAACGCAGGCATGTCGGGTGCCACTGTCTGCACCTGCACAGAAAGTTTTGAGCAGATATCTTCTTTCGTTCGGCCGGAATTGCAAAACGTTTGTGCATCTTCAATATTGCTCGCGGTCAATGTCAAAAAGCCCTTATCTGCAATCTAGGTGTTTCTGCGTGCTGCGCCGGCCCAAAGAGTGCCCGGCTGAAAACGACAACGCAGGCATGTCGGGTGCCACTGTCTGCACCTGCACAGAAAGTTTTGAGCAGATATCTTCTTTCGTTCGGCCGGAATTGCAAAACGTTTGTGCATCTTCAATATTGCTCGCGGTCAATGTCAAAAAGCCCTTATCTGCAATCTAGGTGTTTCTGCGTGCTGCTCCGGCCCAAAGAGTGCCCGGCGGAAAACGACAACGCAGTCATGTCGGGTGCCACTGTCTACACCTGCACAGAAAGTTTTGAACAGATATCTCCTTCCATTCGGCCGGAATTGCAAGACGTTTGTGCATCTTCTATGTTCGTCGCGGTCAATGGCAAAAGGCGCTTATCTTCAATCTAGGTGTTTCTGCGTGCTGCTCCGGCCCAAAGAGTGCCCGGCGGAAAACGACAACGCAGGCATGTCGGGTGCCACTGTCTGCACCTGCACAGAAATTTTTGAGCAGATATCTCCTTCCGTTCTGCCGGAATTGAAAGAAGATTGTGCATCTTCTATGTTCATCGCGGTCAATGGCAAAAGGCGCTTATCTTCAATCTAGGTGTTTCTGCGTGCTGCTCCGGCCCAAAGAGTGCCCGGCAGAAAACGACAACGCAGGCATGTCGGGTGCCACTCTCTGCACCTGCACAGAAAGTTTTGAGCAGATATCTCCTTCCATTCGGCTGGAATTGCAAGACGTTTGTGCATCTTCTATGTTCGTCGCAGTCAATGGCAAAAGGCGCTTATCTTCAATCTAGGTGTTTCTGCGTGCTGCTCCGGCCCAAAGAGTGCCCGGCGGAAAACAACAACGCAGGCATGTCGAGTGCCACTGTCTGCACCTGCACAGAAAGTTTTGAGTAGATATCTTCTTTCGTTCGGCCGGGATTGCAAGACGTTTGTGCATCTTCAATATTGGTCGCTGTCAATGTCAAAAAGCCCTTATCTGCAATCTAGGTGTTTCTGCGTGCTGCTAAGGCCCAAAGAGTGCCCGGCAGAAAACGACAACGCAGGCATGTCGGGTGCCACTGTCTGCACCTGCACAGAAAGTTTTGAGCAGATATCTCCTTCCGTTCGGCCGGAATTGAAAGAAGTTTGTGCATCTTCAATGATGGTCGCGATCAATGACAAAAAGGCGCTTATCTTCAATCTAGGTGTTTCTGCGTGCTGCGCCGGCCCAAAGAGTGCCCGACTGAAAACGACAAGGCAGGCATGTCGGGTGCCACTGTCTGCACCTGCACAGAAAGTTTTGAGCAGATATCTCCTTCCGTTCGGCCGGAATTAAAAGAAGATTGTGCATCTTCAATGTAGGTCGCGGTCAATGACAAAAAGGCGCTTATCTTCAATCTAGGTGTTTCTGCGTGCTGCGCCGGCCCAAAGAGTGCCCGGCGGAAAACGACAACGCAGGCATGTCGGGTGCCACTGTCTGCACCTGCACAGAAATTTTTGAGCAGATATCTCCTTCCATTCGGCCGGAATTGCAAGAAGTTTGTGCATCTTCTATGTTCGTCGCGGTCAATGGCAAAAGGCGCTTATCTTCAATCTGGGTGTTTCTGCGTGCTGCTCCGGCCCAAAGAGTGCCCGGCGGAAAACGACAACGCAGGCATGTCGGGTGCCACTGTCTACACCTGCACAGAAAGTTTTGAGCAGATATCTCCTTCCATTCGGCCGGAATTGCAAGAAGTTTGTGCATCTTCTATGTTCGTCGCGGTCAATGGCAAAAGGCGCTTATCTTCAATCTAGGTGTTTCTGCGTGCTGCTCCGGCCCAAAGAGTGCCCGGCGGAAAACGACAACGCAGGCATGTCGGGTGCCACTGTCTGCACCTGCACAGAAATTTTTGAGCAGATATCTCCTTCCGTTCTGCCGGAATTGAAAGAAGATTGTGCATCTTCTATGTTCGTCGCGGTCAATGGCAAAAGGCGCTTATCTTCAATCTAGGTGTTTCTGCGTGCTGCTCCGGCCCAAAGAGTGCCCGGCGGAAAACGACAACGCAGGCATGTCGGGTGCCACTGTTTGCACCTGCACAGAAATTTTTGAGCAGATATCTCCTTCCGTTCTGCCGGAATTGAAAGAAGACTGTGCATCTTCTATGTTCATCGCGGTCAATGGCAAAAGGCGTTTATCTTCAATCTAGGTGTTTCTGCGTGCTGCTCCGGCCCAAAGAGTGCCCGGCGGAAAACGACAACGCGGGCATGTCGGGTGCCACTGTCTGCACCTGCACAGAAATTTTTGAGCAGATATCTCCTTCCGTTCTGCCGGAATTGAAAGAAGATTGTGCATCTTCTATGTTCATCGCGGTCAATGGCAAAAGGCGCTTATCTTCAATCTGGGTGTTTCTGCGTGCTGCTCCGGCCCAAAGAGTGCCCGGCGGAAAACGACAACGCAGGCATGTCGGGTGCCACTGTCTACACCTGCACAGAAAGTTTTGAGCAGATATCTCCTTCCATTCGGCCGGAATTGCAAGAAGTTTGTGCATCTTCTATGTTCGTCGCGGTCAATGACAAAAAGGCGCTTATCTTCAATCTAGGTGTTTCTGCGTGCTGCGCCGGCCCAAAGAGTGCCCGGCTGAAAACGACAACGCAGGCATGTCGGGTGCCACTGTCTGCACCTGCACAGAAAGTTTTGAGCAGATATCTTCTTTCGTTCGGCCGGAATTGCAAAACGTTTGTGCATCTTCAATATTGCTCGCGGTCAATGTCAAAAAGCCCTTATCTGCAATCTAGGTGTTTCTGCGTGCTGCTCCGGCCCAAAGAGTGCCCGGCGGAAAACGACAACGCAGGCATGTCGGGTGCCACTGTCTACACCTGCACAGAAAGTTTTGAACAGATATCTCCTTCCATTCGGCCGGAATTGCAGGACGTTTGTGCATCTTCTATGTTCGTCGCGGTCAATGGCAAAAGGCGCTTATCTTCAATCTAGGTGTTTCTGCGTGCTGCTCCGGCCCAAAGAGTGCCCGGCGGAAAACGACAACGCAGGCATGTCGGGTGCCACTGTCTGCACCTGCACAGAAATTTTTGAGCAGATATCTCCTTCCGTTCTGCCGGAATTGAAAGAAGATTGTGCATCTTCTATGTTCATCGCGGTCAATGGCAAAAGGCGCTTATCTTCAATCTAGGTGTTTCTGCGTGCTGCTCCGGCCCAAAGAGTGCCCGGCAGAAAACGACAACGCAGGCATGTCGGGTGCCACTCTCTGCACCTGCACAGAAAGTTTTGAGCAGATATCTCCTTCCATTCGGCTGGAATTGCAAGACGTTTGTGCATCTTCTATGTTCGTCGCATTCAATGGCAAAAGGCGCTTATCTTCAATCTAGGTGTTTCTGCGTGCTGCTTCGGCCCAAAGAGTGCCCGGCGGAAAACGACAACGCAGGCATGTCGGGTGCCACTGTCTGCACCTGCACAGAAATTTTTGAGCAGATATCTCCTTCCGTTCTGCCGGAATTGAAAGAAGATTGTGCATCTTCTATGTTCATCGCGGTCAATGGCAAAAGGCGCTTATCTTCAATCTAGGTGTTTCTGCGTGCTGCTCCGGCCCAACGAGTGCCCGGCGGAAAACGACAACGCAGGCATGTCGGGTGCCACTGTCTGCACCTGCAAAGAAATTTTTGAGCAGATATCTCCTTCCGTTCTGCCGGAATTGAAAGAAGATTGTGCATCTTCTATGTTCATCGCGGTCAATGACAAAAAGGCGCTTATCTTCAATCTAGGTGTTTCTGCGTGCTGCGCCGGCCCAAAGAGTGCCCGGCGGAAAACGACAACGCAGGCATGTCGGGTGCCACTGTCTGCACCTGCACAGAAAGTTTTGAGCAGATATCTTCTTTCGTTCGGCCGGAATTGCAAGACGTTTGTGCATCTTCAATATTGGTCGCGGTCAATGTCAAAAAGCCCTTATCTGCAATCTAGGTGTTTCTGCGTGCTGCTCCGGCCCAAAGAGTGCCCGGCGGAAAACGACAACGCAGGCATGTCGAGTGCCACTGTCTGCACCTGCACAGAAATTTTTGAGCAGATATCTCCTTCCATTCGGCCGGAATTGCAAGAAGTTTGTGCATCTTCTATGTTCGTCGCGGTCAATGACAAAAAGGCGCTTATCTTCAATCTAGGTGTTTCTGCGTGCTGCGCCGGCCCAAAGAGTGCCCGACTGAAAACGACAAGGCAGGCATGTCGGGTGCCACTGTCTGCACCTGCACAGAAAGTTTTGAGCAGATATCTTCTTTCGTTCGGCCGGAATTGCAAGACGTTTGTGCATCTTCAATATTGGTCGCGGTCAATGTCAAAAAGCCCTTATCTGCAATCTAGGTGTTTCTGCGTGCTGCGCCGGCCCAATGAGTGCCCGGCGGAAAACGACAACGCAGGCATGTCGGGTGCCACTGTCTACACCTGCACAGAAAGTTTTGAACAGATATCTCCTTCCATTCGGCCGGAATTGCAAGACGTTTGTGCATCTTCTATGTTCGTCGCGGTCAATGGCAAAAGGCGCTTATCTTCAATCTAGGTGTTTCTGCGTGCTGCTCCGGCCCAAAGAGTGCCCGGCGGAAAACGACAACGCAGGCATGTCGGGTGCCACTGTCTACACCTGCACAGAAAGTTTTGAGCAGATATCTCCTTCCATTCGGCTGGAATTGCAAGACGTTTGTGCATCTTCTATGTTCGTCGCAGTCAATGGCAAAAGGCGCTTATCTTCAATCTAGGTGTTTCTGCGTGCTGCTCCGGCCCAAAGAGTGCCCGGCGGAAAACGACAACGCAGGCATGTCGAGTGCCACTGTCTGCACCTGCACAGAAAGTTTTGAGCAGATATCTCCTTCCGTTCGGCCGGAATTGAAAGAAGTTTGCGCATCTTCAATGATGGTCGCGGTCAATGACAAAAAGGCGCTTATCTTCAATCTAGGTGTTTCTGCGTGCTGCGCCAACCCAAAGAGTGCCCGACTGAAAACGATAAGGCAGGCATGTCGGGTGCCACTGTCTGCACCTGCACAGAAAGTTTTGAGCAGATATCTCCTTCCATTCGGCCGGAATTGCAAGAAGTTTGTGCATCTTCTATGTTCGTCGCGGTCAATGGCAAAAGGCGCTTATCTTCAATCTAGGAGTTTCTGCGTGCTGCTCCGGCCCAAAGAGTGCCCGGCGGAAAACGACAACGCAGGCATGTCGGGTGCCACTGTCTGCACCTGCACAGAAATTTTTGAGCAGATATCTCCTTCCGTTCTGCCGGAATTGAAAGAAGATTGTGCATCTTCTATGTTCGTCGCGGTCAATGGCAAAAGGCGCTTATCTTCAATCTAGGTGTTTCTGCGTGCTGCTCCGGCCCAAAGAGTGCCCGGCGGAAAACGACAACGCAGGCATGTCGGGTGCCACTGTTTGCACCTGCACAGAAATTTTTGAGCAGATATCTCCTTCCGTTCTGCCGGAATTGAAAGAAGACTGTGCATCTTCTATGTTCATCGCGGTCAATGGCAAAAGGCGTTTATCTTCAATCTAGGTGTTTCTGCGTGCTGCTCCGGCCCAAAGAGTGCCCGGCGGAAAACGACAACGCGGGCATGTCGGGTGCCACTGTCTACACCTGCACAGAAAGTTTTGAGCAGATATCTCCTTCCATTCGGCCGGAATTGCTAAAAGTTTGTGCATCTTCTATGTTCGTCGCGGTCAATGGCAAAAGGCGCTTATCTTCAATCTGGGTGTTTCTGCGTGCTGCTCCGGCCCAAAGAGTGCCCGGCGGAAAACGACAACGCAGGCATGTCGGGTGCCACTGTCTACACCTGCACAGAAAGTTTTGAGCAGATATCTCCTTCCATTCGGCCGGAATTGCAAGAAGTTTGTGCATCTTCTATGTTCGTCGCGGTCAATGACAAAAAGGCGCTTATCTTCAATCTAGGTGTTTCTGCGTGCTGCGCCGGCCCAAAGAGTGCCCGGCTGAAAACGACAACGCAGGCATGTCGGGTGCCACTGTCTGCACCTGCACAGAAAGATTTGAGCAGATATCTTCTTTCGTTCGGCCGGAATTGCAAAACGTTTGTGCATCTTCAATATTGCTCGCGGTCAATGTCAAAAAGCCCTTATCTGCAATCTAGGTGTTTCTGCGTGCTGCTCCGGCCCAAAGAGTGCCCGGCGGAAAACGACAACGCAGGCATGTCGGGTGCCACTGTCTACACCTGCACAGAAAGTTTTGAACAGATATCTCCTTCCATTCGGCCGGAATTGCAAGACGTTTGTGCATCTTCTATGTTCGTCGCGGTCAATGGCAAAAGGCGCTTATCTTCAATCTAGGTGTTTCTGCGTGCTGCTCCGGCCCAAAGAGTGCCCGGCGGAAAACGACAACGCAGGCATGTCGGGTGCCACTGTCTACACCTGCACAGAAAGTTTTGAACAGATATCTCCTTCCATTCGGCCGGAATTGCAGGACGTTTGTGCATCTTCTATGTTCGTCGCGGTCAATGGCAAAAGGCGCTTATCTTCAATCTAGGTGTTTCTGCGTGCAGCTCCGGCCCAAAGAGTGCCCGGCGGAAAACGACAACGCAGGCATGTCGGGTGCCACTGTCTGCACCTGCACAGAAATTTTTGAGCAGATATCTCCTTCCGTTCTGCCGGAATTGAAAGAAGATTGTGCATCTTCTATGTTCATCGCGGTCAATGGCAAAAGGCGCTTATCTTCAATCTAGGTGTTTCTGCGTGCTGCTCCGGCCCAAAGAGTGCCCGGCAGAAAACGACAACGCAGGCATGTCGGGTGCCACTCTCTGCACCTGCACAGAAAGTTTTGAGCAGATATCTCCTTCCATTCGGCTGGAATTGCAAGACGTTTGTGCATCTTCTATGTTCGTCGCATTCAATGGCAAAAGGCGCTTATCTTCAATCTAGGTGTTTCTGCGTGCTGCTTCGGCCCAAAGAGTGCCCGGCGGAAAACGACAACGCAGGCATGTCGGGTGCCACTGTCTGCACCTGCACAGAAATTTTTGAGCAGATATCTCCTTCCGTTCTGCCGGAATTGAAAGAAGATTGTGCATCTTCTATGTTCATCGCGGTCAATGGCAAAAGGCGCTTATCTTCAATCTAGGTGTTTCTGCGTGCTGCTCCGGCCCAAAGAGTGCCCGGCGGAAAACGACAACGCAGGCATGTCGGGTGCCACTGTCTGCACCTGCACAGAAAGTTTTGAGCAGATATCTCCTTCCATTCGGCCGGAATTGCAAGAAGTTTGTGCATCTTCTATGTTCGTCGCGGTCAATGGCAAAAGGCGCCTATCTTCAATCTAGGTGTTTCTGCGTGCTGCTCCGGCCCAAAGAGTGCCCGGCGGAAAACGACAACGCAGGCATGTCGGGTGCCACTGTCTGCACCTGCACAGAAATTTTTGAGCAGATATCTCCTTCCGTTCTGCCGGAATTGAAAGAAGATTGTGCATCTTCTATGTTCGTCGCGGTCAATGGCAAAAGGCGCTTATCTTCAATCTAGGTGTTTCTGCGTGCTGCTCCGGCCCAAAGAGTGCCCGGCGGAAAACGACAACGCAGGCATGTCGGGTGCCACTGTTTGCACCTGCACAGAAATTTTTGAGCAGATATCTCCTTCCGTTCTGCCGGAATTGAAAGAAGACTGTGCATCTTCTATGTTCATCGCGGTCAATGGCAAAAGGCGTTTATCTTCAATCTAGGTGTTTCTGCGTGCTGCTCCGGCCCAAAGAGTGCCCGGCGGAAAACGACAACGCGGGCATGTCGGGTGCCACTGTCTACACCTGCACAGAAAGTTTTGAGCAGATATCTCCTTCCATTCGGCCGGAATTGCTAAAAGTTTGTGCATCTTCTATGTTCGTCGCGGTCAATGGCAAAAGGCGCTTATCTTCAATCTGGGTGTTTCTGCGTGCTGCTCCGGCCCAAAGAGTGCCCGGCGGAAAACGACAACGCAGGCATGTCGGGTGCCACTGTCTACACCTGCACAGAAAGTTTTGAGCAGATATCTCCTTCCATTCGGCCGGAATTGCAAGAAGTTTGTGCATCTTCTATGTTCGTCGCGGTCAATGACAAAAAGGCGCTTATCTTCAATCTAGGTGTTTCTGCGTGCTGCGCCGGCCCAAAGAGTGCCCGGCTGAAAACGACAACGCAGGCATGTCGGGTGCCACTGTCTGCACCTGCACAGAAAGTTTTGAGCAGATATCTTCTTTCGTTCGGCCGGAATTGCAAAACGTTTGTGCATCTTCAATATTGCTCGCGGTCAATGTCAAAAAGCCCTTATCTGCAATCTAGGTGTTTCTGCGTGCTGCTCCGGCCCAAAGAGTGCCCGGCGGAAAACGACAACGCAGGCATGTCGGGTGCCACTGTCTACACCTGCACAGAAAGTTTTGAACAGATATCTCCTTCCATTCGGCCGGAATTGCAAGACGTTTGTGCATCTTCTATGTTCGTCGCGGTCAATGGCAAAAGGCGCTTATCTTCAATCTGGGTGTTTCTGCGTGCTGCTCCGGCCCAAAGAGTGCCCGGCGGAAAACGACAACGCAGGCATGTCGGGTGCCACTGTCTACACCTGCACAGAAAGTTTTGAGCAGATATCTCCTTCCATTCGGCCGGAATTGCAAGAAGTTTGTGCATCTTCTATGTTCGTCGCGGTCAATGACAAAAAGGCGCTTATCTTCAATCTAGGTGTTTCTGCGTGCTGCGCCGGCCCAAAGAGTGCCCGGCTGAAAACGACAACGCAGGCATGTCGGGTGCCACTGTCTGCACCTGCACAAAAAGTTTTGAGCAGATATCTTCTTTCGTTCGGCCGGAATTGCAAAACGTTTGTGCATCTTCAATATTGCTCGCGGTCAATGTCAAAAAGCCCTTATCTGCAATCTAGGTGTTTCTGCGTGCTGCTCCGGCCCAAAGAGTGCCCGGCGGAAAACGACAACGCAGGCATGTCGGGTGCCACTGTCTACACCTGCACAGAAAGTTTTGAACAGATATCTCCTTCCATTCGGCCGGAATTGCAAGACGTTTGTGCATCTTCTATGTTCGTCGCGGTCAATGGCAAAAGGCGCTTATCTTCAATCTAGGTGTTTCTGCGTGCTGCTCCGGCCCAAAGAGTGCCCGGCGGAAAACGACAACGCAGGCATGTCGGGTGCCACTGTCTGCACCTGCACAGAATTTTTTGAGCAGATATCTCCTTCCGTTCTGCCGGAATTGAAAGAAGATTGTGCATCTTCTATGTTCATCGCGGTCAATGGCAAAAGGCGCTTATCTTCAATCTAGGTGTTTCTGCGTGCTGCTCCGGCCCAAAGAGTGCCCGGCAGAAAACGACAACGCAGGCATGTCGGGTGCCACTGTCTGCACCTGCACAGAAAGTTTTGAGCAGATATCTCCTTCCATTCGGCTGGAATTGCAAGACGTTTGTGCATCTTCTATGTTCGTCGCATTCAATGGCAAAAGGCGCTTATCTTCAATCTAGGTGTTTCTGCGTGCTGCGCCGGCCCAAAGAGTGCCCGGCGGAAAACGACAACGCAGGCATGTCGAGTGCCAGTGTCTGCACCTGCACAGAAAGTTTTGAGCAGATATCTCCTTCCGTTCGGCCGGAATTGAAAGAAGTTTGTGCATCTTCAATGATGGTCGCGGTCAATGACAAAAAGGCGCTTATCTTCAATCTAGGTGTTTCTGCGTGCTGCTCCGGCCCAAAGAGTGCCCGGCGGAAAACGACAACGCAGGCATGTCGAGTGCCACTGTCTGCACCTGCACAGAAATTTTTGAGCAGATATCTCCTTCCATTCGGCCGGAATTGCAAGAAGTTTGTGCATCTTCTATGTTCGTCGCGGTCAATGACAAAAAGGCGCTTATCTTCAATCTAGGTGTTTCTGCGTGCTGCGCCGGCCTAAAGCGTGCCCGACTGAAAACGACAAGGCAGGCATGTCGGATGCCACTGTCTGCACCTGCACAGAAAGTTTTGAGCAGATATCTTCTTTCGTTCGGCCGGAATTGCAAGACGTTTGTGCATCTTCAATATTGGTCGCGGTCAATGTCAAAAAGCCCTTATCTGCAATCTAGGTGTTTCTGCGTGCTGCGCCGGCCCAATGAGTGCCCGGCGGAAAACGACAACGCAGGCATGTCGGGTGCCACTGTCTACACCTGCACAGAAAGTTTTGAACAGATATCTCCTTCCATTCGGCCGGAATTGCAAGACGTTTGTGCATCTTCTATGTTCGTCGCGGTCAATGGCAAAAGGCGCTTATCTTCAATCTAGGTGTTTCTGCGTGCTGCTCCGGCTCAAAGAGTGCCCGGCGGAAAACGACAACGCAGGCATGTCGGGTGCCACTGTCTGCACCTGCACAGACATTTTTGAGCAGATATCTCCTTCCGTTCTGCCGGAATTGAAAGAAGATTGTGCATCTTCTATGTTCATCGCGGTCAATGGCAAAAGGCGCTTATCTTCAATCTAGGTGTTTCTGCGTGCTGCTCCGGCCCAAAGAGTGCCCGGCGGAAAACGACAACGCAGGCATGTCGGGTGCCACTGTCTACACCTGCACAGAAAGTTTTGAGCAGATATCTCCTTCCATTCGGCTGGAATTGCAAGACGTTTGTGCATCTTCTATGTTCGTCGCAGTCAATGGCAAAAGGCGCTTATCTTTAATCTAGGTGTTTCTGCGTGCTGCTCCGGCCCAAAGAGTGCCCGGCGGAAAACGACAACGCAGGCATGTCGAGTGCCACTGTCTGCACCTGCACAGAAAGTTTTGAGCAGATATCTCCTTCCGTTCGGCCGGAATTGAAAGAAGTTTGTGCATCTTCAATGATGGTCGCGGTCAATGACAAAAAGGCGCTTATCTTCAATCTAGGTGTTTCTGCGTGCTGCGCCAACCCAAAGAGTGCCCGACTGAAAACGATAAGGCAGGCATGTCGAGTGCCACTGTCTGCACCTGCACAGAAAGTTTTGAGCAGATATCTTCTTTCGTTCGGCCGGAATTGCAAGACGTTTGTGCATCTTCAATATTGGTCGCGGTCAATGTCAAAAAGCCCTTATCTGCAATCTAGGTGTTTCTGCGTGCTGCGCCGATCCAAAGAGTGCCCGGCGGAAAACGACAACGCAGGCATGTCGGGTGCCACTGTCTGCACCTGCACAGAAAGTTTTGAGCAGATATCTCCTTCCATTCGGCCGGAATTGCAAGAAGTTTGTGCATCTTCTATGTTCGTCGCGGTCAATGGCAAAAGGCGCTTATCTTCAATCTAGGTGTTTCTGCGTGCTGCTCCGGCCCAAAGAGTGCCCGGCGGAAAACGACAACGCAGGCATGTCGGGTGCCACTGTCTGCACCTGCACAGAAATTTTTTGAGCAGATATCTCCTTCCGTTCTGCCGGAATTGAAAGAAGATTGTGCATCTTCTATGTTCGTCGCGGTCAATGGCAAAAGGCGCTTATCTTCAATCTGGGTGTTTCTGCGTGCTGCTCCGGCCCAAAGAGTGCCCGGCGGAAAACGACAACGCAGGCATGTCGGGTGCCACTGTCTACACCTGCACAGAAAGTTTTGAGCAGATATCTCCTTCCATTCGGCCGGAATTGCAAGAAGTTTGTGCATCTTCTATGTTCGTCGCGGTCAATGACAAAAAGGCGCTTATCTTCAATCTAGGTGTTTCTGCGTGCTGCGCCGGCCCAAAGAGTGCCCGGCTGAAAACGACAACGCAGGCATGTCGGGTGCCACTGTCTTCACCTGCACAGAAAGTTTTGAGCAGATATCTTCTTTCGTTCGGCCGGAATTGCAAAACGTTTGTGCATCTTCAATATTGCTCGCGGTCAATGTCAAAAAGCCCTTATCTGCAATCTAGGTGTTTCTGCGTGCTGCTCCGGCCCAAAGAGTGCCCGGCGGAAAACGACAACGCAGGCATGTCGGGTGCCACTGTCTACACCTGCACAGAAAGTTTTGAACAGATATCTCCTTCCATTCGGCCGGAATTGCAAGACGTTTGTGCATCTTCTATGTTCGTCGCGGTCAATGGCAAAAGGCGCTTATCTTCAATCTAGGTGTTTCTGCGTGCTGCTCCGGCCCAAAGAGTGCCCGGCGGAAAACGACAACGCAGGCATGTCGGGTGCCACTGTCTGCACCTGCAAAGAAATTTTTGAGCAGATATCTCCTTCCGTTCTGCCGGAATTGAAAGAAGATTGTGCATCTTCTATGTTCATCGCGGTCAATGGCAAAAGGCGCTTATCTTCAATCTAGGTGTTTCTGCGTGCTGCTCCGGCCCAAAGAGTGCCCGGCAGAAAACGACAACGCAGGCATGTCGGGTGCCACTCTCTGCACCTGCACAGAAAGTTTTGAGCAGATATCTCCTTCCATTCGGCTGGAATTGCAAGACGTTTGTGCATCTTCTATGTTCGTCGCATTCAATGGCAAAAGGCGCTTATCTTCAATCTAGGTGTTTCTGCGTGCTGCGCCGGCCCAAAGAGTGCCCGGCGGAAAACGACAACGCAGGCATGTCGAGTGCCAGTGTCTGCACCTGCACAGAAAGTTTTGAGCAGATATCTCCTTCCGTTCGGCCGGAATTGAAAGAAGTTTGTGCATCTTCAATGATGGTCGCGGTCAATGACAAAAAGGCGCTTATCTTCAATCTAGGTGTTTCTGCGTGCTGCGCCGGCCCAAAGAGTGCCCGACTGAAAACGACAAGGCAGGCATGTCGGGTGCCACTGTCTGCACCTGCACAGAAAGTTTTGAGCAGATATCTTCTTTCGTTCGGCCGGAATTGCAAGACGTTTGTGCATCTTCAATATTGGTCGCGGTCAATGTCAAAAAGCCCTTATCTGCAATCTAGGTGTTTCTGCGTGCTGCGCCGGCCCAATGAGTGCCCGGCGGAAAACGACAACGCAGGCATGTCGGGTGCCACTGTCTACACCTGCACAGAAAGTTTTGAACAGATATCTCCTTCCATTCGGCCGGAATTGCAAGACGTTTGTGCATCTTCTATGTTCGTCGCGGTCAATGGCAAAAGGCGCTTATCTTCAATCTAGGTGTTTCTGCGTGCTGCTCCGGCCCAAAGAGTGCCCGGCGGAAAACGACAACGCAGGCATGTCGGGTGCCACTGTCTGCACCTGCACAGACATTTTTGAGCAGATATCTCCTTCCGTTCTGCCGGAATTGAAAGAAGATTGTGCATCTTCTATGTTCATCGCGGTCAATGGCAAAAGGCGCTTATCTTCAATCTAGGTGTTTCTGCGTGCTGCTCCGGCCCAAAGAGTGCCCGGCGGAAAACGACAACGCAGGCATGTCGGGTGCCACTGTCTACACCTGCACAGAAAGTTTTGAGCAGATATCTCCTTCCATTCGGCCGGAATTGCAAGAAGTTTGTGCATCTTCTATGTTCGTCGAGGTCAATGGCAAAAGGCGCTTATCTTCAATCTAGGTGTTTCTGCGTGCTGCGCCGGCCCAAAGAGTGCCCGGCGGAAAACGACAACGCAGGCATGTCGGGTGCCACTGTCTGCACCTGCACAGAAAGTTTTGAGCAGATATCTCCTTCCGTTCGGCCGGAATTGAAAGAAGATTGTGCATCTTCAATGTAGGTCGCGGTCAATGACAAAAAGGCGCTTATCTTCAATCTAGGTGTTTCTGCGTGCTGCGCCGGCCCAAAGAGTGCCCGGCTGAAAACGACAACGCAGGCATGTCGGGTGCCACTGTCTGCACCTGCACAGAAAGTTTTGAGCAGATATCTTCTTTCGTTCGGCCGGAATTGCAAGACGTTTGTGCATCTTCAATATTGGTCGCGGTCAATGTCAAAAAGCCCTTATCTGCAATCTAGGTGTTTCTGCGTGCTGCTCCGGCCCAAAGAGTGCCCGGCGGAAAACGACAACGCAGGCATGTCGAGTGCCACTGTCTGCACCTGCACAGAAATTTTTGAGCAGATATCTCCTTCCATTCGGCCGGAATTGCAAGAAGTTTGTGCATCTTCTTTGTTCGTCGCGGTCAATGACAAAAAGGCGCTTATCTTCAATCTAGGTGTTTCTGCGTGCTGCGCCGGCCCAAAGAGTGCCCGACTGAAAACGACAAGGCAGGCATGTCGGGTGCCACTGTCTGCACCTGCACAGAAAGTTTTGAGCAGATATCTTCTTTCGTTCGGCCGGAATTGCAAGACGTTTGTGCATCTTCAATATTGGTCGCGGTCAATGTCAAAAAGCCCTTATCTGCAATCTAGGTGTTTCTGCGTGCTGCTCCGGCCCAAAGAGTGCCCGGCGGAAAACGACAATGCAGGCATGTCGAGTGCCACTGTCTGCACCTGCACAGAAATTTTTGAGCAGATATCTCCTTCCATTCGGCCGGAATTGCAAGAAGTTTGTGCATCTTCTATGTTCGTCGCGGTCAATGACAAAAAGGCGCTTATCTTCAATCTAGGTGTTTCTGCGTGCTGCTCCGGCCCAAAGAGTGCCCGGCGGAAAACGACAACGCAGGCATGTCGGGTGCCACTGTCTGCACATGCACAGAAAGTTTTGAGCAGATATCTTCTTTCGTTCGGCCGGAATTGCAAGACGTTTGTGCATCTTCAATATTGGTCGCGGTCAATGTCAAAAAGCCCTTATCTGCAATCTAGGTGTTTCTGCGTGCTGCGCCGGCCCAATGAGTGCCCGGCGGAAAACGACAACGCAGGCATGTCGGGTGCCACTGTCTACACCTGCACAGAAAGTTTTGAACAGATATCTCCTTCCATTCGGCCGGAATTGCAAGACGTTTGTGCATCTTCTATGTTCGTCGCGGTCAATGGCAAAAGGCGCTTATCTTCAATCTAGGTGTTTCTGCGTGCTGCTCCGGCTCAAAGAGTGCCCGGCGGAAAACGACAACGCAGGCATGTCGGGTGCCACTGTCTGCACCTGCACAGACATTTTTGAGCAGATATCTCCTTCCGTTCTGCCGGAATTGAAAGAAGATTGTGCATCTTCTATGTTCATCGCGGTCAATGGCAAAAGGCGCTTATCTTCAATCTAGGTGTTTCTGCGTGCTGCTCCGGCCCAAAGAGTGCCCGGCGGAAAACGACAACGCAGGCATGTCGGGTGCCACTGTCTACACCTGCACAGAAAGTTTTGAGCAGATATCTCCTTCCATTCGGCTGGAATTGCAAGACGTTTGTGCATCTTCTATGTTCGTCGCAGTCAATGGCAAAAGGCGCTTATCTTCAATCTAGGTGTTTCTGCGTGCTGCTCCGGCCCAAAGAGTGCCCGGCGGAAAACGACAACGCAGGCATGTCGAGTGCCACTGTCTGCACCTGCACAGAAAGTTTTGAGCAGATATCTCCTTCCGTTCGGCCGGAATTGAAAGAAGTTTGCGCATCTTCAATGATGGTCGCGGTCAATGACAAAAAGGCGCTTATCTTCAATCTAGGTGTTTCTGCGTGCTGCGCCAACCCAAAGAGTGCCCGACTGAAAACGATAAGGCAGGCATGTCGGGTGCCACTGTCTGCACCTGCAGAGAAAGTTTTGAGCAGATATCTCCTTCCATTCGGCCGGAATTGCAAGAAGTTTGTGCATCTTCTATGTTCGTCGCGGTCAATGGCAAAAGGCGCTTATCTTCAATCTAGGTGTTTCTGCGTGCTGCTCCGGCCCAAAGAGTGCCCGGCGGAAAACGACAACGCAGGCATGTCGGGTGCCACTGTCTGCACCTGCACAGAAATTTTTGAGCAGATATCTCCTTCCGTTCTGCCGGAATTGAAAGAAGATTGTGCATCTTCTATGTTCGTCGCGGTCAATGGCAAAAGGCGCTTATCTTCAATCTAGGTGTTTCTGCGTGCTGCTCCGGCCCAAAGAGTGCCCGGCGGAAAACGACAACACAGGCATGTCGGGTGCCACTGTTTGCACCTGCACAGAAATTTTTGAGCAGATATCTCCTTCCGTTCTGCCGGAATTGAAAGAAGACTGTGCATCTTCTATGTTCATCGCGGTCAATGGCAAAAGGCGTTTATCTTCAATCTAGGTGTTTCTGCGTGCTGCTCCGGCCCAAAGAGTGCCCGGCGGAAAACGACAACGCGGGCATGTCGGGTGCCACTGTCTACACCTGCACAGAAAGTTTTGAGCAGATATCTCCTTCCATTCGGCCGGAATTGCTAAAAGTTTGTGCATCTTCTATGTTCGTCGCGGTCAATGGCAAAAGGCGCTTATCTTCAATCTGGGTGTTTCTGCGTGCTGCTCCGGCCCAAAGAGTGCCCGGCGGAAAACGACAACGCAGGCATGTCGGGTGCCACTGTCTACACCTGCACAGAAAGTTTTGAGCAGATATCTCCTTCCATTCGGCCGGAATTGCAAGAAGTTTGTTCATCTTCTATGTTCGTCGCGGTCAATGACAAAAAGGCGCTTATCTTCAATCTAGGTGTTTCTGCGTGCTGCGCCGGCCCAAAGAGTGCCCGGCTGAAAACGACAACGCAGGCATGTCGGGTGCCACTGTCTGCACCTGCACAGAAAGTTTTGAGCAGATATCTTCTTTCGTTCGGCCGGAATTGCAAAACGTTTGTGCATCTTCAATATTGCTCGCGGTCAATGTCAAAAAGCCCTTATCTGCAATCTAGGTGTTTCTGCGTGCTGCTCCGGCCCAAAGAGTGCCCGGCGGAAAACGACAACGCAGTCATGTCAGGTGCCACTGTCTACACCTGCACAGAAAGTTTTGAACAGATATCTCCTTCCATTCGGCCGGAATTGCAAGACGTTTGTGCATCTTCTATGTTCGTCGCGGTCAATGGCAAAAGGCGCTTATCTTCAATCTAGGTGTTTCTGCGTGCTGCTCCGGCCCAAAGAGTGCCCGGCGGAAAACGACAACGCAGGCATGTCGGGTGCCACTGTCTGCACCTGCACAGAAATTTTTGAGCAGATATCTCCTTCCGTTCTGCCGGAATTGAAAGAAGATTGTGCATCTTCTATGTTCATCGCGGTCAATGGCAAAAGGCGCTTATCTTCAATCTAGGTGTTTCTGCGTGCTGCTCCGGCCCAAAGAGTGCCCGGCAGAAAACGACAACGCAGGCATGTCGGGTGCCACTCTCTGCACCTGCACAGAAAGTTTTGAGCAGATATCTCCTTCCATTCGGCTGGAATTGCAAGACGTTTGTGCATCTTCTATGTTCGTCGCATTCAATGGCAAAAGGCGCTTATCTTCAATCTAGGTGTTTCTGCGTGCTGCGCCGGCCCAAAGAGTGCCCGGCGGAAAACGACAACGCAGGCATGTCGAGTGCCAGTGTCTGCACCTGCACAGAAAGTTTTGAGCAGATATCTCCTTCCGTTCGGCCGGAATTGAAAGAAGTTTGTGCATCTTCAATGATGGTCGCGGTCAATGACAAAAAGGCGCTTATCTTCAATCTAGGTGTTTCTGCGTGCTGCGCCGGCCCAAAGAGTGCCCGACTGAAAACGACAAGGCAGGCATGTCGGGTGCCACTGTCTGCACCTGCACAGAAAGTTTTGAGCAGATATCTTCTTTCGTTCGGCCGGAATTGCAAGACGTTTGTGCATCTTCAATATTGGTCGCGGTCAATGTCAAAAAGCCCTTATCTGCAATCTAGGTGTTTCTGCGTGCTGCGCCGGCCCAATGAGTGCCCGGCGGAAAACGACAACGCAGGCATGTCGGGTGCCACTGTCTACACCTGCACAGAAAGTTTTGAACAGATATCTCCTTCCATTCGGCCGGAATTGCAAGACGTTTGTGCATCTTCTATGTTCGTCGCGGTCAATGGCAAAAGGCGCTTATCTTCAATCTAGGTGTTTCTGCGTGCTGCTCCGGCCCAAAGAGTGCCCGGCGGAAAACGACAACGCAGGCATGTCGGGTGCCACTGTCTGCACCTGCACAGACATTTTTGAGCAGATATCTCCTTCCGTTCTGCCGGAATTGAAAGAAGATTGTGCATCTTCTATGTTCATCGCGGTCAATGGCAAAAGGCGCTTATCTTCAATCTAGGTGTTTCTGCGTGCTGCTCCGGCCCAAAGAGTGCCCGGCGGAAAACGACAACGCAGGCATGTCGGGTGCCACTGTCTGCACCTGCACAGAAAGTTTTGAGCAGATATCTCCTTCCATTCGGCCGGAATTGCAAGAAGTTTGTGCATCTTCTATGTTCATCGCGGTCAATGGCAAAAGGCGCTTATCTTCAATCTGGGTGTTTCTGCGTGCTGCTCCGGCCCAAAGAGTGCCCAGCGGAAAACGACAACGCAGGCATGTCGGGTGCCACTGTCTGCACCTGCACAGAAATTTTTGAGCAGATATCTCCTTCCGTTCTGCCGGAATTGAAAGAAGATTGTGCATCTTCTATGTTCGTCGCGGTCAATGGCAAAAGGCGCTTATCTTCAATCTAGGTGTTTCTGCGTGCTGCTCCGGCCCAAAGAGTGCCCGGCGGAAAACGACAACGCAGGCATGTCGGGTGCCACTGTTTGCACCTGCACAGAAATTTTTGAGCAGATATCTCCTTCCGTTCTGCCGGAATTGAAAGAAGACTGTGTATCTTCTATGTTCATCGCGGTCAATGGCAAAAGGCGTTTATCTTCAATCTAGGTGTTTCTGCGTGCTGCTCCGGCCCAAAGAGTGCCCGGCGGAAAACGACAACGCGGGCATGTCGGGTGCCACTGTCTACACCTGCACAGAAAGTTTTGAGCAGATATCTCCTTCCATTCGGCCGGAATTGCTAAAAGTTTGTGCATCTTCTATGTTCGTCGCGGTCAATGGCAAAAGGCGCTTATCTTCAATCTGGGTGTTTCTGCGTGCTGCTCCGGCCCAAAGAGTGCCCGGCGGAAAACGACAACGCAGGCATGTCGAGTGCCACTGTCTGCACCTGCACAGAAATTTTTGAGCAGATATCTCCTTCCATTCGGCCGGAATTGCAAGAAGTTTGTGCATCTTCTATGTTCGTCGCGGTCAATGACAAAAAGGCGCTTATCTTCAATCTAGGTGTTTCTGCGTGCTGCTCCGGCCCAAAGAGTGCCCGGCGGAAAACGACAACGCAGGCATGTCGGGTGCCACTGTCTGCACATGCACAGAAAGTTTTGAGCAGATATCTTCTTTCGTTCGGCCGGAATTGCAAGACGTTTGTGCATCTTCAATATTGGTCGCGGTCAATGTCAAAAAGCCCTTATCTGCAATCTAGGTGTTTCTGCGTGCTGCGCCGGCCCAATGAGTGCCCGGCGGAAAACGACAACGCAGGCATGTCGGGTGCCACTGTCTACACCTGCACAGAAAGTTTTGAACAGATATCTCCTTCCATTCGGCCGGAATTGCAAGACGTTTGTGCATCTTCTATGTTCGTCGCGGTCAATGGCAAAAGGCGCTTATCTTCAATCTAGGTGTTTCTGCGTGCTGCTCCGGCTCAAAGAGTGCCCGGCGGAAAACGACAACGCAGGCATGTCGGGTGCCACTGTCTGCACCTGCACAGACATTTTTGAGCAGATATCTCCTTCCGTTCTGCCGGAATTGAAAGAAGATTGTGCATCTTCTATGTTCATCGCGGTCAATGGCAAAAGGCGCTTATCTTCAATCTAGGTGTTTCTGCGTGCTGCTCCGGCCCAAAGAGTGCCCGGCGGAAAACGACAACGCAGGCATGTCGGGTGCCACTGTCTACACCTGCACAGAAAGTTTTGAGCAGATATCTCCTTCCATTCGGCTGGAATTGCAAGACGTTTGTGCATCTTCTATGTTCGTCGCAGTCAATGGCAAAAGGCGCTTATCTTCAATCTAGGTGTTTCTGCGTGCTGCTCCGGCCCAAAGAGTGCCCGGCGGAAAACGACAACGCAGGCATGTCGAGTGCCACTGTCTGCACCTGCACAGAAAGTTTTGAGCAGATATCTCCTTCCGTTCGGCCGGAATTGAAAGAAGTTTGCGCATCTTCAATGATGGTCGCGGTCAATGACAAAAAGGCGCTTATCTTCAATCTAGGTGTTTCTGCGTGCTGCGCCAACCCAAAGAGTGCCCGACTGAAAACGATAAGGCAGGCATGTCGGGTGCCACTGTCTGCACCTGCAGAGAAAGTTTTGAGCAGATATCTCCTTCCATTCGGCCGGAATTGCAAGAAGTTTGTGCATCTTCTATGTTCGTCGCGGTCAATGGCAAAAGGCGCTTATCTTCAATCTAGGTGTTTCTGCGTGCTGCTCCGGCCCAAAGAGTGCCCGGCGGAAAACGACAACGCAGGCATGTCGGGTGCCACTGTCTGCACCTGCACAGAAATTTTTGAGCAGATATCTCCTTCCGTTCTGCCGGAATTGAAAGAAGATTGTGCATCTTCTATGTTCGTCGCGGTCAATGGCAAAAGGCGCTTATCTTCAATCTAGGTGTTTCTGCGTGCTGCTCCGGCCCAAAGAGTGCCCGGCGGAAAACGACAACGCAGGCATGTCGGGTGCCACTGTTTGCACCTGCACAGAAATTTTTGAGCAGATATCTCCTTCCGTTCTGCCGGAATTGAAAGAAGACTGTGCATCTTCTATGTTCATCGCGGTCAATGGCAAAAGGCGTTTATCTTCAATCTAGGTGTTTCTGCGTGCTGCTCCGGCCCAAAGAGTGCCCGGCGGAAAACGACAACGCGGGCATGTCGGGTGCCACTGTCTACACCTGCACAGAAAGTTTTGAGCAGATATCTCCTTCCATTCGGCCGGAATTGCTAAAAGTTTGTGCATCTTCTATGTTCGTCGCGGTCAATGGCAAAAGGCGCTTATCTTCAATCTGGGTGTTTCTGCGTGCTGCTCCGGCCCAAAGAGTGCCCGGCGGAAAACGACAACGCAGGCATGTCGGGTGCCACTGTCTACACCTGCACAGAAAGTTTTGAGCAGATATCTCCTTCCATTCGGCCGGAATTGCAAGAAGTTTGTTCATCTTCTATGTTCGTCGCGGTCAATGACAAAAAGGCGCTTATCTTCAATCTAGGTGTTTCTGCGTGCTGCGCCGGCCCAAAGAGTGCCCGGCTGAAAACGACAACGCAGGCATGTCGGGTGCCACTGTCTGCACCTGCACAGAAAGTTTTGAGCAGATATCTTCTTTCGTTCGGCCGGAATTGCAAAACGTTTGTGCATCTTCAATATTGCTCGCGGTCAATGTCAAAAAGCCCTTATCTGCAATCTAGGTGTTTCTGCGTGCTGCTCCGGCCCAAAGAGTGCCCGGCGGAAAACGACAACGCAGTCATGTCAGGTGCCACTGTCTACACCTGCACAGAAAGTTTTGAACAGATATCTCCTTCCATTCGGCCGGAATTGCAAGACGTTTGTGCATCTTCTATGTTCGTCGCGGTCAATGGCAAAAGGCGCTTATCTTCAATCTAGGTGTTTCTGCGTGCTGCTCCGGCCCAAAGAGTGCCCGGCGGAAAACGACAACGCAGGCATGTCGGGTGCCACTGTCTGCACCTGCACAGAAATTTTTGAGCAGATATCTCCTTCCGTTCTGCCGGAATTGAAAGAAGATTGTGCATCTTCTATGTTCATCGCGGTCAATGGCAAAAGGCGCTTATCTTCAATCTAGGTGTTTCTGCGTGCTGCTCCGGCCCAAAGAGTGCCCGGCAGAAAACGACAACGCAGGCATGTCGGGTGCCACTCTCTGCACCTGCACAGAAAGTTTTGAGCAGATATCTCCTTCCATTCGGCTGGAATTGCAAGACGTTTGTGCATCTTCTATGTTCGTCGCATTCAATGGCAAAAGGCGCTTATCTTCAATCTAGGTGTTTCTGCGTGCTGCGCCGGCCCAAAGAGTGCCCGGCGGAAAACGACAACGCAGGCATGTCGAGTGCCAGTGTCTGCACCTGCACAGAAAGTTTTGAGCAGATATCTCCTTCCGTTCGGCCGGAATAGAAAGAAGTTTGTGCATCTTCAATGATGGTCGCGGTCAATGACAAAAAGGCGCTTATCTTCAATCTAGGTGTTTCTGCGTGCTGCGCCGGCCCAAAGAGTGCCCGACTGAAAACGACAAGGCAGGCATGTCGGGTGCCACTGTCTGCACCTGCACAGAAAGTTTTGAGCAGATATCTTCTTTCGTTCGGCCGGAATTGCAAGACGTTTGTGCATCTTCAATATTGGTCGCGGTCAATGTCAAAAAGCCCTTATCTGCAATCTAGGTGTTTCTGCGTGCTGCGCCGGCCCAATGAGTGCCCGGCGGAAAACGACAACGCAGGCATGTCGGGTGCCACTGTCTACACCTGCACAGAAAGTTTTGAACAGATATCTCCTTCCATTCGGCCGGAATTGCAAGACGTTTGTGCATCTTCTATGTTCGTCGCGGTCAATGGCAAAAGGCGCTTATCTTCAATCTAGGTGTTTCTGCGTGCTGCTCCGGCCCAAAGAGTGCCCGGCGGAAAACGACAACGCAGGCATGTCGGGTGCCACTGTCTGCACCTGCACAGACATTTTTGAGCAGATATCTCCTTCCGTTCTGCCGGAATTGAAAGAAGATTGTGCATCTTCTATGTTCATCGCGGTCAATGGCAAAAGGCGCTTATCTTCAATCTAGGTGTTTCTGCGTGCTGCGCCGGCCCAAAGAGTGCCCGGCTGAAAACGACAACGCAGGCATGTCGGGTGCCACTGTCTGCACCTGCACAGAAAGTTTTGAGCAGATATCTTCTTTCGTTCGGCCGGAATTGCAAAACGTTTGTGCATCTTCAATATTGCTCGCGGTCAATGTCAAAAAGCCCTTATCTGCAATCTAGGTGTTTCTGCGTGCTGCTTCGGCCCAAAGAGTGCCCGGCGGAAAACGACAACGCAGGCATGTCGGGTGCCACTGTCTGCACCTGCACAGAAATTTTTGAGCAGATATCTCCTTCCGTTCTGCCGGAATTGAAAGAAGATTGTGCATCTTCTATGTTCGTCGCGGTCAATGGCAAAAGGCGCTTATCTTCAATCTAGGTGTTTCTGCGTGCTGCTCCGGCCCAAAGAGTGCCCGGCGGAAAACGACAACGCAGGCATGTCGGGTGCCACTGTTTGCACCTGCACAGAAATTTTTGAGCAGATATCTCCTTCCGTTCTGCCGGAATTGAAAGAAGACTGTGTATCTTCTATGTTCATCGCGGTCAATGGCAAAAGGCGTTTATCTTCAATCTAGGTGTTTCTGCGTGCTGCTCCGGCCCAAAGAGTGCCCGGCGGAAAACGACAACGCGGGCATGTCGGGTGCCACTGTCTACACCTGCACAGAAAGTTTTGAGCAGATATCTCCTTCCATTCGGCCGGAATTGCTAAAAGTTTGTGCATCTTCTATGTTCGTCGCGGTCAATGGCAAAAGGCGCTTATCTTCAATCTGGGTGTTTCTGCGTGCTGCTCCGGCCCAAAGAGTGCCCGGCGGAAAACGACAACGCAGGCATGTCGGGTGCCACTGTCTACACCTGCACAGAAAGTTTTGAGCAGATATCTCCTTCCATTCGGCCGGAATTGCAAGAAGTTTGTGCATCTTCTATGTTCGTCGCGGTCAATGACAAAAAGGCGCTTATCTTCAATCTAGGTGTTTCTGCGTGCTGCGCCGGCCCAAAGAGTGCCCGGCTGAAAACGACAACGCAGGCATGTCGGGTGCCACTGTCTGCACCTGCACAGAAAGTTTTGAGCAGATATCTTCTTTCGTTCGGCCGGAATTGCAAAACGTTTGTGCATCTTCAATATTGCTCGCGGTCAATGTCAAAAAGCCCTTATCTGCAATCTAGGTGTTTCTGCGTGCTGCTCCGGCCCAAAGAGTGCCCGGCGGAAAACGACAACGCAGGCATGTCGGGTGCCACTGTCTACACCTGCACAGAAAGTTTTAAACAGATATCTCCTTCCATTCGGCCGGAATTGCAAGACGTTTGTGCATCTTCTATGTTCGTCGCGGTCAATGGCAAAAGGCGCTTATCTTCAATCTGGGTGTTTCTGCGTGCTGCTCCGGCCCAAAGAGTGCCCGGCGGAAAACGACAACGCAGGCATGTCGGGTGCCACTGTCTACACCTGCACAGAAAGTTTTGAGCAGATATCTCCTTCCATTCGGCCGGAATTGCAAGAAGTTTGTGCATCTTCTATGTTCGTCGCGGTCAATGACAAAAAGGCGCTTATCTTCAATCTAGGTGTTTCTGCGTGCTGCGCCGGCCAAAAGAGTGCCCGGCTGAAAACGACAACGCAGGCATGTCGGGTGCCACTGTCTGCACCTGCACAGAAAGTTTTGAGCAGATATCTTCTTTCGTTCGGCCGGAATTGCAAAACGTTTGTGCATCTTCAATATTGCTCGCGGTCAATGTCAAAAAGCCCTTATCTGCAATCTAGGTGTTTCTGCGTGCTGCTCCGGCCCAAAGAGTGCCCGGCGGAAAACGACAACGCAGGCATGTCGGGTGCCACTGTCTACACCTGCACAGAAAGTTTTGAACAGATATCTCCTTCCATTCGGCCGGAATTGCAAGACGTTTGTGCATCTTCTATGTTCGTCGCGGTCAATGGCAAAAGGCGCTTATCTTCAATCTAGGTGTTTCTGCGTGCTGCTCCGGCCCAAAGAGTGCCCGGCGGAAAACGACAACGCAGGCATGTCGGGTGCCACTGTCTGCACCTGCACAGAATTTTTTGAGCAGATATCTCCTTCCGTTCTGCCGGAATTGAAAGAAGATTGTGCATCTTCTATGTTCATCGCGGTCAATGGCAAAAGGCGCTTATCTTCAATCTAGGTGTTTCTGCGTGCTGCTCCGGCCCAAAGAGTGCCCGGCAGAAAACGACAACGCAGGCATGTCGGGTGCCACTGTCTGCACCTGCACAGAAAGTTTTGAGCAGATATCTCCTTCCATTCGGCTGGAATTGCAAGACGTTTGTGCATCTTCTATGTTCGTCGCATTCAATGGCAAAAGGCGCTTATCTTCAATCTAGGTGTTTCTGCGTGCTGCGCCGGCCCAAAGAGTGCCCGGCGGAAAACGACAACGCAGGCATGTCGAGTGCCAGTGTCTGCACCTGCACAGAAAGTTTTGAGCAGATATCTCCTTCCGTTCGGCCGGAATTGAAAGAAGTTTGTGCATCTTCAATGATGGTCGCGGTCAATGACAAAAAGGCGCTTATCTTCAATCTAGGTGTTTCTGCGTGCTGCTCCGGCCCAAAGAGTGCCCGGCGGAAAACGACAACGCAGGCATGTCGAGTGCCACTGTCTGCACCTGCACAGAAATTTTTGAGCAGATATCTCCTTCCATTCGGCCGGAATTGCAAGAAGTTTGTGCATCTTCTATGTTCGTCGCGGTCAATGACAAAAAGGCGCTTATCTTCAATCTAGGTGTTTCTGCGTGCTGCGCCGGCCCAAAGAGTGCCCGACTGAAAACGACAAGGCAGGCATGTCGGGTGCCACTGTCTGCACCTGCACAGAAAGTTTTGAGCAGATATCTTCTTTCGTTCGGCCGGAATTGCAAGACGTTTGTGCATCTTCAATATTGGTCGCGGTCAATGTCAAAAAGCCCTTATCTGCAATCTAGGTGTTTCTGCGTGCTGCGCCGGCCCAATGAGTGCCCGGCGGAAAACGACTACGCAGGCATGTCGGGTGCCACTGTCTACACCTGCACAGAAAGTTTTGAACAGATATCTCCTTCCATTCGGCCGGAATTGCAAGACGTTTGTGCATCTTCTATGTTCGTCGCGGTCAATGGCAAAAGGCGCTTATCTTCAATCTAGGTGTTTCTGCGTGCTGCTCCGGCTCAAAGAGTGCCCGGCGGAAAACGACAACGCAGGCATGTCGGGTGCCACTGTCTGCACCTGCACAGACATTTTTGAGCAGATATCTCCTTCCGTTCTGCCGGAATTGAAAGAAGATTGTGCATCTTCTATGTTCATCGCGGTCAATGGCAAAAGGCGCTTATCTTCAATCTAGGTGTTTCTGCGTGCTGCTCCGGCCCAAAGAGTGCCCGGCGGAAAACGACAACGCAGGCATGTCGGGTGCCACTGTCTACACCTGCACAGAAAGTTTTGAGCAGATATCTCCTTCCATTCGGCTGGAATTGCAAGACGTTTGTGCATCTTCTATGTTCGTCGCAGTCAATGGCAAAAGGCGCTTATCTTCAATCTAGGTGTTTCTGCGTGCTGCTCCGGCCCAAAGAGTGCCCGGCGGAAAACGACAACGCAGGCATGTCGAGTGCCACTGTCTGCACCTGCACAGAAAGTTTTGAGCAGATATCTCCTTCCGTTCGGCCGGAATTGAAAGAAGTTTGCGCATCTTCAATGATGGTCGCGGTCAATGACAAAAAGGCGCTTATCTTCAATCTAGGTGTTTCTGCGTGCTGCGCCAACCCAAAGAGTGCCCGACTGAAAACGATAAGGCAGGCATGTCGGGTGCCACTGTCTGCACCTGCACAGAAAGTTTTGAGCAGATATCTCCTTCCATTCGGCCGGAATTGCAAGAAGTTTGTGCATCTTCTATGTTCGTCGCGGTCAATGGCAAAAGGCGCTTATCTTCAATCTAGGTGTTTCTGCGTGCTGCTCCGGCCCAAAGAGTGCCCGGCGGAAAACGACAACGCAGGCATGTCGGGTGCCACTGTCTGCACCTGCACAGAAATTTTTGAGCAGATATCTCCTTCCGTTCTGCCGGAATTGAAAGAAGATTGTGCATCTTCTATGTTCGTCGCGGTCAATGGCAAAAGGCGCTTATCTTCAATCTAGGTGTTTCTGCGTGCTGCTCCGGCCCAAAGAGTGCCCGGCGGAAAACGACAACGCAGGCATGTCGGGTGCCACTGTTTGCACCTGCACAGAAATTTTTGAGCAGATATCTCCTTCCGTTCTGCCGGAATTGAAAGAAGACTGTGCATCTTCTATGTTCATCGCGGTCAATGGCAAAAGGCGTTTATCTTCAATCTAGGTGTTTCTGCGTGCTGCTCCGGCCCAAAGAGTGCCCGGCGGAAAACGACAACGCGGGCATGTCGGGTGCCACTGTCTACACCTGCACAGAAAGTTTTGAGCAGATATCTCCTTCCATTCGGCCGGAATTGCTAAAAGTTTGTGCATCTTCTATGTTCGTCGCGGTCAATGGCAAAAGGCGCTTATCTTCAATCTGGGTGTTTCTGCGTGCTGCTCCGGCCCAAAGAGTGCCCGGCGGAAAACGACAACGCAGGCATGTCGGGTGCCACTGTCTACACCTGCACAGAAAGTTTTCAGCAGATATCTCCTTCCATTCGGCCGGAATTGCAAGAAGTTTGTGCATCTTCTATGTTCGTCGCGGTCAATGACAAAAAGGCGCTTATCTTCAATCTAGGTGTTTCTGCGTGCTGCGCCGGCCCAAAGAGTGCCCGGCTGAAAACGACAACGCAGGCATGTCGGGTGCCACTGTCTGCACCTGCACAGAAAGTTTTGAGCAGATATCTTCTTTCGTTCGGCCGGAATTGCAAAACGTTTGTGCATCTTCAATATTGCTCGCGGTCAATGTCAAAAAGCCCTTATCTGCAATCTAGGTGTTTCTGCGTGCTGCGCCGGCCCAAAGAGTGCCCGGCTGAAAACGACAACGCAGGCATGTCGGGTGCCACTGTCTGCACCTGCACAGAAAGTTTTGAGCAGATATCTTCTTTCGTTCGGCCGGAATTGCAAAACGTTTGTGCATCTTCAATATTGCTCGCGGTCAATGTCAAAAAGCCCTTATCTGCAATCTAGGTGTTTCTGCGTGCTGCTCCGGCCCAAAGAGTGCCCGGCGGAAAACGACAACGCAGTCATGTCGGGTGCCACTGTCTACACCTGCACAGAAAGTTTTGAACAGATATCTCCTTCCATTCGGCCGGAATTGCAAGACGTTTGTGCATCTTCTATGTTCGTCGCGGTCAATGGCAAAAGGCGCTTATCTTCAATCTAGGTGTTTCTGCGTGCTGCTCCGGCCCAAAGAGTGCCCGGCGGAAAACGACAACGCAGGCATGTCCGGTGCCACTGTCTGCACCTGCACGGAAATTTTTGAGCAGATATCTCCTTCCGTTCTGCCGGAATTGAAAGAAGATTGTGCATCTTCTATGTTCATCGCGGTCAATGGCAAAAGGCGCTTATCTTCAATCTAGGTGTTTCTGCGTGCTGCTCCGGCCCAAAGAGTGCCCGGCAGAAAACGACAACGCAGGCATGTCGGGTGCCACTCTCTGCACCTGCACAGAAAGTTTTGAGCAGATATCTCCTTCCATTCGGCTGGAATTGCAAGACGTTTGTGCATCTTCTATGTTCGTCGCAGTCAATGGCAAAAGGCGCTTATCTTCAATCTAGGTGTTTCTGCGTGCTGCTCCGGCCCAAAGAGTGCCCGGCGGAAAACGACAACGCAGGCATGTCGAGTGCCACTGTCTGCACCTGCACAGAAAGTTTTGAGTAGATATCTTCTTTCGTTCGGCCGGAATTGCAAGACGTTTGTGCATCTTCAATATTGGTCGCTGTCAATGTCAAAAAGCCCTTATCTGCAATCTAGGTGTTTCTGCGTGCTGCTACGGCCCAAAGAGTGCCCGGCAGAAAACGACAACGCAAGCATGTCGGGTGCCACTGTCTGCACCTGCACAGAAAGTTTTGAGCAGATATCTCCTTCCGTTCGGCCGGAATTGAAAGAAGTTTGTGCATCTTCAATGATGGTCGCGATCAATGACAAAAAGGCGCTTATCTTCAATCTAGGTGTTTCTGCGTGCTGCGCCGGCCCAAAGAGTGCCCGACTGAAAACGACAAGGCAGGCATGTCGGGTGCCACTGTCTGCACCTGCACAGAAAGTTTTGAGCAGATATCTCCTTCCGTTCGGCCGGAATTGAAAGAAGATTGTGCATCTTCAATGTAGGTCGCGGTCAATGACAAAAAGGCGCTTATCTTCAATCTAGGTGTTTCTGCGTGCTGCGCCGGCCCAAAGAGTGCCCGGCGGATAACGACAACGCAGGCATGTCGGGTGCCACTGTCTGCACCTGCACAGAAATTTTTGAGCAGATATCTCCTTCCATTCGGCCGGAATTGCAAGAAGTTTGTGCATCTTCTATGTTCGTCGCGGTCAATGGCAAAAGGCGCTTATCTTCAATCTGGGTGTTTCTGCGTGCTGCTCCGGCCCAAAGAGTGCCCGGCGGAAAACGACAACGCAGGCATGTCGGGTGCCACTGTCTACACCTGCACAGAAAGTTTTGAGCAGATATCTCCTTCCATTCGGCCGGAATTGCAAGAAGTTTGTGCATCTTCTATGTTCGTCGCGGTCAATGGCAAAAGGCGCTTATCTTCAATCTAGGTGTTTCTGCGTGCTGCTCTAGCCCAAAGAGTGCCCGGCGGAAAACGACAACGCAGGCATGTCGGGTGCCACTGTCTGCACCTGCACAGAAATTTTTGAGCAGATATCTCCTTCCGTTCTGCCGGAATTGAAAGAAGATTGTGCATCTTCTATGTTCGTCGCGGTCAATGGCAAAAGGCGCTTATCTTCAATCTAGGTGTTTCTGCGTGCTGCTCCGGCCCAAAGAGTGCCCGGCGGAAAACGACAACGCAGGCATGTCGGGTGCCACTGTTTGCACCTGCACAGAAATTTTTGAGCAGATATCTCCTTCCGTTCTGCCGGAATTGAAAGAAGACTGTGCATCTTCTATGTTCATCGCGGTCAATGGCAAAAGGCGTTTATCTTCAATCTAGGTGTTTCTGCGTGCTGCTCCGGCCCAAAGAGTGCCCGGCGGAAAACGACAACGCGGGCATGTCGGGTGCCACTGTCTGCACCTGCACAGAAATTTTTGAGCAGATATCTCCTTCCGTTCTGCCGGAATTGAAAGAAGATTGTGCATCTTCTATGTTCATCGCGGTCAATGGCAAAAGGCGCTTATCTTCAATCTGGGTGTTTCTGCGTGCTGCTCCGGCCCAAAGAGTGCCCGGCGGAAAACGACAACGCAGGCATGTCGGGTGCCACTGTCTACACCTGCACAGAAAGTTTTGAGCAGATATCTCCTTCCATTCGGCCGGAATTGCAAGAAGTTTGTGCATCTTCTATGTTCGTCGCGGTCAATGACAAAAAGGCGCTTATCTTCAATCTAGGTGTTTCTGCGTGCTGCGCCGGCCCAAAGAGTGCCCGGCTGAAAACGACAACGCAGGCATGTCGGGTGCCACTGTCTGCACCTGCACAGAAAGTTTTGAGCAGATATCTTCTTTCGTTCGGCCGGAATTGCAAAACGTTTGTGCATCTTCAATATTGCTCGCGGTCAATGTCAAAAAGCCCTTATCTGCAATCTAGGTGTTTCTGCGTGCTGCGCCGGCCCAAAGAGTGCCCGGCTGAAAACGACAACGCAGGCATGTCGGGTGCCACTGTCTGCACCTGCACAGAAAGTTTTGAGCAGATATCTTCTTTCGTTCGGCCGGAATTGCAAAACGTTTGTGCATCTTCAATATTGCTCGCGGTCAATGTCAAAAAGCCCTTATCTGCAATCTAGGTGTTTCTGCGTGCTGCTCCGGCCCAAAGAGTGCCCGGCGGAAAACGACAACGCAGTCATGTCGGGTGCCACTGTCTACACCTGCACAGAAAGTTTTGAACAGATATCTCCTTCCATTCGGCCGGAATTGCAAGACGTTTGTGCATCTTCTATGTTCGTCGCGGTCAATGGCAAAAGGCGCTTATCTTCAATCTAGGTGTTTCTGCGTGCTGCTCCGGCCCAAAGAGTGCCCGGCGGAAAACGACAACGCAGGCATGTCGGGTGCCACTGTCTGCACCTGCACAGAAATTTTTGAGCAGATATCTCCTTCCGTTCTGCCGGAATTGAAAGAAGATTGTGCATCTTCTATGTTCATCGCGGTCAATGGCAAAAGGCGCTTATCTTCAATCTAGGTGTTTCTGCGTGCTGCTCCGGCCCAAAGAGTGCCCGGCAGAAAACGACAACGCAGGCATGTCGGGTGCCACTCTCTGCACCTGCACAGAAAGTTTTGAGCAGATATCTCCTTCCATTCGGCTGGAATTGCAAGACGTTTGTGCATCTTCTATGTTCGTCGCAGTCAATGGCAAAAGGCGCTTATCTTCAATCTAGGTGTTTCTGCGTGCTGCTCCGGCCCAAAGAGTGCCCGGCGGAAAACGACAACGCAGGCATGTCGAGTGCCACTGTCTGCACCTGCACAGAAAGTTTTGAGTAGATATCTTCTTTCGTTCGGCCGGAATTGCAAGACGTTTGTGCATCTTCAATATTGGTCGCTGTCAATGTCAAAAAGCCCTTATCTGCAATCTAGGTGTTTCTGCGTGCTGCTAAGGCCCAAAGAGTGCCCGGCAGAAAACGACAACGCAGGCATGTCGGGTGCCACTGTCTGCACCTGCACAGAAAGTTTTGAGCAGATATCTCCTTCCGTTCGGCCGGAATTGAAAGAAGTTTGTGCATCTTCAATGATGGTCGCGATCAATGACAAAAAGGCGCTTATCTTCAATCTAGGTGTTTCTGCGTGCTGCGCCGGCCCAAAGAGTGCCCGACTGAAAACGACAAGGCAGGCATGTCGGGTGCCACTGTCTGCACCTGCACAGAAAGTTTTGAGCAGATATCTCCTTCCGTTCGGCCGGAATTAAAAGAAGATTGTGCATCTTCAATGTAGGTCGCGGTCAATGACAAAAAGGCGCTTATCTTCAATCTAGGTGTTTCTGCGTGCTGCGCCGGCCCAAAGAGTGCCCGGCGGAAAACGACAACGCAGGCATGTCGGGTGCCACTGTCTGCACCTGCACAGAAATTTTTGAGCAGATATCTCCTTCCATTCGGCCGGAATTGCAAGACGTTTGTGCATCTTCTATGTTCGTCGCATTCAATGGCAAAAGGCGCTTATCTTCAATCTAGGTGTTTTTGCGTGCTGCGCCGGCCCAAAGAGTGCCCGGCGGAAAACGACAACGCAGGCATGTCGAGTGCCAGTGTCTGCACCTGCACAGAAAGTTTTGAGCAGATATCTCCTTCCGTTCGGCCGGAATTGAAAGAAGTTTGTGCATCTTCAATGATGGTCGCGGTCAATGACAAAAAGGCGCTTATCTTCAATCTAGGTGTTTCTGCGTGCTGCTCCGGCCCAAAGAGTGCCCGGCGGAAAACGACAACGCAGGCATGTCGAGTGCCACTGTCTGCACCTGCACAGAAATTTTTGAGCAGATATCTCCTTCCATTCGGCCGGAATTGCAAGAAGTTTGTGCATCTTCTATGTTCGTCGCGGTCAATGACAAAAAGGCGCTTATCTTCAATCTAGGTGTTTCTGCGTGCTGCGCCGGCCCAAAGAGTGCCCGACTGAAAACGACAAGGCAGGCATGTCGGGTGCCACTGTCTGCACCTGCACAGAAAGTTTTGAGCAGATATCTTCTTTCGTTCGGCCGGAATTGCAAGACGTTTGTGCATCTTCAATATTGGTCGCGGTCAATGTCAAAAAGCCCTTATCTGCAATCTAGGTGTTTCTGCGTGCTGCGCCGGCCCAATGAGTGCCCGGCGGAAAACGACTACGCAGGCATGTCGGGTGCCACTGTCTACACCTGCACAGAAAGTTTTGAACAGATATCTCCTTCCATTCGGCCGGAATTGCAAGACGTTTGTGCATCTTCTATGTTCGTCGCGGTCAATGGCAAAAGGCGCTTATCTTCAATCTAGGTGTTTCTGCGTGCTGCTCCGGCTCAAAGAGTGCCCGGCGGAAAACGACAACGCAGGCATGTCGGGTGCCACTGTCTGCACCTGCACAGACATTTTTGAGCAGATATCTCCTTCCGTTCTGCCGGAATTGAAAGAAGATTGTGCATCTTCTATGTTCATCGCGGTCAATGGCAAAAGGCGCTTATCTTCAATCTAGGTGTTTCTGCGTGCTGCTCCGGCCCAAAGAGTGCCCGGCGGAAAACGACAACGCAGGCATGTCGGGTGCCACTGTCTACACCTGCACAGAAAGTTTTGAGCAGATATCTCCTTCCATTCGGCTGGAATTGCAAGACGTTTGTGCATCTTCTATGTTCGTCGCAGTCAATGGCAAAAGGCGCTTATCTTCAATCTAGGTGTTTCTGCGTGCTGCTCCGGCCCAAAGAGTGCCCGGCGGAAAACGACAACGCAGGCATGTCGAGTGCCACTGTCTGCACCTGCACAGAAAGTTTTGAGCAGATATCTCCTTCCGTTCGGCCGGAATTGAAAGAAGTTTGCGCATCTTCAATGATGGTCGCGGTCAATGACAAAAAGGCGCTTATCTTCAATCTAGGTGTTTCTGCGTGCTGCGCCAACCCAAAGAGTGCCCGACTGAAAACGATAAAGCAGGCATGTCGGGTGCCACTGTCTGCACCTGCACAGAAAGTTTTGAGCAGATATCTCCTTCCATTCGGCCGGAATTGCAAGAAGTTTGTGCATCTTCTATGTTCGTCGCGGTCAATGGCAAAAGGCGCTTATCTTCAATCTAGGTGTTTCTGCGTGCTGCTCCGGCCCAAAGAGTGCCCGGCGGAAAACGACAACGCAGGCATGTCGGGTGCCACTGTCTGCACCTGCACAGAAATTTTTGAGCAGATATCTCCTTCCGTTCTGCCGGAATTGAAAGAAGATTGTGCATCTTCTATGTTCGTCGCGGTCAATGGCAAAAGGCGCTTATCTTCAATCTAGGTGTTTCTGCGTGCTGCTCCGGCCCAAAGAGTGCCCGGCGGAAAACGACAACGCAGGCATGTCGGGTGCCACTGTTTGCACCTGCACAGAAATTTTTGAGCAGATATCTCCTTCCGTTCTGCCGGAATTGAAAGAAGACTGTGCATCTTCTATGTTCATCGCGGTCAATGGCAAAAGGCGTTTATCTTCAATCTAGGTGTTTCTGCGTGCTGCTCCGGCCCAAAGAGTGCCCGGCGGAAAACGACAACGCGGGCATGTCGGGTGCCACTGTCTACACCTGCACAGAAAGTTTTGAGCAGATATCTCCTTCCATTCGGCCGGAATTGCTAAAAGTTTGTGCATCTTCTATGTTCGTCGCGGTCAATGGCAAAAGGCGCTTATCTTCAATCTGGGTGTTTCTGCGTGCTGCTCCGGCCCAAAGAGTGCCCGGCGGAAAACGACAACGCAGGCATGTCGGGTGCCACTGTCTACACCTGCACAGAAAGTTTTCAGCAGATATCTCCTTCCATTCGGCCGGAATTGCAAGAAGTTTGTGCATCTTCTATGTTCGTCGCGGTCAATGACAAAAAGGCGCTTATCTTCAATCTTGGTGTTTCTGCGTGCTGCGCCGGCCCAAAGAGTGCCCGGCTGAAAACGACAACGCAGGCATGTCGGGTGCCACTGTCTGCACCTGCACAGAAAGTTTTGAGCAGATATCTTCTTTCGTTCGGCCGGAATTGCAAAACGTTTGTGCATCTTCAATATTGCTCGCGGTCAATGTCAAAAAGCCCTTATCTGCAATCTAGGTGTTTCTGCGTGCTGCGCCGGCCCAAAGAGTGCCCGGCTGAAAACGACAACGCAGGCATGTCCGGTGCCACTGTCTGCACCTGCACGGAAATTTTTGAGCAGATATCTCCTTCCGTTCTGCCGGAATTGAAAGAAGATTGTGCATCTTCTATGTTCATCGCGGTCAATGGCAAAAGGCGCTTATCTTCAATCTAGGTGTTTCTGCGTGCTGCTCCGGCCCAAAGAGTGCCCGGCAGAAAACGACAACGCAGGCATGTCGGGTGCCACTCTCTGCACCTGCACAGAAAGTTTTGAGCAGATATCTCCTTCCATTCGGCTGGAATTGCAAGACGTTTGTGCATCTTCTATGTTCGTCGCAGTCAATGGCAAAAGGCGCTTATCTTCAATCTAGGTGTTTCTGCGTGCTGCTCCGGCCCAAAGAGTGCCCGGCGGAAAACGACAACGCAGGCATGTCGAGTGCCACTGTCTGCACCTGCACAGAAAGTTTTGAGTAGATATCTTCTTTCGTTCGGCCGGAATTGCAAGACGTTTGTGCATCTTCAATATTGGTCGCTGTCAATGTCAAAAAGCCCTTATCTGCAATCTAGGTGTTTCTGCGTGCTGCTACGGCCCAAAGAGTGCCCGGCAGAAAACGACAACGCAAGCATGTCGGGTGCCACTGTCTGCACCTGCACAGAAAGTTTTGAGCAGATATCTCCTTCCGTTCGGCCGGAATTGAAAGAAGTTTGTGCATCTTCAATGATGGTCGCGATCAATGACAAAAAGGCGCTTATCTTCAATCTAGGTGTTTCTGCGTGCTGCGCCGGCCCAAAGAGTGCCCGACTGAAAACGACAAGGCAGGCATGTCGGGTGCCACTGTCTGCACCTGCACAGAAAGTTTTGAGCAGATATCTCCTTCCGTTCGGCCGGAATTGAAAGAAGATTGTGCATCTTCAATGTAGGTCGCGGTCAATGACAAAAAGGCGCTTATCTTCAATCTAGGTGTTTCTGCGTGCTGCGCCGGCCCAAAGAGTGCCCGGCGGATAACGACAACGCAGGCATGTCGGGTGCCACTGTCTGCACCTGCACAGAAATTTTTGAGCAGATATCTCCTTCCATTCGGCCGGAATTGCAAGAAGTTTGTGCATCTTCTATGTTCGTCGCGGTCAATGGCAAAAGGCGCTTATCTTCAATCTGGGTGTTTCTGCGTGCTGCTCCGGCCCAAAGAGTGCCCGGCGGAAAACGACAACGCAGGCATGTCGGGTGCCAATGTCTACACCTGCACAGAAAGTTTTGAGCAGATATCTCCTTCCATTCGGCCGGAATTGCAAGAAGTTTGTGCATCTTCTATGTTCGTCGCGGTCAATGGCAAAAGGCGCTTATCTTCAATCTAGGTGTTTCTGCGTGCTGCTCTAGCCCAAAGAGTGCCCGGCGGAAAACGACAACGCAGGCATGTCGGGTGCCACTGTCTGCACCTGCACAGAAATTTTTGAGCAGATATCTCCTTCCGTTCTGCCGGAATTGAAAGAAGAATATGCATCTTCTATGTTCGTCGCGGTCAATGGCAAAAGGCGCTTATCTTCAATCTAGGTGTTTCTGCGTGCTGCTCCGGCCCAAAGAGTGCCCGGCGGAAAACGACAACGCAGGCATGTCGGGTGCCACTGTTTGCACCTGCACAGAAATTTTTGAGCAGATATCTCCTTCCGTTCTGCCGGAATTGAAAGAAGACTGTGCATCTTCTATGTTCATCGCGGTCAATGGCAAAAGGCGTTTATCTTCAATCTAGGTGTTTCTGCGTGCTGCTCCGGCCCAAAGAGTGCCCGGCGGAAAACGACAACGCGGGCATGTCGGGTGCCACTGTCTGCACCTGCACAGAAATTTTTGAGCAGATATCTCCTTCCGTTCTGCCGGAATTGAAAGAAGATTGTGCATCTTCTATGTTCATCGCGGTCAATGGCAAAAGGCGCTTATCTTCAATCTGGGTGTTTCTGCGTGCTGCTCCGGCCCAAAGAGTGCCCGGCGGAAAACGACAACGCAGGCATGTCGGGTGCCACTGTCTACACCTGCACAGAAAGTTTTGAGCAGATATCTCCTTCCATTCGGCCGGAATTGCAAGAAGTTTGTGCATCTTCTATGTTCGTCGCGGTCAATGACAAAAAGGCGCTTATCTTCAATCTAGGTGTTTCTGCGTGCTGCGCCGGCCCAAAGAGTGCCCGGCTGAAAACGACAACGCAGGCATGTCGGGTGCCACTGTCTGCACCTGCACAGAAAGTTTTGAGCAGATATCTTCTTTCGTTCGGCCGGAATTGCAAAACGTTTGTGCATCTTCAATATTGCTCGCGGTCAATGTCAAAAAGCCCTTATCTGCAATCTAGGTGTTTCTGCGTGCTGCGCCGGCCCAAAGAGTGCCCGGCTGAAAACGACAACGCAGGCATGTCGGGTGCCACTGTCTGCACCTGCACAGAAAGTTTTGAGCAGATATCTTCTTTCGTTCGGCCGGAATTGCAAAACGTTTGTGCATCTTCAATATTGCTCGCGGTCAATGTCAAAAAGCCCTTATCTGCAATCTAGGTGTTTCTGCGTGCTGCTCCGGCCCAAAGAGTGCCCGGCGGAAAACGACAACGCAGTCATGTCGGGTGCCACTGTCTACACCTGCACAGAAAGTTTTGAACAGATATCTCCTTCCATTCGGCCGGAATTGCAAGACGTTTGTGCATCTTCTATGTTCGTCGCGGTCAATGGCAAAAGGCGCTTATCTTCAATCTAGGTGTTTCTGCGTGCTGCTCCGGCCCAAAGAGTGCCCGGCGGAAAACGACAACGCAGGCATGTCGGGTGCCACTGTCTGCACCTGCACAGAAATTTTTGAGCAGATATCTCCTTCCGTTCTGCCGGAATTGAAAGAAGATTGTGCATCTTCTATGTTCATCGCGGTCAATGGCAAAAGGCGCTTATCTTCAATCTAGGTGTTTCTGCGTGCTGCTCCGGCCCAAAGAGTGCCCGGCAGAAAACGACAACGCAGGCATGTCGGGTGCCACTCTCTGCACCTGCACAGAAAGTTTTGAGCAGATATCTCCTTCCATTCGGCTGGAATTGCAAGACGTTTGTGCATCTTCTATGTTCGTCGCAGTCAATGGCAAAAGGCGCTTATCTTCAATCTAGGTGTTTCTGCGTGCTGCTCCGGCCCAAAGAGTGCCCGGCGGAAAACAACAACGCAGGCATGTCGAGTGCCACTGTCTGCACCTGCACAGAAAGTTTTGAGTAGATATCTTCTTTCGTTCGGCCGGGATTGCAAGACGTTTGTGCATCTTCAATATTGGTCGCTGTCAATGTCAAAAAGCCCTTATCTGCAATCTAGGTGTTTCTGCGTGCTGCTAAGGCCCAAAGAGTGCCCGGCAGAAAACGACAACGCAGGCATGTCGGGTGCCACTGTCTGCACCTGCACAGAAAGTTTTGAGCAGATATCTCCTTCCGTTCGGCCGGAATTGAAAGAAGTTTGTGCATCTTCAATGATGGTCGCGATCAATGACAAAAAGGCGCTTATCTTCAATCTAGGTGTTTCTGCGTGCTGCGCCGGCCCAAAGAGTGCCCGACTGAAAACGACAAGGCAGGCATGTCGGGTGCCACTGTCTGCACCTGCACAGAAAGTTTTGAGCAGATATCTCCTTCCGTTCGGCCGGAATTAAAAGAAGATTGTGCATCTTCAATGTAGGTCGCGGTCAATGACAAAAAGGCGCTTATCTTCAATCTAGGTGTTTCTGCGTGCTGCGCCGGCCCAAAGAGTGCCCGGCGGAAAACGACAACGCAGGCATGTCGGGTGCCACTGTCTGCACCTGCACAGAAATTTTTGAGCAGATATCTCCTTCCATTCGGCCGGAATTGCAAGAAGTTTGTGCATCTTCTATGTTCGTCGCGGTCAATGGCAAAAGGCGCTTATCTTCAATCTGGGTGTTTCTGCGTGCTGCTCCGGCCCAAAGAGTGCCCGGCGGAAAACGACAACGCAGGCATGTCGGGTGCCACTGTCTACACCTGCACAGAAAGTTTTGAGCAGATATCTCCTTCCATTCGGCCGGAATTGCAAGAAGTTTGTGCATCTTCTATGTTCGTCGCGGTCAATGGCAAAAGGCGCTTATCTTCAATCTAGGTGTTTCTGCGTGCTGCTCCGGCCCAAAGAGTGCCCGGCGGAAAACGACAACGCAGGCATGTCGGGTGCCACTGTCTGCACCTGCACAGAAATTTTTGAGCAGATATCTCCTTCCGTTCTGCCGGAATTGAAAGAAGATTGTGCATCTTCTATGTTCGTCGCGGTCAATGGCAAAAGGCGCTTATCTTCAATCTAGGTGTTTCTGCGTGCTGCTCCGGCCCAAAGAGTGCCCGGCGGAAAACGACAACGCAGGCATGTCGGGTGCCACTGTTTGCACCTGCACAGAAATTTTTGAGCAGATATCTCCTTCCGTTCTGCCGGAATTGAAAGAAGACTGTGCATCTTCTATGTTCATCGCGGTCAATGGCAAAAGGCGTTTATCTTCAATCTAGGTGTTTCTGCGTGCTGCTCCGGCCCAAAGAGTGCCCGGCGGAAAACGACAACGCGGGCATGTCGGGTGCCACTGTCTGCACCTGCACAGAAATTTTTGAGCAGATATCTCCTTCCGTTCTGCCGGAATTGAAAGAAGATTGTGCATCTTCTATGTTCATCGCGGTCAATGGCAAAAGGCGCTTATCTTCAATCTGGGTGTTTCTGCGTGCTGCTCCGGCCCAAAGAGTGCCCGGCGGAAAACGACAACGCAGGCATGTCGGGTGCCACTGTCTACACCTGCACAGAAAGTTTTGAGCAGATATCTCCTTCCATTCGGCCGGAATTGCAAGAAGTTTGTGCATCTTCTATGTTCGTCGCGGTCAATGACAAAAAGGCGCTTATCTTCAATCTAGGTGTTTCTGCGTGCTGCGCCGGCCCAAAGAGTGCCCGGCTGAAAACGACAACGCAGGCATGTCGGGTGCCACTGTCTGCACCTGCACAGAAAGTTTTGAGCAGATATCTTCTTTCGTTCGGCCGGAATTGCAAAACGTTTGTGCATCTTCAATATTGCTCGCGGTCAATGTCAAAAAGCCCTTATCTGCAATCTAGGTGTTTCTGCGTGCTGCTCCGGCCCAAAGAGTGCCCGGCGGAAAACGACAACGCAGGCATGTCGGGTGCCACTGTCTACACCTGCACAGAAAGTTTTGAACAGATATCTCCTTCCATTCGGCCGGAATTGCAGGACGTTTGTGCATCTTCTATGTTCGTCGCGGTCAATGGCAAAAGGCGCTTATCTTCAATCTAGGTGTTTCTGCGTGCTGCTCCGGCCCAAAGAGTGCCCGGCGGAAAACGACAACGCAGGCATGTCGGGTGCCACTGTCTGCACCTGCACAGAAATTTTTGAGCAGATATCTCCTTCCGTTCTGCCGGAATTGAAAGAAGATTGTGCATCTTCTATGTTCATCGCGGTCAATGGCAAAAGGCGCTTATCTTCAATCTAGGTGTTTCTGCGTGCTGCTCCGGCCCAAAGAGTGCCCGGCAGAAAACGACAACGCAGGCATGTCGGGTGCCACTCTCTGCACCTGCACAGAAAGTTTTGAGCAGATATCTCCTTCCATTCGGCTGGAATTGCAAGACGTTTGTGCATCTTCTATGTTCGTCGCATTCAATGGCAAAAGGCGCTTATCTTCAATCTAGGTGTTTCTGCGTGCTGCTTCGGCCCAAAGAGTGCCCGGCGGAAAACGACAACGCAGGCATGTCGGGTGCCACTGTCTGCACCTGCACAGAAATTTTTGAGCAGATATCTCCTTCCGTTCTGCCGGAATTGAAAGAAGATTGTGCATCTTCTATGTTCATCGCGGTCAATGGCAAAAGGCGCTTATCTTCAATCTAGGTGTTTCTGCGTGCTGCTCCGGCCCAACGAGTGCCCGGCGGAAAACGACAACGCAGGCATGTCGGGTGCCACTGTCTGCACCTGCAAAGAAATTTTTGAGCAGATATCTCCTTCCGTTCTGCCGGAATTGAAAGAAGATTGTGCATCTTCTATGTTCATCGCGGTCAATGACAAAAAGGCGCTTATCTTCAATCTAGGTGTTTCTGCGTGCTGCGCCGGCCCAAAGAGTGCCCGGCGGAAAACGACAACGCAGGCATGTCGGGTGCCACTGTCTGCACCTGCACAGAAAGTTTTGAGCAGATATCTTCTTTCGTTCGGCCGGAATTGCAAGACGTTTGTGCATCTTCAATATTGGTCGCGGTCAATGTCAAAAAGCCCTTATCTGCAATCTAGGTGTTTCTGCGTGCTGCTCCGGCCCAAAGAGTGCCCGGCGGAAAACGACAACGCAGGCATGTCGAGTGCCACTGTCTGCACCTGCACAGAAATTTTTGAGCAGATATCTCCTTCCATTCGGCCGGAATTGCAAGAAGTTTGTGCATCTTCTATGTTCGTCGCGGTCAATGACAAAAAGGCGCTTATCTTCAATCTAGGTGTTTCTGCGTGCTGCGCCGGCCCAAAGAGTGCCCGACTGAAAACGACAAGGCAGGCATGTCGGGTGCCACTGTCTGCACCTGCACAGAAAGTTTTGAGCAGATATCTTCTTTCGTTCGGCCGGAATTGCAAGACGTTTGTGCATCTTCAATATTGGTCGCGGTCAATGTCAAAAAGCCCTTATCTGCAATCTAGGTGTTTCTGCGTGCTGCGCCGGCCCAATGAGTGCCCGGCGGAAAACGACAACGCAGGCATGTCGGGTGCCACTGTCTACACCTGCACAGAAAGTTTTGAACAGATATCTCCTTCCATTCGGCCGGAATTGCAAGACGTTTGTGCATCTTCTATGTTCGTCGCGGTCAATGGCAAAAGGCGCTTATCTTCAATCTAGGTGTTTCTGCGTGCTGCTCCGGCCCAAAGAGTGCCCGGCGGAAAACGACAACGCAGGCATGTCGGGTGCCACTGTCTACACCTGCACAGAAAGTTTTGAGCAGATATCTCCTTCCATTCGGCTGGAATTGCAAGACGTTTGTGCATCTTCTATGTTCGTCGCAGTCAATGGCAAAAGGCGCTTATCTTCAATCTAGGTGTTTCTGCGTGCTGCTCCGGCCCAAAGAGTGCCCGGCGGAAAACGACAACGCAGGCATGTCGAGTGCCACTGTCTGCACCTGCACAGAAAGTTTTGAGCAGATATCTCCTTCCGTTCGGCCGGAATTGAAAGAAGTTTGCGCATCTTCAATGATGGTCGCGGTCAATGACAAAAAGGCGCTTATCTTCAATCTAGGTGTTTCTGCGTGCTGCGCCAACCCAAAGAGTGCCCGACTGAAAACGATAAGGCAGGCATGTCGGGTGCCACTGTCTGCACCTGCACAGAAAGTTTTGAGCAGATATCTCCTTCCATTCGGCCGGAATTGCAAGAAGTTTGTGCATCTTCTATGTTCGTCGCGGTCAATGGCAAAAGGCGCTTATCTTCAATCTAGGAGTTTCTGCGTGCTGCTCCGGCCCAAAGAGTGCCCGGCGGAAAACGACAACGCAGGCATGTCGGGTGCCACTGTCTGCACCTGCACAGAAATTTTTGAGCAGATATCTCCTTCCGTTCTGCCGGAATTGAAAGAAGATTGTGCATCTTCTATGTTCGTCGCGGTCAATGGCAAAAGGCGCTTATCTTTAATCTAGGTGTTTCTGCGTGCTGCTCCGGCCCAAAGAGTGCCCGGCGGAAAACGACAACGCAGGCATGTCGGGTGCCACTGTTTGCACCTGCACAGAAATTTTTGAGCAGATATCTCCTTCCGTTCTGCCGGAATTGAAAGAAGACTGTGCATCTTCTATGTTCATCGCGGTCAATGGCAAAAGGCGTTTATCTTCAATCTAGGTGTTTCTGCGTGCTGCTCCGGCCCAAAGAGTGCCCGGCGGAAAATGACAACGCGGGCATGTCGGGTGCCACTGTCTACACCTGCACAGAAAGTTTTGAGCAGATATCTCCTTCCATTCGGCCGGAATTGCTAAAAGTTTGTGCATCTTCTATGTTCGTCGCGGTCAATGGCAAAAGGCGCTTATCTTCAATCTGGGTGTTTCTGCGTGCTGCTCCGGCCCAAAGAGTGCCCGGCGGAAAACGACAACGCAGGCATGTCGGGTGCCACTGTCTACACCTGCACAGAAAGTTTTGAGCAGATATCTCCTTCCATTCGGCCGGAATTGCAAGAAGTTTGTGCATCTTCTATGTTCGTCGCGGTCAATGACAAAAAGGCGCTTATCTTCAATCTAGGTGTTTCTGCGTGCTGCGCCGGCCCAAAGAGTGCCCGGCTGAAAACGACAACGCAGGCATGTCGGGTGCCACTGTCTGCACCTGCACAGAAAGATTTGAGCAGATATCTTCTTTCGTTCGGCCGGAATTGCAAAACGTTTGTGCATCTTCAATATTGCTCGCGGTCAATGTCAAAAAGCCCTTATCTGCAATCTAGGTGTTTCTGCGTGCTGCTCCGGCCCAAAGAGTGCCCGGCGGAAAACGACAACGCAGGCATGTCGGGTGCCACTGTCTACACCTGCACAGAAAGTTTTGAACAGATATCTCCTTCCATTCGGCCGGAATTGCAAGACGTTTGTGCATCTTCTATGTTCGTCGCGGTCAATGGCAAAAGGCGCTTATCTTCAATCTAGGTGTTTCTGCGTGCTGCTCCGGCCCAAAGAGTGCCCGGCGGAAAACGACAACGCAGGCATGTCGGGTGCCACTGTCTGCACCTGCACAGAAATTTTTGAGCAGATATCTCCTTCCGTTCTGCCGGAATTGAAAGAAGATTGTGCATTTTCTATGTTCATCGCGGTCAATGGCAAAAGGCGCTTATCTTCAATCTAGGTGTTTCTGCGTGCTGCTCCGGCCCAAAGAGTGCCCGGCAGAAAACGACAACGCAGGCATGTCGGGTGCAACTCTCTGCACCTGCACAGAAAGTTTTGAGCAGATATCTCCTTCCATTCGGCTGGAATTGCAAGACGTTTGTGCATCTTCTATGTTCGTCGCATTCAATGGCAAAAGGCGCTTATCTTCAATCTAGGTGTTTCTGCGTGCTGCTCCGGCTCAAAGAGTGCCCGGCGGAAAACGACAACGCAGGCATGTCGGGTGCCACTGTCTGCACCTGCACAGACATTTTTGAGCAGATATCTCCTTCCGTTCTGCCGGAATTGAAAGAAGATTGTGCATCTTCTATGTTCATCGCGGTCAATGGCAAAAGGCGCTTATCTTCAATCTAGGTGTTTCTGCGTGCTGCTCCGGCCCAAAGAGTGCCCGGCGGAAAACGACAACGCAGGCATGTCGGGTGCCACTGTCTACACCTGCACAGAAAGTTTTGAGCAGATATCTCCTTCCATTCGGCTGGAATTGCAAGACGTTTGTGCATCTTCTATGTTCGTCGCAGTCTATGGCAAAAGGCGCTTATCTTCAATCTAGGTGTTTCTGCGTGCTGCTCCGGCCCAAAGAGTGCCCGGCGGAAAACGACAACGCAGGCATGTCGAGTGCAACTGTCTGCACCTGCACAGAAAGTTTTGAGCAGATATCTCCTTCCGTTCGGCCGGAATTGAAAGAAGTTTGTGCATCTTCAATGATGGTCGCGGTCAATTACAAAAAGGCGCTTATCTTCAATCTAGGTGTTTCTGCGTGCTGCGCCAACCCAAAGAGTGCCCGACTGAAAACGATAAGGCAGGCATGTCGGGTGCCACTGTCTGCACCTGCACAGAAAGTTTTGAGCAGATATCTTCTTTCGTTCGGTCGGAATTGCAAGACGTTTGTGCATGTTCAATATTGGTCGCGGTCAATGTCAAAAAGCCCTTATCTGCAATCTAGGTGTTTCTGCGTGCTGCGCCGACCCAAAGAGTGCCCGGCGGAAAACGACAACGCAGGCATGTCGGGTGCCACTGTCTGCACCTGCACAGAAAGTTTTGAGCAGATATCTCCTTCCATTCGGCCGGAATTGCAAGAAGTTTGTGCATCTTCTATGTTCGTCGCGGTCAATGGCAAAAGGCGCTTATCTTCAATCTAGGTGTTTCTGCGTGCTGCTCCGGCCCAAAGAGTGCCCGGCGGAAAACGACAACGCGGGCATGTCGGGTGCCACTGTCTACACCTGCACAGAAAGTTTTGAGCAGATATCTCCTTCCATTCGGCCGGAATTGCTAAAAGTTTGTGCATCTTCTATGTTCGTCGCGGTCAATGGCAAAAGGCGCTTATCTTCAATCTGGGTGTTTCTGCGTGCTGCTCCGGCCCAAAGAGTGCCCGGCGGAAAACGACAACGCAGGCATGTCGGGTGCCACTGTCTACACCTGCACAGAAAGTTTTGAGCAGATATCTCCTTCCATTCGGCCGGAATTGCAAGAAGTTTGTGCATCTTCTATGTTCGTCGCGGTCAATGACAAAAAGGCGCTTATCTTCAATCTAGGTGTTTCTGCGTGCTGCGCCGGCCCAAAGAGTGCCCGGCTGAAAACGACAACGCAGGCATGTCGGGTGCCACTGTCTGCACCTGCACAGAAAGTTTTGAGCAGATATCTTCTTTCGTTCGGCCGGAATTGCAAAACGTTTGTGCATCTTCAATATTGCTCGCGGTCAATGTCAAAAAGCCCTTATCTGCAATCTAGGTGTTTCTGCGTGCTGCTCCGGCCCAAAGAGTGCCCGGCGGAAAACGACAACGCAGGCATGTCGGGTGCCACTGTCTACACCTGCACAGAAAGTTTTGAACAGATATCTCCTTCCATTCGGCCGGAATTGCAAGACGTTTGTGCATCTTCTATGTTCGTCGCGGTCAATGGCAAAAGGCGCTTATCTTCAATCTGGGTGTTTCTGCGTGCTGCTCCGGCCCAAAGAGTGCCCGGCGGAAAACGACAACGCAGGCATGTCGGGTGCCACTGTCTACACCTGCACAGAAAGTTTTGAGCAGATATCTCCTTCCATTCGGCCGGAATTGCAAGAAGTTTGTGCATCTTCTATGTTCGTCGCGGTCAATGACAAAAAGGCGCTTATCTTCAATCTAGGTGTTTCTGCGTGCTGCGCCGGCCCAAAGAGTGCCCGGCTGAAAACGACAACGCAGGCATGTCGGGTGCCACTGTCTGCACCTGCACAGAAAGTTTTGAGCAGATATCTTCTTTCGTTCGGCCGGAATTGCAAAACGTTTGTGCATCTTCAATATTGCTCGCGGTCAATGTCAAAAAGCCCTTATCTGCAATCTAGGTGTTTCTGCGTGCTGCTCCGGCCCAAAGAGTGCCCGGCGGAAAACGACAACGCAGGCATGTCGGGTGCCACTGTCTACACCTGCACAGAAAGTTTTGAACAGATATCTCCTTCCATTCGGCCGGAATTGCAAGACGTTTGTGCATCTTCTATGTTCGTCGCGGTCAATGGCAAAAGGCGCTTATCTTCAATCTAGGTGTTTCTGCGTGCTGCTCCGGCCCAAAGAGTGCCCGGCGGAAAACGACAACGCAGGCATGTCGGGTGCCACTGTCTGCACCTGCACAGAATTTTTTGAGCAGATATCTTCTTCCGTTCTGCCGGAATTGAAAGAAGATTGTGCATCTTCTATGTTCATCGCGGTCAATGGCAAAAGGCGCTTATCTTCAATCTAGGTGTTTCTGCGTGCTGCTCCGGCCCAAAGAGTGCCCGGCAGAAAACGACAACGCAGTCATGTCGGGTGCCACTGTCTGCACCTGCACAGAAAGTTTTGAGCAGATATCTCCTTCCATTCGGCTGGAATTGCAAGACGTTTGTGCATCTTCTATGTTCGTCGCATTCAATGGCAAAAGGCGCTTATCTTCAATCTAGGTGTTTCTGCGTGCTGCGCCGGCCCAAAGAGTGCCCGGCGGAAAACGACAACGCAGGCATGTCGAGTGCCAGTGTCTGCACCTGCACAGAAAGTTTTGAGCAGATATCTCCTTCCGTTCGGCCGGAATTGAAAGAAGTTTGTGCATCTTCAATGATGGTCGCGGTCAATGACAAAAAGGCGCTTATCTTCAATCTAGGTGTTTCTGCGTGCTGCTCCGGCCCAAAGAGTGCCCGGCGGAAAACGACAACGCAGGCATGTCGAGTGCCACTGTCTGCACCTGCACAGAAATTTTTGAGCAGATATCTCCTTCCATTCGGCCGGAATTGCAAGAAGTTTGTGCATCTTCTATGTTCGTCGCGGTCAATGACAAAAAGGCGCTTATCTTCAATCTAGGTGTTTCTGCGTGCTGCGCCGGCCCAAAGAGTGCCCGACTGAAAACGACAAGGCAGGCATGTCGGGTGCCACTGTCTGCACCTGCACAGAAAGTTTTGAGCAGATATCTTCTTTCGTTCCACCGGAATTGCAAGACGTTTGTGCATCTTCAATATTGGTCGCGGTCAATGTCAAAAAGCCCTTATCTGCAATCTAGGTGTTTCTGCGTGCTGCTCCGGCTCAAAGAGTGCCCGGCGGAAAACGACAACGCAGGCATGTCGGGTGCCACTGTCTGCACCTGCACAGACATTTTTGAGCAGATATCTCCTTCCGTTATGCCGGAATTGAAAGAAGATTGTGCATCTTCTATGTTCATCGCGGTCAATGGCAAAAGGCGCTTATCTTCAATCTAGGTGTTTCTGCGTGCTGCTCCGGCCCAAAGAGTGCCCGGCGGAAAACGACAACGCAGGCATGTCGGGTGCCACTGTCTACACCTGCACAGAAAGTTTTGAGCAGATATCTCCTTCCATTCGGCTGGAATTGCAAGACGTTTGTGCATCTTCTATGTTCGTCGCAGTCAATGGCAAAAGGCGCTTATCTTCAATCTAGGTGTTTCTGCGTGCTGCTCCGGCCCAAAGAGTGCCCGGCGGAAAACGACAACGCAGGCATGTCGAGTGCCACTGTCTGCACCTGCACAGAAAGTTTTGAGCAGATATCTCCTTCCGTTCGGCCGGAATTGAAAGAAGTTTGCGCATCTTCAATGATGGTCGCGGTCAATGACAAAAAGGCGCTTATCTTCAATCTAGGTGTTTCTGCGTGCTGCTCCGGCCCAAAGAGTGCCCGGCGGAAAACGACAACGCAGGCATGTCGGGTGCCACTGTCTGCACCTGCACAGAAATTTTTGAGCAGATATCTCCTTCCGTTCTGCCGGAATTGAAAGAAGATTGTGCATCTTCTATGTTCGTCGCGGTCAATGGCAAAAGGCGCTTATCTTCAATCTAGGTGTTTCTGCGTGCTGCTCCGGCCCAAAGAGTGCCCGGCGGAAAACGACAACGCAGGCATGTCGGGTGCCACTGTTTGCACCTGCACAGAAATTTTTGAGCAGATATCTCCTTCCGTTCTGCCGGAATTGAAAGAAGACTGTGCATCTTCTATGTTCATCGCGGTCAATGGCAAAAGGCGTTTATCTTCAATCTAGGTGTTTCTGCGTGCTGCTCCGGCCCAAAGAGTGCCCGGCGGAAAACGACAACGCGGGCATGTCGGGTGCCACTGTCTACACCTGCACAGAAAGTTTTGAGCAGATATCTCCTTCCATTCGGCCGGAATTGCTAAAAGTTTGTGCATCTTCTATGTTCGTCGCGGTCAATGGCAAAAGGCGCTGATCTTCAATCTGGGTGTTTCTGCGTGCTGCTCCGGCCCAAAGAGTGCCCGGCGGAAAACGACAACGCAGGCATGTCGGGTGCCACTGTCTACACCTGCACAGAAAGTTTTGAGCAGATATTTCCTTCCATTCGGCCGGAATTGCAAGAAGTTTGTGCATCTTCTATGTTCGTCGCGGTCAATGACAAAAAGGCGCTTATCTTCAATCTAGGTGTTTCTGCGTGCTGCGCCGGCCCAAAGAGTGCCCGGCTGAAAACGACAACGCAGGCATGTCGGGTGCCACTGTCTGCACCTGCACAGAAAGTTTTGAGCAGATATCTTCTTTCGTTCGGCCGGAATTGCAAAACGTTTGTGCATCTTCAATATTGCTCGCGGTCAATGTCAAAAAGCCCTTATCTGCAATCTAGGTGTTTCTGCGTGCTGCGCCGGCCCAAAGAGTGCCCGGCTGAAAACGACAACGCAGGCATGTCGGGTGCCACTGTCTGCACCTGCACAGAAAGTTTTGAGCAGATATCTTCTTTCGTTCGGCCGGAATTGCAAAACGTTTGTGCATCTTCAATATTGCTCGCGGTCAATGTCAAAAAGCCCTTATCTGCAATCTAGGTGTTTCTGCGTGCTGCTCCGGCCCAAAGAGTGCCCGGCGGAAAACGACAACGCAGTCATGTCGGGTGCCACTGTCTACACCTGCACAGAAAGTTTTGAACAGATATCTCCTTCCATTCGGCCGGAATTGCAAGACGTTTGTGCATCTTCTATGTTCGTCGCGGTCAATGGCAAAAGGCGCTTATCTTCAATCTAGGTGTTTCTGCGTGCTGCTCCGGCCCAAAGAGTGCCCGGCGGAAAACGACAACGCAGGCATGTCGGGTGCCACTGTCTGCACCTGCACAGAAATTTTTGAGCAGATATCTCCTTCCGTTCTGCCGGAATTGAAAGAAGATTGTGCATCTTCTATGTTCATCGCGGTCAATGGCAAAAGGCGCTTATCTTCAATCTAGGTGTTTCTGCGTGCTGCTCCGGCCCAAAGAGTGCCCGGCAGAAAACGACAACGCAGGCATGTCGGGTGCCACTCTCTGCACCTGCACAGAAACTTTTGAGCAGATATCTCCTTCCATTCGGCTGGAATTGCAAGACGTTTGTGCATCTTCTATGTTCGTCGCAGTCAATGGCAAAAGGCGCTTATCTTCAATCTAGGTGTTTCTGCGTGCTGCTCCGGCCCAAAGAGTGCCCGGCGGAAAACGACAACGCAGGCATGTCGAGTGCCACTGTCTGCACCTGCACAGAAAGTTTTGAGTAGATATCTTCTTTCGTTCGGCCGGAATTGCAAGACGTTTGTGCATCTTCAATATTGGTCGCTGTCAATGTCAAAAAGCCCTTATCTGCAATCTAGGTGTTTCTGCGTGCTGCTAAGGCCCAAAGAGTGCCCGGCAGAAAACGACAACGCAGGCATGTCGGGTGCCACTGTCTGCACCTGCACAGAAAGTTTTGAGCAGATATCTCCTTCCGTTCGGCCGGAATTGAAAGAAGTTTGTGCATCTTCAATGATGGTCGCGATCAATGACAAAAAGGCGCTTATCTTCAATCTAGGTGTTTCTGCGTGCTGCGCCGGCCCAAAGAGTGCCCGACTGAAAACGACAAGGCAGGCATGTCGGGTGCCACTGTCTGCACCTGCACAGAAAGTTTTGAGCAGATATCTCCTTCCGTTCGGCCGGAATTAAAAGAAGATTGTGCATCTTCAATGTAGGTCGCGGTCAATGACAAAAAGGCGCTTATCTTCAATCTAGGTGTTTCTGCGTGCTGCGCCGGCCCAAAGAGTGCCCGGCGGAAAACGACAACGCAGGCATGTCGGGTGCCACTGTCTGCACCTGCACAGAAATTTTTGAGCAGATATCTCCTTCCATTCGGCCGGAATTGCAAGAAGTTTGTGCATCTTCTATGTTCGTCGCGGTCAATGGCAAAAGGCGCTTATCTTCAATCTGGGTGTTTCTGCGTGCTGCTCCGGCCCAAAGAGTGCCCGGCGGAAAACGACAACGCAGGCATGTCGGGTGCCACTGTCTACACCTGCACAGAAAGTTTTGAGCAGATATCTCCTTCCATTCGGCCGGAATTGCAAGAAGTTTGTGCATCTTCTATGTTCGTCGCGGTCAATGGCAAAAGGCGCTTATCTTCAATCTAGGTGTTTCTGCGTGCTGCTCCGGCCCAAAGAGTGCCCGGCGGAAAACGACAACGCAGGCATGTCGGGTGCCACTGTCTACACCTGCACAGAAAGTTTTGAGCAGATATCTCCTTCCATTCGGCCGGAATTGCAAGAAGTTTGTGCATCTTCTATGTTCGTCGCGGTCAATGGCAAAAGGCGCTTATCTTCAATCTAGGTGTTTCTGCGTGCTGCTCCGGCCCAAAGAGTGCCCGGCGGAAAACGACAACGCAGGCATGTCGGGTGCCACTGTCTGCACCTGCACAGAAATTTTTGAGCAGATATCTCCTTCCGTTCTGCCGGAATTGAAAGAAGATTGTGCATCTTCTATGTTCGTCGCGGTCAATGGCAAAAGGCGCTTATCTTCAATCTAGGTGTTTCTGCGTGCTGCTCCGGCCCAAAGAGTGCCCGGCGGAAAACGACAACGCAGGCATGTCGGGTGCCACTGTTTGCACCTGCACAGAAATTTTTGAGCAGATATCTCCTTCCGTTCTGCCGGAATTGAAAGAAGACTGTGCATCTTCTATGTTCATCGCGGTCAATGGCAAAAGGCGTTTATCTTCAATCTAGGTGTTTCTGCGTGCTGCTCCGGCCCAAAGAGTGCCCGGCGGAAAACGACAACGCGGGCATGTCGGGTGCCACTGTCTGCACCTGCACAGAAATTTTTGAGCAGATATCTCCTTCCGTTCTGCCGGAATTGAAAGAAGATTGTGCATCTTCTATGTTCATCGCGGTCAATGGCAAAAGGCGCTTATCTTCAATCTGGGTGTTTCTGCGTGCTGCTCCGGCCCAAAGAGTGCCCGGCGGAAAACGACAACGCAGGCATGTCGGGTGCCACTGTCTACACCTGCACAGAAAGTTTTGAGCAGATATCTCCTTCCATTCGGCCGGAATTGCAAGAAGTTTGTGCATCTTCTATGTTCGTCGCGGTCAATGACAAAAAGGCGCTTATCTTCAATCTAGGTGTTTCTGCGTGCTGCGCCGGCCCAAAGAGTGCCCGGCTGAAAACGACAACGCAGGCATGTCGGGTGCCACTGTCTGCACCTGCACAGAAAGTTTTGAGCAGATATCTTCTTTCGTTCGGCCGGAATTGCAAAACGTTTGTGCATCTTCAATATTGCTCGCGGTCAATGTCAAAAAGCCCTTATCTGCAATCTAGGTGTTTCTGCGTGCTGCTCCGGCCCAAAGAGTGCCCGGCGGAAAACGACAACGCAGGCATGTCGGGTGCCACTGTCTACACCTGCACAGAAAGTTTTGAACAGATATCTCCTTCCATTCGGCCGGAATTGCAGGACGTTTGTGCATCTTCTATGTTCGTCGCGGTCAATGGCAAAAGGCGCTTATCTTCAATCTAGGTGTTTCTGCGTGCTGCTCCGGCCCAAAGAGTGCCCGGCGGAAAACGACAACGCAGGCATGTCGGGTGCCACTGTCTGCACCTGCACAGAAATTTTTGAGCAGATATCTCCTTCCGTTCTGCCGGAATTGAAAGAAGATTGTGCATCTTCTATGTTCATCGCGGTCAATGGCAAAAGGCGCTTATCTTCAATCTAGGTGTTTCTGCGTGCTGCTCCGGCCCAAAGAGTGCCCGGCAGAAAACGACAACGCAGGCATGTCGGGTGCCACTCTCTGCACCTGCACAGAAAGTTTTGAGCAGATATCTCCTTCCATTCGGCTGGAATTGCAAGACGTTTGTGCATCTTCTATGTTCGTCGCATTCAATGGCAAAAGGCGCTTATCTTCAATCTAGGTGTTTCTGCGTGCTGCTTCGGCCCAAAGAGTGCCCGGCGGAAAACGACAACGCAGGCATGTCGGGTGCCACTGTCTGCACCTGCACAGAAATTTTTGAGCAGATATCTCCTTCCGTTCTGCCGGAATTGAAAGAAGATTGTGCATCTTCTATGTTCATCGCGGTCAATGGCAAAAGGCGCTTATCTTCAATCTAGGTGTTTCTGCGTGCTGCTCCGGCCCAACGAGTGCCCGGCGGAAAACGACAACGCAGGCATGTCGGGTGCCACTGTCTGCACCTGCAAAGAAATTTTTGAGCAGATATCTCCTTCCGTTCTGCCGGAATTGAAAGAAGATTGTGCATCTTCTATGTTCATCGCGGTCAATGACAAAAAGGCGCTTATCTTCAATCTAGGTGTTTCTGCGTGCTGCGCCGGCCCAAAGAGTGCCCGGCGGAAAACGACAACGCAGGCATGTCGGGTGCCACTGTCTGCACCTGCACAGAAAGTTTTGAGCAGATATCTTCTTTCGTTCGGCCGGAATTGCAAGACGTTTGTGCATCTTCAATATTGGTCGCGGTCAATGTCAAAAAGCCCTTATCTGCAATCTAGGTGTTTCTGCGTGCTGCTCCGGCCCAAAGAGTGCCCGGCGGAAAACGACAACGCAGGCATGTCGAGTGCCACTGTCTGCACCTGCACAGAAATTTTTGAGCAGATATCTCCTTCCATTCGGCCGGAATTGCAAGAAGTTTGTGCATCTTCTATGTTCGTCGCGGTCAATGACAAAAAGGCGCTTATCTTCAATCTAGGTGTTTCTGCGTGCTGCGCCGGCCCAAAGAGTGCCCGACTGAAAACGACAAGGCAGGCATGTCGGGTGCCACTGTCTGCACCTGCACAGAAAGTTTTGAGCAGATATCTTCTTTCGTTCGGCCGGAATTGCAAGACGTTTGTGCATCTTCAATATTGGTCGCGGTCAATGTCAAAAAGCCCTTATCTGCAATCTAGGTGTTTCTGCGTGCTGCGCCGGCCCAATGAGTGCCCGGCGGAAAACGACAACGCAGGCATGTCGGGTGCCACTGTCTACACCTGCACAGAAAGTTTTGAACAGATATCTCCTTCCATTCGGCCGGAATTGCAAGACGTTTGTGCATCTTCTATGTTCGTCGCGGTCAATGGCAAAAGGCGCTTATCTTCAATCTAGGTGTTTCTGCGTGCTGCTCCGGCCCAAAGAGTGCCCGGCGGAAAACGACAACGCAGGCATGTCGGGTGCCACTGTCTACACCTGCACAGAAAGTTTTGAGCAGATATCTCCTTCCATTCGGCTGGAATTGCAAGACGTTTGTGCATCTTCTATGTTCGTCGCAGTCAATGGCAAAAGGCGCTTATCTTCAATCTAGGTGTTTCTGCGTGCTGCTCCGGCCCAAAGAGTGCCCGGCGGAAAACGACAACGCAGGCATGTCGAGTGCCACTGTCTGCACCTGCACAGAAAGTTTTGAGCAGATATCTCCTTCCGTTCGGCCGGAATTGAAAGAAGTTTGCGCATCTTCAATGATGGTCGCGGTCAATGACAAAAAGGCGCTTATCTTCAATCTAGGTGTTTCTGCGTGCTGCGCCAACCCAAAGAGTGCCCGACTGAAAACGATAAGGCAGGCATGTCGGGTGCCACTGTCTGCACCTGCACAGAAAGTTTTGAGCAGATATCTCCTTCCATTCGGCCGGAATTGCAAGAAGTTTGTGCATCTTCTATGTTCGTCGCGGTCAATGGCAAAAGGCGCTTATCTTCAATCTAGGAGTTTCTGCGTGCTGCTCCGGCCCAAAGAGTGCCCGGCGGAAAACGACAACGCAGGCATGTCGGGTGCCACTGTCTGCACCTGCACAGAAATTTTTGAGCAGATATCTCCTTCCGTTCTGCCGGAATTGAAAGAAGATTGTGCATCTTCTATGTTCGTCGCGGTCAATGGCAAAAGGCGCTTATCTTTAATCTAGGTGTTTCTGCGTGCTGCTCCGGCCCAAAGAGTGCCCGGCGGAAAACGACAACGCAGGCATGTCGGGTGCCACTGTTTGCACCTGCACAGAAATTTTTGAGCAGATATCTCCTTCCGTTCTGCCGGAATTGAAAGAAGACTGTGCATCTTCTATGTTCATCGCGGTCAATGGCAAAAGGCGTTTATCTTCAATCTAGGTGTTTCTGCGTGCTGCTCCGGCCCAAAGAGTGCCCGGCGGAAAATGACAACGCGGGCATGTCGGGTGCCACTGTCTACACCTGCACAGAAAGTTTTGAGCAGACATCTCCTTCCATTCGGCCGGAATTGCTAAAAGTTTGTGCATCTTCTATGTTCGTCGCGGTCAATGGCAAAAGGCGCTTATCTTCAATCTGGGTGTTTCTGCGTGCTGCTCCGGCCCAAAGAGTGCCCGGCGGAAAACGACAACGCAGGCATGTCGGGTGCCACTGTCTACACCTGCACAGAAAGTTTTGAGCAGATATCTCCTTCCATTCGGCCGGAATTGCAAGAAGTTTGTGCATCTTCTATGTTCGTCGCGGTCAATGACAAAAAGGCGCTTATCTTCAATCTAGGTGTTTCTGCGTGCTGCGCCGGCCCAAAGAGTGCCCGGCTGAAAACGACAACGCAGGCATGTCGGGTGCCACTGTCTGCACCTGCACAGAAAGATTTGAGCAGATATCTTCTTTCGTTCGGCCGGAATTGCAAAACGTTTGTGCATCTTCAATATTGCTCGCGGTCAATGTCAAAAAGCCCTTATCTGCAATCTAGGTGTTTCTGCGTGCTGCTCCGGCCCAAAGAGTGCCCGGCGGAAAACGACAACGCAGGCATGTCGGGTGCCACTGTCTACACCTGCACAGAAAGTTTTGAACAGATATCTCCTTCCATTCGGCCGGAATTGCAAGACGTTTGTGCATCTTCTATGTTCGTCGCGGTCAATGGCAAAAGGCGCTTATCTTCAATCTAGGTGTTTCTGCGTGCTGCTCCGGCCCAAAGAGTGCCCGGCGGAAAACGACAACGCAGGCATGTCGGGTGCCACTGTCTGCACCTGCACAGAAATTTTTGAGCAGATATCTCCTTCCGTTCTGCCGGAATTGAAAGAAGATTGTGCATTTTCTATGTTCATCGCGGTCAATGGCAAAAGGCGCTTATCTTCAATCTAGGTGTTTCTGCGTGCTGCTCCGGCCCAAAGAGTGCCCGGCAGAAAACGACAACGCAGGCATGTCGGGTGCAACTCTCTGCACCTGCACAGAAAGTTTTGAGCAGATATCTCCTTCCATTCGGCTGGAATTGCAAGACGTTTGTGCATCTTCTATGTTCGTCGCATTCAATGGCAAAAGGCGCTTATCTTCAATCTAGGTGTTTCTGCGTGCTGCTCCGGCTCAAAGAGTGCCCGGCGGAAAACGACAACGCAGGCATGTCGGGTGCCACTGTCTGCACCTGCACAGACATTTTTGAGCAGATATCTCCTTCCGTTCTGCCGGAATTGAAAGAAGATTGTGCATCTTCTATGTTCATCGCGGTCAATGGCAAAAGGCGCTTATCTTCAATCTAGGTGTTTCTGCGTGCTGCTCCGGCCCAAAGAGTGCCCGGCGGAAAACGACAACGCAGGCATGTCGGGTGCCACTGTCTACACCTGCACAGAAAGTTTTGAGCAGATATCTCCTTCCATTCGGCTGGAATTGCAAGACGTTTGTGCATCTTCTATGTTCGTCGCAGTCTATGGCAAAAGGCGCTTATCTTCAATCTAGGTGTTTCTGCGTGCTGCTCCGGCCCAAAGAGTGCCCGGCGGAAAACGACAACGCAGGCATGTCGAGTGCAACTGTCTGCACCTGCACAGAAAGTTTTGAGCAGATATCTCCTTCCGTTCGGCCGGAATTGAAAGAAGTTTGTGCATCTTCAATGATGGTCGCGGTCAATTACAAAAAGGCGCTTATCTTCAATCTAGGTGTTTCTGCGTGCTGCGCCAACCCAAAGAGTGCCCGACTGAAAACGATAAGGCAGGCATGTCGGGTGCCACTGTCTGCACCTGCACAGAAAGTTTTGAGCAGATATCTTCTTTCGTTCGGTCGGAATTGCAAGACGTTTGTGCATGTTCAATATTGGTCGCGGTCAATGTCAAAAAGCCCTTATCTGCAATCTAGGTGTTTCTGCGTGCTGCGCCGACCCAAAGAGTGCCCGGCGGAAAACGACAACGCAGGCATGTCGGGTGCCACTGTCTGCACCTGCACAGAAAGTTTTGAGCAGATATCTCCTTCCATTCGGCCGGAATTGCAAGAAGTTTGTGCATCTTCTATGTTCGTCGCGGTCAATGGCAAAAGGCGCTTATCTTCAATCTAGGTGTTTCTGCGTGCTGCTCCGGCCCAAAGAGTGCCCGGCGGAAAACGACAACGCAGGCATGTCGGGTGCCACTGTCTACACCTGCACAGAAAGTTTTGAGCAGATATCTCCTTCCATTCGGCCGGAATTGCAAGAAGTTTGTGCATCTTCTATGTTCGTCGCGGTCAATGACAAAAAGGCGCTTATCTTCAATCTAGGTGTTTCTGCGTGCTGCGCCGGCCCAAAGAGTGCCCGGCTGAAAACGACAACCCAGGCATGTCGGGTGCCACTGTCTGCACCTGCACAGAAAGTTTTGAGTAGATATCTTCTTTCGTTCGGCCGGAATTGCAAGACGTTTGTGCATCTTCAATATTGGTCGCGGTCAATGTCAAAAAGCCCTTATCTGCAATCTAGGTGTTTCTGCGTGCTGCTACGGCCCAAAGAGTGCCCGGCAGAAAACGACAACGCAGGCATGTCGGGTGCCACTGTCTGCACCTGCACAGAAAGTTTTGAGCAGATATCTCCTTCCGTTCGGCCGGAATTGAAAGAAGTTTGTGCATCTTCAATGATGGTCGCGATCAATGACAAAAAGGCGCTTATCTTCAATCTAGGTGTTTCTGCGTGCTGTGCCGGCCCAAAGAGTGCCCGACTGAAAACGACAAGGCAGGCATGTCGGGTGCCACTGTCTGCACCTGCACAGAAAGTTTTGAGCAGATATCTCCTTCCATTCGGCCGGAATTGCAAGAAGTTTGTGCATCTTCTATGTTCGTCGCGGTCAATGGCAAAAGGCGCTTATCTTCAATCTAGGTGTTTCTGCGTGCTGCTCCGGCCCAAAGAGTGCCCGGCGGAAAACGACAACGCAGGCATGTCGGGTGCCACTGTCTACACCTGCACAGAAAGTTTTGAGCAGATATCTCCTTCCATTCGGCCGGAATTGCAAGAAGTTTGTGCATCTTCTATGTTCGTCGCGGTCAATGACAAAAAGGCGCTTATCTTCAATCTAGGTGTTTCTTCGTGCTGCGCCGGCCCAAAGAGTGCCCGACTGAAAACGACAAGGCAAGCATGTCGGGTGCCACTGTCTGCACCTGCACAGAAAGTTTTGAGCAGATATCTTCTTTCGTTCGGCCGGAATTGCAAGACGTTTGTTCATCTTCAATATTGGTCGCGGTCAATGTCAAAAAGCCCTTATCTGCAATCTAGGTGTTTCTGCGTGCTGCTCCGGCCCAAAGAGTGCCCGGCGGAAAACGACAACGCAGGCATGTCGAGTGCCACTGTCTGCACCTGCACAGAAATTTTTGAGCAGATATCTCCTTCCATTCGGCCGGAATTGCAAGAAGTTTGTGCATCTTCTATGTTCGTCGCGGTCAATGACAAAAAGGCGCTTATCTTCAATCTAGGTGTTTCTGCGTGCTGCGCCGGCCCAAAGAGTGCCCGACTGAAAACGACAAGGCAGGCATGTCGGGTGCCACTGTCTGCACCTGCACAGAAAGTTTTGAGCAGATATCTTCTTTCGTTCGGCCGGAATTGCAAGACGTTTGTGCATCTTCAATATTGGTCGCGGTCAATGTCAAAAAGCCCTTATCTGCAATCTAGGTGTTTCTGCGTGCTGCGCCGGCCCAATGAGTGCCCGGCGGAAAACGACAACGCAGGCATGTCGGGTGCCACTGTCTACACCTGCACAGAAAGTTTTGAACAGATATCTCCTTCCATTCGGCCGGAATTGCAAGACGTTTGTGCATCTTCTATGTTCGTCGCGGTCAATGGCAAAAGGCGCTTATCTTCAATCTAGGTGTTTCTGCGTGCTGCTCCGGCTCAAAGAGTGCCCGGCGGAAAACGACAACGCAGGCATGTCGGGTGCCACTGTCTGCACCTGCACAGACATTTTTGAGCAGATATCTCCTTCCGTTCTGCCGGAATTGAAAGAAGATTGTGCATCTTCTATGTTCATCGCGGTCAATGGCAAAAGGCGCTTATCTTCAATCTAGGTGTTTCTGCGTGCTGCTCCGGCCCAAAGAGTGCCCGGCGGAAAACGACAACGCAGGCATGTCGGGTGCCACTGTCTACACCTGCACAGAAAGTTTTGAGCAGATATCTCCTTCCATTCGGCTGGAATTGCAAGACGTTTGTGCATCTTCTATGTTCGTCGCAGTCAATGGCAAAAGGCGCTTATCTTCAATCTAGGTGTTTCTGCGTGCTGCTCCGGCCCAAAGAGTGCCCGGCGGAAAACGACAACGCAGGCATGTCGAGTGCCACTGTCTGCACCTGCACAGAAAGTTTTGAGCAGATATCTCCTTCCGTTCGGCCGGAATTGAAAGAAGTTTGCGCATCTTCAATGATGGTCGCGGTCAATGACAAAAAGGCGCTTATCTTCAATCTAGGTGTTTCTGCGTGCTGCGCCAACCCAAAGAGTGCCCGACTGAAAACGATAAGGCAGGCATGTCGGGTGCCACTGTCTGCACCTGCACAGAAAGTTTTGAGCAGATATCTCCTTCCATTCGGCCGGAATTGCAAGAAGTTTGTGCATCTTCTATGTTCGTCGCGGTCAATGGCAAAAGGCGCTTATCTTCAATCTAGGTGTTTCTGCGTGCTGCTCCAGCCCAAAGAGTGCCCGGCGGAAAACGACAACGCAGGCATGTCGGGTGCCACTGTCTGCACCTGCACAGAAATTTTTGAGCAGATATCTCCTTCCGTTCTGCCGGAATTGAAAGAAGATTGTGCATCTTCTATGTTCGTCGCGGTCAATGGCAAAAGGCGCTTATCTTCAATCTAGGTGTTTCTGCGTGCTGCTCCGGCCCAAAGAGTGCCCGGCGGAAAACGACAACGCAGGCATGTCGGGTGCCACTGTTTGCACCTGCACAGAAATTTTTGAGCAGATATCTCCTTCCGTTCTGCCGGAATTGAAAGAAGACTGTGCATCTTCTATGTTCATCGCGGTCAATGGCAAAAGGCGTTTATCTTCAATCTAGGTGTTTCTGCGTGCTGCTCCGGCCCAAAGAGTGCCCGGCGGAAAACGACAACGCGGGCATGTCGGGTGCCACTGTCTACACCTGCACAGAAAGTTTTGAGCAGATATCTCCTTCCATTCGGCCGGAATTGCTAAAAGTTTGTGCATCTTCTATGTTCGTCGCGGTCAATGGCAAAAGGCGCTTATCTTCAATCTGGGTGTTTCTGCGTGCTGCTCCGGCCCAAAGAGTGCCCGGCGGAAAACGACAACGCAGGCATGTCGGGTGCCACTGTCTACACCTGCACAGAAAGTTTTGAGCAGATATCTCCTTCCATTCGGCCGGAATTGCAAGAAGTTTGTGCATCTTCTATGTTCGTCGCGGTCAATGACAAAAAGGCGCTTATCTTCAATCTAGGTGTTTCTGCGTGCTGCGCCGGCCCAAAGAGTGCCCGGCTGAAAACGACAACGCAGGCATGTCGGGTGCCACTGTCTGCACCTGCACAGAAAGTTTTGAGCAGATATCTTCTTTCGTTCGGCCGGAATTGCAAAACGTTTGTGCATCTTCAATATTGCTCGCGGTCAATGTCAAAAAGCCCTTATCTGCAATCTAGGTGTTTCTGCGTGCTGCGCCGGCCCAAAGAGTGCCCGGCTGAAAACGACAACGCAGGCATGTCGGGTGCCACTGTCTGCACCTGCACAGAAAGTTTTGAGCAGATATCTTCTTTCGTTCGGCCGGAATTGCAAAACGTTTGTGCATCTTCAATATTGCTCGCGGTCAATGTCAAAAAGCCCTTATCTGCAATCTAGGTGTTTCTGCGTGCTGCTCCGGCCCAAAGAGTGCCCGGCGGAAAACGACAACGCAGTCATGTCAGGTGCCACTGTCTACACCTGCACAGAAAGTTTGGAACAGATATCTCCTTCCATTCGGCCGGAATTGCAAGACGTTTGTGCATCTTCTATGTTCGTCGCGGTCAATGGCAAAAGGCGCTTATCTTCAATCTAGGTGTTTCTGCGTGCTGCTCCGGCCCAAAGAGTGCCCGGCGGAAAACGACAACGCAGGCATGTCGGGTGCCACTGTCTGCACCTGCACAGAAATTTTTGAGCAGATATCTCCTTCCGTTCTGCCGGAATTGAAAGAAGATTGTGCATCTTCTATGTTCATCGCGGTCAATGGCAAAAGGCGCTTATCTTCAATCTAGGTGTTTCTGCGTGCTGCTCCGGCCCAAAGAGTGCCCGGCAGAAAACGACAACGCAGGCATGTCGGGTGCCACTCTCTGCACCTGCACAGAAAGTTTTGAGCAGATATCTCCTTCCATTCGGCTGGAATTGCAAGACGTTTGTGCATCTTCTATGTTCGTCGCATTCAATGGCAAAAGGCGCTTATCTTCAATCTAGGTGTTTCTGCGTGCTGCGCCGGCCCAAAGAGTGCCCGGCGGAAAACGACAACGCAGGCATGTCGAGTGCCAGTGTCTGCACCTGCACAGAAAGTTTTGAGCAGATATCTCCTTCCGTTCGGCCGGAATTGAAAGAAGTTTGTGCATCTTCAATGATGGTCGCGGTCAATGACAAAAAGGCGCTTATCTTCAATCTAGGTGTTTCTGCGTGCTGCGCCGGCCCAAAGAGTGCCCGACTGAAAACGACAAGGCAGGCATGTCGGGTGCCACTGTCTGCACCTGCACAGAAAGTTTTGAGCAGATATCTTCTTTCATTCGGTTGGAATTGCAAGACGTTTGTGCATCTTCAATATTGGTCGCGGTCAATGTCAAAAAGCCCTTATCTGCAATCTAGGTGTTTCTGCGTGCTGCGCCGGCCCAATGAGTGCCCGGCGGAAAACGACAACGCAGGCATGTCGGGTGCCACTGTCTACACCTGCACAGAAAGTTTTGAACAGATATCTCCTTCCATTCGGCCGGAATTGCAAGACGTTTGTGCATCTTCTATGTTCGTCGCGGTCAATGGCAAAAGGCGCTTATCTTCAATCTAGGTGTTTCTGCGTGCTGCTCCGGCCCAAAGAGTGCCCGGCGGAAAACGACAACGCAGGCATGTCGGGTGCCACTGTCTGCACCTGCACAGACATTTTTGAGCAGATATCTCCTTCCGTTCTGCCGGAATTGAAAGAAGATTGTGCATCTTCTATGTTCATCGCGGTCAATGGCAAAAGGCGCTTATCTTCAATCTAGGTGTTTCTGCGTGCTGCTCCGGCCCAAAGAGTGCCCGGCGGAAAACGACAACGCAGGCATGTCGGGTGCCACTGTCTGCACCTGCACAGAAAGTTTTGAGCAGATATCTCCTTCCATTCGGCCGGAATTGCAAGAAGTTTGTGCATCTTCTATGTTCGTCGCATTCAATGGCAAAAGGCGCTTATCTTCAATCTAGGTGTTTCTGCGTGCTGCGCCGGCCCAAAGAGTGCCCGGCGGAAAACGACAACGCAGGCATGTCGAGTGCCAGTGTCTGCACCTGCACAGAAAGTTTTGAGCAGATATCTCCTTCCGTTCGGCCGGAATTGAAAGAAGTTTGTGCATCTTCAATGATGGTCGCGGTCAATGACAAAAAGGCGCTTATCTTCAATCTAGGTGTTTCTGCGTGCTGCGCCGGCCCAAAGAGTGCCCGACTGAAAACGACAAGGCAGGCATGTCGGGTGCCACTGTCTGCACCTGCACAGAAAGTTTTGAGCAGATATCTTCTTTCATTCGGCCGGAATTGCAAGACGTTTGTGCATCTTCAATATTGGTCGCGGTCAATGTCAAAAAGCCCTTATCTGCAATCTAGGTGTTTCTGCGTGCTGCGCCGGCCCAATGAGTGCCCGGCGGAAAACGACAACGCAGGCATGTCGGGTGCCACTGTCTACACCTGCACAGAAAGTTTTGAACAGATATCTCCTTCCATTCGGCCGGAATTGCAAGACGTTTGTGCATCTTCTATGTTCGTCGCGGTCAATGGCAAAAGGCGCTTATCTTCAATCTAGGTGTTTCTGCGTGCTGCTCCGGCCCAAAGAGTGCCCGGCGGAAAACGACAACGCAGGCATGTCGGGTGCCACTGTCTGCACCTGCACAGACATTTTTGAGCAGATATCTCCTTCCGTTCTGCCGGAATTGAAAGAAGATTGTGCATCTTCTATGTTCATCGCGGTCAATGGCAAAAGGCGCTTATCTTCAATCTAGGTGTTTCTGCGTGCTGCTCCGGCCCAAAGAGTGCCCGGCGGAAAACGACAACGCAGGCATGTCGGGTGCCACTGTCTGCACCTGCACAGAAAGTTTTGAGCAGATATCTCCTTCCATTCGGCCGGAATTGCAAGAAGTTTGTGCATCTTCTATGTTCGTCGCGGTCAATGGCAAAAGGCGCCTATCTTCAATCTAGGTGTTTCTGCGTGCTGCTCCGGCCCAAAGAGTGCCCGGCGGAAAACGACAACGCAGGCATGTCGGGTGCCACTGTCTGCACCTGCACAGAAATTTTTGAGCAGATATCTCCTTCCGTTCTGCCGGAATTGAAAGAAGATTGTGCATCTTCTATGTTCGTCGCGGTCAATGGCAAAAGGCGCTTATCTTCAATCTAGGTGTTTCTGCGTGCTGCTCCGGCCCAAAGAGTGCCCGGCGGAAAACGACAACGCAGGCATGTCGGGTGCCACTGTTTGCACCTGCACAGAAATTTTTGAGCAGATATCTCCTTCCGTTCTGCCGGAATTGAAAGAAGACTGTGCATCTTCTATGTTCATCGCGGTCAATGGCAAAAGGCGTTTATCTTCAATCTAGGTGTTTCTGCGTGCTGCTCCGGCCCAAAGAGTGCCCGGCGGAAAACGACAACGCGGGCATGTCTGGTGCCACTGTCTACACCTGCACAGAAAGTTTTGAGCAGATATCTCCTTCCATTCGGCCGGAATTGCTAAAAGTTTGTGCATCTTCTATGTTCGTCGCGGTCAATGGCAAAAGGCGCTTATCTTCAATCTGGGTGTTTCTGCGTGCTGCTCCGGCCCAAAGAGTGCCCGGCGGAAAACGACAACGCAGGCATGTCGGGTGCCACTGTCTACACCTGCACAGAAAGTTTTGAGCAGATATCTCCTTCCATTCGGCCGGAATTGCAAGAAGTTTGTGCATCTTCTATGTTCGTCGCGGTCAATGACAAAAAGGCGCTTATCTTCAATCTAGGTGTTTCTGCGTGCTGCGCCGGCCCAAAGAGTGCCCGGCTGAAAACGACAACGCAGGCATGTCGGGTGCCACTGTCTGCACCTGCACAGAAAGTTTTGAGCAGATATCTTCTTTCGTTCGGCCGGAATTGCAAAACGTTTGTGCATCTTCAATATTGCTCGCGGTCAATGTCAAAAAGCCCTTATCTGCAATCTAGGTGTTTCTGCGTGCTGCTCCGGCCCAAAGAGTGCCCGGCGGAAAACGACAACGCAGGCATGTCGGGTGCCACTGTCTACACCTGCACAGAAAGTTTTGAACAGATATCTCCTTCCATTCGGCCGGAATTGCAAGACGTTTGTGCATCTTCTATGTTCGTCGCGGTCAATGGCAAAAGGCGCTTATCTTCAATCTGGGTGTTTCTGCGTGCTGCTCCGGCCCAAAGAGTGCCCGGCGGAAAACGACAACGCAGGCATGTCGGGTGCCACTGTCTACACCTGCACAGAAAGTTTTGAGCAGATATCTCCTTCCATTCGGCCGGAATTGCAAGAAGTTTGTGCATCTTCTATGTTCGTCGCGGTCAATGACAAAAAGGCGCTTATCTTCAATCTAGGTGTTTCTGCGTGCTGCGCCGGCCCAAAGAGTGCCCGGCTGAAAACGACAACGCAGGCATGTCGGGTGCCACTGTCTGCACCTGCACAAAAAGTTTTGAGCAGATATCTTCTTTCGTTCGGCCGGAATTGCAAAACGTTTGTGCATCTTCAATATTGCTCGCGGTCAATGTCAAAAAGCCCTTATCTGCAATCTAGGTGTTTCTGCGTGCTGCTCCGGCCCAAAGAGTGCCCGGCGGAAAACGACAACGCAGGCATGTCGGGTGCCACTGTCTACACCTGCACAGAAAGTTTTGAACAGATATCTCCTTCCATTCGGCCGGAATTGCAAGACGTTTGTGCATCTTCTATGTTCGTCGCGGTCAATGGCAAAAGGCGCTTATCTTCAATCTAGGTGTTTCTGCGTGCTGCTCCGGCCCAAAGAGTGCCCGGCGGAAAACGACAACGCAGGCATGTCGGGTGCCACTGTCTGCACCTGCACAGAATTTTTTGAGCAGATATCTCCTTCCGTTCTGCCGGAATTGAAAGAAGATTGTGCATCTTCTATGTTCATCGCGGTCAATGGCAAAAGGCGCTTATCTTCAATCTAGGTGTTTCTGCGTGCTGCTCCGGCCCAAAGAGTGCCCGGCAGAAAACGACAACGCAGGCATGTCGGGTGCCACTGTCTGCACCTGCACAGAAAGTTTTGAGCAGATATCTCCTTCCATTCGGCTGGAATTGCAAGACGTTTGTGCATCTTCTATGTTCGTCGCATTCAATGGCAAAAGGCGCTTATCTTCAATCTAGGTGTTTCTGCGTGCTGCGCCGGCCCAAAGAGTGCCCGGCGGAAAACGACAACGCAGGCATGTCGAGTGCCAGTGTCTGCACCTGCACAGAAAGTTTTGAGCAGATATCTCCTTCCGTTCGGCCGGAATTGAAAGAAGTTTGTGCATCTTCAATGATGGTCGCGGTCAATGACAAAAAGGCGCTTATCTTCAATCTAGGTGTTTCTGCGTGCTGCTCCGGCCCAAAGAGTGCCCGGCGGAAAACGACAACGCAGGCATGTCGAGTGCCACTGTCTGCACCTGCACAGAAATTTTTGAGCAGATATCTCCTTCCATTCGGCCGGAATTGCAAGAAGTTTGTGCATCTTCTATGTTCGTCGCGGTCAATGACAAAAAGGCGCTTATCTTCAATCTAGGTGTTTCTGCGTGCTGCGCCGGCCCAAAGAGTGCCCGACTGAAAACGACAAGGCAGGCATGTCGGGTGCCACTGTCTGCACCTGCACAGAAAGTTTTGAGCAGATATCTTCTTTCGTTCGGCCGGAATTGCAAAACGTTTGTGCATCTTCAATATTGGTCGCGGTCAATGTCAAAAAGCCCTTATCTGCAATCTAGGTGTTTCTGCGTGCTGCGCCGGCCCAATGAGTGCCCGGCGGAAAACGACAACGCAGGCATGTCGGGTGCCACTGTCTACACCTGCACAGAAAGTTTTGAACAGATATCTCCTTCCATTCGGCCGGAATTGCAAGACGTTTGTGCATCTTCTATGTTCGTCGCGGTCAATGGCAAAAGGCGCTTATCTTCAATCTAGGTGTTTCTGCGTGCTGCTCCGGCTCAAAGAGTGCCCGGCGGAAAACGACAACGCAGGCATGTCGGGTGCCACTGTCTGCACCTGCACAGACATTTTTGAGCAGATATCTCCTTCCGTTCTGCCGGAATTGAAAGAAGATTGTGCATCTTCTATGTTCATCGCGGTCAATGGCAAAAGGCGCTTATCTTCAATCTAGGTGTTTCTGCGTGCTGCTCCGGCCCAAAGAGTGCCCGGCGGAAAACGACAACGCAGGCATGTCGGGTGCCACTGTCTACACCTGCACAGAAAGTTTTGAGCAGATATCTCCTTCCATTCGGCTGGAATTGCAAGACGTTTGTGCATCTTCTATGTTCGTCGCAGTCAATGGCAAAAGGCGCTTATCTTCAATCTAGGTGTTTCTGCGTGCTGCTCCGGCCCAAAGAGTGTCCGGCGGAAAACGACAACGCAGGCATGTCGAGTGCCACTGTCTGCACCTGCACAGAAAGTTTTGAGCAGATATCTCCTTCCGTTCGGCCGGAATTGAAAGAAGTTTGCGCATCTTCAATGATGGTCGCGGTCAATGACAAAAAGGCGCTTATCTTCAATCTAGGTGTTTCTGCGTGCTGCGCCAACCCAAAGAGTGCCCGACTGAAAACGATAAGGCAGGCATGTCGGGTGCCACTGTCTGCACCTGCACAGAAAGTTATGAGCAGATATCTCCTTCCATTCGGCCGGAATTGCAAGAAGTTTGTGCATCTTCTATGTTCGTCGCGGTCAATGGCAAAAGGCGCTTATCTTCAATCTAGGTGTTTCTGCGTGCTGCTCCGGCCCAAAGAGTGCCCGGCGGAAAACGACAACGCAGGCATGTCGGGTGCCACTGTCTGCACCTGCACAGAAATTTTTGAGCAGATATCTCCTTCCGTTCTGCCGGAATTGAAAGAAGATTGTGCATCTTCTATGTTCGTCGCGGTCAATGGCAAAAGGCGCTTATCTTCAATCTAGGTGTTTCTGCGTGCTGCTCCGGCCCAAAGAGTGCCCGGCGGAAAACGACAACGCAGGCATGTCGGGTGCCACTGTTTGCACCTGCACAGAAATTTTTGAGCAGATATCTCCTTCCGTTCTGCCGGAATTGAAAGAAGACTGTGCATCTTCTATGTTCATCGCGGTCAATGGCAAAAGACGTTTATCTTCAATCTAGGTGTTTCTGCGTGCTGCTCGGGCCCAAAGAGTGCCCGGCGGAAAACGACAACGCGGGCATGTCGGGTGCCACTGTCTACACCTGCACAGAAAGTTTTGAGCAGATATCTCCTTCCATTCGGCCGGAATTGCTAAAAGTTTGTGCATCTTCTATGTTCGTCGCGGTCAATGGCAAAAGGCGCTTATCTTCAATCTGGGTGTTTCTGCGTGCTGCTCCGGCCCAAAGAGTGCCCGGCGGAAAACGACAACGCAGGCATGTCGGGTGCCACTGTCTACACCTGCACAGAAAGTTTTGAGCAGATATCTCCTTCCATTCGGCCGGAATTGCAAGAAGTTTGTGCATCTTCTATGTTCGTCGCGGTCAATGACAAAAAGGCGCTTATCTTCAATCTAGGTGTTTCTGCGTGCTGCGCCGGCCCAAAGAGTGCCCGGCTGAAAACGACAACGCAGGCATGTCGGGTGCCACTGTCTGCACCTGCACAGAAAGTTTTGAGCAGATATCTTCTTTCGTTCGGCCGGAATTGCAAAACGTTTGTGCATCTTCAATATTGCTCGCGGTCAATGTCAAAAAGCCCTTATCTGCAATCTAGGTGTTTCTGCGTGCTGCGCCGGCCCAAAGAGTGCCCGGCTGAAAACGACAACGCTGGCATGTCGGGTGCCACTGTCTGCACCTGCACAGAAAGTTTTGAGCAGATATCTTCTTTCGTTCGGCCGGAATTGCAAAACGTTTGTGCATCTTCAATATTGCTCGCGGTCAATGTCAAAAAGCCCTTATCTGCAATCTAGGTGTTTCTGCGTGCTGCTCCGGCCCAAAGAGTGCCCGGCGGAAAACGACAACGCAGTCATGTCGGGTGCCACTGTCTACACATGCACAGAAAGTTTTGTACAGATATCTCCTTCCATTCGGCCGGAATTGCAAGACGTTTGTGCATCTTCTATGTTCGTCGCGGTCAATGGCAAAAGGCGCTTATCTTCAATCTAGGTGTTTCTGCGTGCTGCTCCGGCCCAAAGAGTGCCCGGCGGAAAACGACAACGCAGGCATGTCGGGTGCCACTGTCTGCACCTGCACAGAAATTTTTGAGCAGATATCTCCTTCCGTTCTGCCGGAATTGAAAGAAGATTGTGCATCTTCTATGTTCATCGCGGTCAATGGCAAAAGGCGCTTATCTTCAATCTAGGTGTTTCTGCGTGCTGCTCCGGCCCAAAGAGTGCCCGGCAGAAAACGACAACGCAGGCATGTCGGGTGCCACTCTCTGCACCTGCACAGAAAGTTTTGAGCAGATATCTCCTTCCATTCGGCTGGAATTGCAAGACGTTTGTGCATCTTCTATGTTCGTCGCAGTCAATGGCAAAAGGCGCTTATCTTCAATCTAGGTGTTTCTGCGTGCTGCTCCGGCCCAAAGAGTGCCCGGCGGAAAACGACAACGCAGACATGTCGGGTGCCACTGTCTGCACCTGCACAGAAATTTTTTAGCAGATATCTCCTTCCGTTCTGCCGGAATTGAAAGAAGATTGTGCATCTTCTATGTTCATCGCGGTCAATGGCAAAAGGCGCTTATCTTCAATCTAGGTGTTTCTGCGTGCTGCTCCGGCCCAAAGAGTGCCCGGCAGAAAACGACAACGCAGGCATGTCGGGTGCCACTCTCTGCACCTGCACAGAAAGTTTTGAGCAGATATCTCCTTCCATTCGGCTGGAATTGCAAGACGTTTGTGCATCTTCTATGTTCGTCGCAGTCAATGGCAAAAGGCGCTTATCTTCAATCTAGGTGTTTCTGCGTGCTGTTCCGGCCCTAAGAGTGCCCGGCGGAAAACGACAACGCAGGCATGTCGAGTGCCACTGTCTGCACCTGCACAGAAAGTTTTGAGTAGATATCTTCTTTCGTTCGGCCGGAATTGCAAGACGTTTGTGCATCTTCAATATTGGTCGCTGTCAATGTCAAAAAGCCCTTATCTGCAATCTAGGTGTTTCTGCGTGCTGCTACGGCCCAAAGAGTGCCCGGCAGAAAACGACAACGCAGGCATGTCGGGTGCCACTGTCTGCACCTGCACAGAAAGTTTTGAGCAGATATCTCCTTCCGTTCGGCCGGAATTGAAAGAAGTTTGTGCATCTTCAATGATGGTCGCGATCAATGACAAAAAGGCGCTTATCTTCAATCTAGGTGTTTCTGCGTGCTGCGCCGGCCCAAAGAGTGCCCGACTGAAAACGACAAGGCAGGCATGTCGGGTGCCACTGTCTGCACCTGCACAGAAAGTTTTGAGCAGATATCTCCTTCCGTTCGGCCGGAATTGAAAGAAGATTGTGCATCTTCAATGTAGGTCGCGGTCAATGACAAAAAGGCGCTTATCTTCAATCTAGGTGTTTCTGCGTGCTGCGCCGGCCCAAAGAGTGCCCGGCGGAAAACGACAACGCAGGCATGTCGGGTGCCACTGTCTGCACCTGCACAGAAATTTTTGAGCAGATATCTCCTTCCATTCGGCCGGAATTGCAAGAAGTTTGTGCATCTTCTATGTTCGTCGCGGTCAATGGCAAAAGGCGCTTATCTTCAATCTGGGTGTTTCTGCGTGCTGCTCCGGCCCAAAGAGTGCCCGGCGGAAAACGACAACGCAGGCATGTCGGGTGCCACTGTCTGCACCTGCACAGAAATTTTTGAGCAGATATCTCCTTCCGTTCTGCCGGAATTGAAAGAAGATTGTGCATCTTCTATGTTCGTCGCGGTCAATGGCAAAAGGCGCTTATCTTCAATCTAGGTGTTTCTGCGTGCTGCTCCGGCCCAAAGAGTGCCCGGCGGAAAACGACAACGCAGGCATGTCGGGTGCCACTGTTTGCACCTGCACAGAAATTTTTGAGCAGATATCTCCTTCCGTTCTGCCGGAATTGAAAGAAGACTGTGCATCTTCTATGTTCATCGCGGTCAATGGCAAAAGGCGTTTATCTTCAATCTAGGTGTTTCTGCGTGCTGCTCCGGCCCAAAGAGTGCCCGGCGGAAAACGACAACGCGGGCATGTCGGGTGCCACTGTCTGCACCTGCACAGAAATTTTTGAGCAGATATCTCCTTCCGTTCTGCCGGAATTGAAAGAAGATTGTGCATCTTCTATGTTCATCGCGGTCAATGGCAAAAGGCGCTTATCTTCAATCTGGGTGTTTCTGCGTGCTGCTCCGGCCCAAAGAGTGCCCGGCGGAAAACGACAACGCAGGCATGTCGGGTGCCACTGTCTACACCTGCACAGAAAGTTTTGAGCAGATATCTCCTTCCATTCGGCCGGAATTGCAAGAAGTTTGTGCATCTTCTATGTTCGTCGCGGTCAATGCCAAAAAGGCGCTTATCTTCAATCTAGGTGTTTCTGCGTGCTGCGCCGGCCCAAAGAGTGCCCGGCTGAAAACGACAACGCAGGCATGTCGGGTGCCACTGTCTGCACCTGCACAGAAAGTTTTGAGCAGATATCTTCTTTCGTTCGGCCGGAATTGCAAAACGTTTGTGCATCTTCAATATTGCTCGCGGTCAATGTCAAAAAGCCCTTATCTGCAATCTAGGTGTTTCTGCGTGCTGCTCCGGCCCAAAGAGTGCCCGGCGGAAAACGACAACGCAGGCATGTCGGGTGCCACTGTCTACACCTGCACAGAAAGTTTTGAACAGATATCTCCTTCCATTCGGCCGGAATTGCAAGACGTTTGTGCATCTTCTATGTTCGTCGCGGTCAATGGCAAAAGGCGCTTATCTTCAATCTAGGTGTTTCTGCGTGCTGCTCCGGCCCAAAGAGTGCCCGGCAGAAAACGACAACGCAGGCATGTCGGGTGCCACTCTCTGCACCTGCACAGAAAGTTTTGAGCAGATATCTCCTTCCATTCGGCTGGAATTGCAAGACGTTTGTGCATCTTCTATGTTCGTCGCATTCAATGGCAAAAGGCGCTTATCTTCAATCTAGGTGTTTCTGCGTGCTGCTCCGGCCCAAAGAGTGCCCGGCGGAAAACGACAACGCAGGCATGTCGGGTGCCACTGTCTGCACCTGCACAGGAATTTTTGAGCAGATATCTCCTTCCGTTCTGCCGGAATTGAAAGAAGATTGTGCATCTTCTATGTTCATCGCGGTCAATGGCAAAAGGCGCTTATCTTCAATCTAGGTGTTTCTGCGTGCTGCTCCGGCCCAAAGAGTGCCCGGCGGAAAACGACAACGCAGGCATGTCGGGTGCCACTGTCTGCACCTGCAAAGAAATTTTTGAGCAGATATCTCCTTCCGTTCTGCCGGAATTGAAAGAAGATTGTGCATCTTCTATGTTCATCGCGGTCAATGACAAAAAGGCGCTTATCTTCAATCTAGGTGTTTCTGCGTGCTGCGCCGGCCCAAAGAGTGCCCGGCGGAAAACGACAACGCAGGCATGTCGGGTGCCACTGTCTGCACCTGCACAGAAAGTTTTGAGCAGATATCTTCTTTCGTTCGGCCGGAATTGCAAGACGTTTGTGCATCTTCAATATTGGTCGCGGTCAATGTCAAAAAGCCCTTATCTGCAATCTAGGTGTTTCTGCGTGCTGCTCCGGCCCAAAGAGTGCCCGGCGGAAAACGACAACGCAGGCATGTCGAGTGCCACTGTCTGCACCTGCACAGAAATTTTTGAGCAGATATCTCCTTCCATTCGGCCGGAATTGCAAGAAGTTTGTGCATCTTCTATGTTCGTCGCGGTCAATGACAATAAGGCGCTTATCTTCAATCTAGGTGTTTCTGCGTGCTGCGCCGGCCCAAAGAGTGCCCGACTGAAAACGACAAGGCAGGCATGTCGGGTGCCACTGTCTGCACCTGCACAGAAAGTTTTGAGCAGATATCTTCTTTCGTTCGGCCGGAATTGCAAGACGTTTGTGCATCTTCAATATTGGTCGCGGTCAATGTCAAAAAGCCCTTATCTGCAATCTAGGTGTTTCTGCGTGCTGCGCCGGCCCAATGAGTGCCCGGCGGAAAACGACAACGCAGGCATGTCGGGTGCCACTGTCTACACCTGCACAGAAAGTTTTGAACAGATATCTCCTTCCATTCGGCCGGAATTGCAAGACGTTTGTGCATCTTCTATGTTCGTCGCGGTCAATGGCAAAAGGCGCTTATCTTCAATCTAGGTGTTTCTGCGTGCTGCTCCGGCTCAAAGAGTGCCCGGCGGAAAACGACAACGCAGGCATGTCGGGTGCCACTGTCTGCACCTGCACAGACATTTTTGAGCAGATATCTCCTTCCGTTCTGCCGGAATTGAAAGAAGATTGTGCATCTTCTATGTTCATCGCGGTCAATGGCAAAAGGCGCTTATCTTCAATCTAGGTGTTTCTGCGTGCTGCTCCGGCCCAAAGAGTGCCCGGCGGAAAACGACAACGCAGGCATGTCGGGTGCCACTGTCTACACCTGCACAGAAAGTTTTGAGCAGATATCTCCTTCCATTCGGCTGGAATTGCAAGACGTTTGTGCATCTTCTATGTTCGTCGCAGTCAATGGCAAAAGGCGCTTATCTTCAATCTAGGTGTTTCTGCGTGCTGCTCCGGCCCAAAGAGTGCCCGGCGGAAAACGACAACGCAGGCATGTCGAGTGCCACTGTCTGCACCTGCACAGAAAGTTTTGAGCAGATATCTCCTTCCGTTCGGCCGGAATTGAAAGAAGTTTGCGCATCTTCAATGATGGTCGCGGTCAATGACAAAAAGGCGCTTATCTTCAATCTAGGTGTTTCTGCGTGCTGCGCCGGCCCAAAGAGTGCCCGGCTGAAAACGACAACGCAGGCATGTCGGGTGCCACTGTCTGCACCTGCACAGAAAGATTTGAGCAGATATCTTCTTTCGTTCGGCCGGAATTGCAAAACGTTTGTGCATCTTCAATATTGCTCGCGGTCAATGTCAAAAAGCCCTTATCTGCAATCTAGGTGTTTCTGCGTGCTGCTCCGGCCCAAAGAGTGCCCGGCGGAAAACGACAACGCAGGCATGTCGGGTGCCACTGTCTACACCTGCACAGAAAGTTTTGAACAGATATCTCCTTCCATTCGGCCGGAATTGCAAGACGTTTGTGCATCTTCTATGTTCGTCGCGGTCAATGGCAAAAGGCGCTTATCTTCAATCTAGGTGTTTCTGCGTGCTGCTCCGGCCCAAAGAGTGCCCGGCGGAAAACGACAACGCAGGCATGTCGGGTGCCACTGTCTGCACCTGCACAGAAATTTTTGAGCAGATATCTCCTTCCGTTCTGCCGGAATTGAAAGAAGATTGTGCATTTTCTATGTTCATCGCGGTCAATGGCAAAAGGCGCTTATCTTCAATCTAGGTGTTTCTGCGTGCTGCTCCGGCCCAAAGAGTGCCCGGCAGAAAACGACAACGCAGGCATGTCGGGTGCAACTCTCTGCACCTGCACAGAAAGTTTTGAGCAGATATCTCCTTCCATTCGGCTGGAATTGCAAGACGTTTGTGCATCTTCTATGTTCGTCGCATTCAATGGCAAAAGGCGCTTATCTTCAATCTAGGTGTTTCTGCGTGCTGCTCCGGCCCAAAGAGTGCCCGGCGGAAAACGACAACGCAGGCATGTCGGGTGCCACTGTCTGCACCTGCACAGACATTTTTGAGCAGATATCTCCTTCCGTTCTGCCGGAATTGAAAGAAGATTGTGCATCTTCTATGTTCATCGCGGTCAATGGCAAAAGGCGCTTATCTTCAATCTAGGTGTTTCTGCGTGCTGCGCCGGCCCAAAGAGTGCCCGGCTGAAAACGACAACGCAGGCATGTCGGGTGCCACTGTCTGCACCTGCACAGAAAGTTTTGAGCAGATATCTTCTTTCGTTCGGCCGGAATTGCAAAACGTTTGTGCATCTTCAATATTGCTCGCGGTCAATGTCAAAAAGCCCTTATCTGCAATCTAGGTGTTTCTGCGTGCTGCTCCGGCCCAAAGAGTGCCCGGCGGAAAACGACAACGCAGGCATGTCGGGTGCCACTGTCTACACCTGCACAGAAAGTTTTGAACAGATATCTCCTTCCATTCGGCCGGAATTGCAAGACGTTTGTGCATCTTCTATGTTCGTCGCGGTCAATGGCAAAAGGCGCTTATCTTCAATCTAGGTGTTTCTGCGTGCTGCTCCGGCCCAAAGAGTGCCCGGCGGAAAACGACAACGCAGGCATGTCGGGTGCCACTCTCTGCACCTGCACAGAAAGTTTTGAGCAGATATCTCCTTCCATTCGGCTGGAATTGCAAGACGTTTGTGCATCTTCTATGTTCGTCGCATTCAATGGCAAAAGGCGCTTATCTTCAATCTAGGTGTTTCTGCGTGCTGCTCCGGCTCAAAGAGTGCCCGGCGGAAAACGACAACGCAGGCATGTCGGGTGCCACTGTCTGCACCTGCACAGACATTTTTGAGCAGATATCTCCTTCCGTTCTGCCGGAATTGAAAGAAGATTGTGCATCTTCTATGTTCATCGCGGTCAATGGCAAAAGGCGCTTATCTTCAATCTAGGTGTTTCTGCGTGCTGCTCCGGCCCAAAGAGTGCCCGGCGGAAAACGACAACGCAGGCATGTCGGGTGCCACTGTCTACACCTGCACAGAAAGTTTTGAGCAGATATCTCCTTCCATTCGGCTGGAATTGCAAGACGTTTGTGCATCTTCTATGTTCGTCGCAGTCAATGGCAAAAGGCGCTTATCTTCAATCTAGGTGTTTCTGCGTGCTGCTCCGGCCCAAAGAGTGCCCGGCGGAAAACGACAACGCAGGCATGTCGAGTGCCACTGTCTGCACCTGCACAGAAAGTTTTGAGCAGATATCTCCTTCCGTTCGGCCGGAATTGAAAGAAGTTTGTGCATCTTCAATGATGGTCGCGGTCAATTACAAAAAGGCGCTTATCTTCAATCTAGGTGTTTCTGCGTGCTGCGCCAACCCAAAGAGTGCCCGACTGAAAACGATAAGGCAGGCATGTCGGGTGCCACTGTCTGCACCTGCACAGAAAGTTTTGAGCAGATATCTTCTTTCGTTCGGTCGGAATTGCAAGACGTTTGTGCATCTTCAATATTGGTCGCGGTCAATGTCAAAAAGCCCTTATCTGCAATCTAGGTGTTTCTGCGTGCTGCGCCGACCCAAAGAGTGCCCGGCGGAAAGCGACAACGCAGGCATGTCGGGTGCCACTGTCTGCACCTGCACAGAAAGTTTTGAGCAGATATCTCCTTCCATTCGGCCGGAATTGCAAGAAGTTTGTGCATCTTCTATGTTCGTCGCGGTCAATGGCAAAAGGCGCTTATCTTCAATCTAGGTGTTTCTGCGTGCTGCTCCGGCCCAAAGAGTGCCCGGCGGAAAACGACAACGCAGGCATGTCGGGTGCCACTGTCTACACCTGCACAGAAAGTTTTGAGCAGATATCTCCTTCCATTCGGCCGGAATTGCAAGAAGTTTGTGCATCTTCTATGTTCGTCGCGGTCAATGACAAAAAGGCGCTTATCTTCAATCTAGGTGTTTCTGCGTGCTGCGCCGGCCCAAAGAGTGCCCGGCTGTAAACGACAACCCAGGCATGTCGGGTGCCACTGTCTGCACCTGCACAGAAAGTTTTGAGTAGATATCTTCTTTCGTTCGGCCGGAATTGCAAGACGTTTGTGCATCTTCAATATTGGTCGCGGTCAATGTCAAAAAGCCCTTATCTGCAATCTAGGTGTTTCTGCGTGCTGCTACGGCCCAAAGAGTGCCCGGCAGAAAACGACAACGCAGGCATGTCGGGTGCCACTGTCTGCACCTGCACAGAAAGTTTTGAGCAGATATCTCCTTCCGTTCGGCCGGAATTGAAAGAAGTTTGTGCATCTTCAATGATGGTCGCGATCAATGACAAAAAGGCGCTTATCTTCAATCTAGGTGTTTCTGCGTGCTGTGCCGGCCCAAAGAGTGCCCGACTGAAAACGACAAGGCAGGCATGTCGGGTGCCACTGTCTGCACCTGCACAGAAAGTTTTGAGCAGATATCTCCTTCCATTCGGCCGGAATTGCAAGAAGTTTGTGCATCTTCTATGTTCGTCGCGGTCAATGGCAAAAGGCGCTTATCTTCAATCTAGGTGTTTCTGCGTGCTGCTCCGGCCCAAAGAGTGCCCGGCGGAAAACGACAACGCAGGCATGTCGGGTGCCACTGTCTACACCTGCACAGAAAGTTTTGAGCAGATATCTCCTTCCATTCGGCCGGAATTGCAAGAAGTTTGTGCATCTTCTATGTTCGTCGCGGTCAATGACAAAAAGGCGCTTATCTTCAATCTAGGTGTTTCTGCGTGCTGCGCCGGCCCAAAGAGTGCCCGGCTGAAAACGACAACGCAGGCATGTCGGGTGCCACTGTCTGCACCTGCACAGAAAGTTTTGAGTAGATATCTTCTTTCGTTCGGCCGGAATTGCAAGACGTTTTTGCATCTTCAATATTGGTCGCGGTCAATGTCAAAAAGCCCTTATCTGCAATCTAGGTGTTTCTGCGTGCTGCTACGGCCCAAAGAGTGCCCGGCAGAAAACGACAACGCAGGCATGTCGGGTGCCACTGTCTGCACCTGCACAGAAAGTTTTGAGCAGATATCTCCTTCCGTTCGGCCGGAATTGAAAGAAGTTTGTGCATCTTCAATGATGGTCGCGATCAATGACAAAAAGGCGCTTATCTTCAATCTAGGTGTTTCTGCGTGCTGCGCCGGCCCAAAGAGTGCCCGACTGAAAACGACAAGGCAGGCATGTCGGGTGCCACTGTCTGCACCTGCACAGAAAGTTTTGAGCAGATATCTCCTTCCGTTCGGCCGGAATTGAAAGAAGATTGTGCATCTTCAATGTAGGTCGCGGTCAATGACAAAAAGGAGCTTATCTTCAATCTAGGTGTTTCTGCGTGCTGCGCCGGCCCAAAGAGTGCCCGGCGGAAAACTACAACGCAGGCATGTCGGGTGCCACTGTCTGCACCTGCACAGAAATTTTTGAGCAGATATCTCCTTCCATTCGGCCGGAATTGCAAGAAGTTTGTGCATCTTCTATGTTCGTCGCGGTCAATGGCAAAAGGCGCTTATCTTCAATCTGGGTGTTTCGCCGTGCTGCTCCGGCCCAAAGAGTGCCCGGCGGAAAACGACAACGCAGGCATGTCGGGTGCCACTGTCTGCACCTGCACAGACATTTTTGAGCAGATATCTCCTTCCGTTCTGCCGGAATTGAAAGAAGATTGTGCATCTTCTTTGTTCATCGCGGTCAATGGCAAAAGGCGCTTATCTTCAATCTAGGTGTTTCTGCGTGCTGCTCCGGCCCAAAGAGTGCCCGGCGGAAAACGACAACGCAGGCATGTCGGGTGCCACTGTCTACACCTGCACAGAAAGTTTTGAGCAGATATCTCCTTCCATTCGGCCGGAATTGCAAGACGTTTGTGCATCTTCTATGTTCGTCGCGGTCAATGGCAAAAGGCGCTTATCTTCAATCTAGGTGTTTCTGCGTGCTGCGCCGGCCCAAAGAGTGCCCGGCGGAAAACGACAACTCAGGCATGTCGGGTGCCACTGTCTGCACCTGCACAGAAAGTTTTGAGCAGATATCTCCTTCCGTTCGGCCGGAATTGAAAGAAGATTGTGCATCTTCAATGTAGGTCGCGGTCAATGACAAAAAGGCGCTTATCTTCAATCTAGGTGTTTCTGCGTGCTGCGCCGGCCCAAAGAGTGCCCGGCGGAAAACGACAACGCAGGCATGTCGGGTGCCACTGTCTGCACCTGCACAGAAAGTTTTGAGCAGATATCTTCTTTCGTTCGGCCGGAATTGCAAGACGTTTGTGCATCTTCAATATTGGTCGCGGTCAATGTCAAAAAGCCCTTATCTGCAATCTAGGTGTTTCTGCGTGCTGCGCCGGCCCAAAGAGTGCCTGGCTGAAAACGACAACGCAGGCATGTCGGGTGCCACTGTCTGCACCAGCACAGAAAGTTTTGAGCAGATATCTCCTTCCCTTCGGCCGGAATTTCAAGAAGTTTGTGCATCTTCTATGTTCGTCGCGGTCAATGGCAAAAGGCGCTTATCTTCAATCTAGGTGTTTCTGCGTGCTGCTCCGGCCCAAAGAGTGCCCGGCGGAAAACGACAACGCAGGCATGTCGAGTGCCAGTGTCTGCACCTGCACAGAAAGTTTTGAGCAGATATCTCCTTCCGTTCGGCCGGAATTGAAAGAAGTTTGTGCATCTTCAATGATGGTCGCGGTCAATGACAAAAAGGCGCTTATCTTCAATCTAGGTGTTTCTGCGTGCTGCGCCAACCCAAAGAGTGCCCGACTGAAAACGATAAGGCAGGCATGTCGGGTGCCACTGTCTGCACCTGCACAGAAAGTTTTGAGCAGATATCTTCTTTCGTTCGGCCGGAATTGCAAGACGTTTGTGCATCTTCAATATTGGTCGCGGTCAATGTCAAAAAGCCCTTATCTGCAATCTAGGTGTTTCTGCGTGCTGCGCCGACCCAAAGAGTGCCCGGCGGAAAACGACAACGCAGGCATGTCGGGTGCCACTGTCTGCACCTGCACAGAAAGTTTTGAGCAGATATCTCCTTCCATTCGGCCGGAATTGCAAGAAGTTTGTGCATCTTCTATGTTCGTCGCGGTCAATGGCAAAAGGCGCTTATCTTCAATCTAGGTGTTTCTGCGTGCTGCTCCGGCCCAAAGAGTGCCCGGCGGAAAACGACAACGCAGGCATGTCGGGTGCCACTGTTTGCACCTGCACAGAAATTTTTGACCAGATATCTCCTTCCATTCGGCCGGAATTGAAAGAAGACTGTGCATCTTCTATGTTCATCGCGGTCAATGGCAAAAGGCGTTTATCTTCAATCTAGGTGTTTCTGCGTGCTGCTCCGGCCCAAAGAGTGCCCGGCGGAAAACGACAACGCGGGCATGTCGGGTGCCACTGTCTACACCTGCACAGAAAGTTTTGAGCAGATATCTCCTTCCTTTCGGCCGGAATTGCTAAAAGTTTGTGCATCTTCTATGTTCGTCTCGGTCAATGGCAAAAGGCGCTGTTTCTGCGTGCTGCTCCGGCCCAAAGAGTGCCCGGCGGAAAACGACAACGCAGGCATGTCGGGTGCCACTGTCTACACCTGCACAGAAAGTTTTGAGCAGATATCTCCTTCCATTCGGCCGGAATTGCAAGAAGTTTGTTCATCTTCTATGTTCGTCGCGGTCAATGACAAAAAGGCGCTTATCTTCAAACTAGGTGTTTCTGCGTGCTGCGCCGGCCAAAAGAGTGCCCGGCTGAAAACGACAACGCAGGCATGTCGGGTGCCACTGTCTGCACCTGCACAGAAAGTTTTGAGCAGATATCTTCTTTCGTTCGGCCGGAATTGCAAAACGTTTGTGCATCTTCAATATTGCTCGCGGTCAATGTCAAAAAGCCCTTATCTGCAATCTAGGTGTTTCTGCGTGCTGCTCCGGCCCAAAGAGTGCCCGGCGGAAAACGACAACGCAGTCATGTCAGGTGCCACTGTCTACACCTGCACAGAAATTTTTGAGCAGATATCTCCTTCCGTTCTGCCGGAATTGAAAGAAGATTGTGCATCTTCTATGTTCATCGCGGTCAATGGCAAAAGGCGCTTATCTTCAATCTAGGTGTTTCTGCGTGCTGCTCCGGCCCAAAGAGTGCCCGGCAGAAAACGACAACGCAGGCATGTCGGGTGCCACTCTCTGCACCTGCACAGAAAGTTTTGAGCAGATATCTCCTTCCATTCGGCTGGAATTGCAAGACGTTTGTGCATCTTCTATGTTCGTCGCATTCAATGGCAAAAGGCGCTTATCTTCAATCTAGGTGTTTCTGCGTGCTGCGCCGGCCCAAAGAGTGCCCGGCGGAAAACGACAACGCAGGCATGTCGAGTGCCAGTGTCTGCACCTGCACAGAAAGTTTTGAGCAGATATCTCCTTCCGTTCGGCTGGACTTGAAAGAAGTTTGTGCATCTTCAATGATGGTCGCGGTCAATGACAAAAAGGCGCTTATCTTCAATCTAGGTGTTTCTGCGTGCTGCGCCGGCCCAAAGAGTGCCCGACTGAAAACGACAAGGCAGGCATGTCGGGTGCCACTGTCTGCACCTGCACAGAAAGTTTTGAGCAGATATCTTCTTTCGTTCGGCCGGAATTGCAAGACGTTTGTGCATCTTCAATATTGGTCGCGGTCAATGTCAAAAAGCCCTTATCTGCAATCTAGGTGTTTCTGCGTGCTGCGCCGGCCCAATGAGTGCCCGGCGGAAAACGACAACGCAGGCATGTCGGGTGCCACTGTCTACACCTGCACAGAAAGTTTTGAACAGATATCTCCTTCCATTCGGCCGGAATTGCAAGACGTTTGTGCATCTTCTATGTTCGTCGCGGTCAATGGCAAAAGGCGCTTATCTTCAATCTAGGTGTTTCTGCGTGCTGCTCCGGCCCAAAGAGTGCCCGGCGGAAAACGACAACGCAGGCATGTCGGGTGCCACTGTCTGCACCTGCACAGACATTTTTGAGCAGATATCTCCTTCCGTTCTGCCGGAATTGAAAGAAGATTGTGCATCTTCTATGTTCATCGCGGTCAATGGCAAAAGGCGCTTATCTTCAATCTAGGTGTTTCTGCGTGCTGCTCCGGCCCAAAGAGTGCCCGGCGGAAAACGACAACGCAGGCATGTCGGGTGCCACTGTCTGCACCAGCACAGAAAGTTTTGAGCAGATATCTCCTTCCCTTCGGCCGGAATTTCAAGAAGTTTGTGCATCTTCTATGTTCGTCGCGGTCAATGGCAAAAGGCGCTTATCTTCAATCTAGGTGTTTCTGCGTGCTGCTCCGGCCCAAAGAGTGCCCGGCGGAAAACGACAACGCAGGCATGTCGAGTGCCAGTGTCTGCACCTGCACAGAAAGTTTTGAGCAGATATCTCCTTCCGTTCGGCCGGAATTGAAAGAAGTTTGTGCATCTTCAATGATGGTCGCGGTCAATGACAAAAAGGCGCTTATCTTCAATCTAGGTGTTTCTGCGTGCTGCGCCAACCCAAAGAGTGCCCGACTGAAAACGATAAGGCAGGCATGTCGGGTGCCACTGTCTGCACCTGCACAGAAAGTTTTGAGCAGATATCTTCTTTCGTTCGGCCGGAATTGCAAGACGTTTGTGCATCTTCAATATTGGTCGCGGTCAATGTCAAAAAGCCCTTATCTGCAATCTAGGTGTTTCTGCGTGCTGCGCCGACCCAAAGAGTGCCCGGCGGAAAACGACAACGCAGGCATGTCGGGTGCCACTGTCTGCACCTGCACAGAAAGTTTTGAGCAGATATCTCCTTCCATTCGGCCGGAATTGCAAGAAGTTTGTGCATCTTCTATGTTCGTCGCGGTCAATGGCAAAAGGCGCTTATCTTCAATCTAGGTGTTTCTGCGTGCTGCTCCGGCCCAAAGAGTGCCCGGCGGAAAACGACAACGCAGGCATGTCGGGTGCCACTGTTTGCACCTGCACAGAAATTTTTGACCAGATATCTCCTTCCATTCGGCCGGAATTGAAAGAAGACTGTGCATCTTCTATGTTCATCGCGGTCAATGGCAAAAGGCGTTTATCTTCAATCTAGGTGTTTCTGCGTGCTGCTCCGGCCCAAAGAGTGCCCGGCGGAAAACGACAACGCGGGCATGTCGGGTGCCACTGTCTACACCTGCACAGGAAGTTTTGAGCAGATATCTCCTTCCTTTCGGCCGGAATTGCTAAAAGTTTGTGCATCTTCTATGTTCGTCTCGGTCAATGGCAAAAGGCGCTGTTTCTGCGTGCTGCTCCGGCCCAAAGAGTGCCCGGCGGAAAACGACAACGCAGGCATGTCGGGTGCCACTGTCTACACCTGCACAGAAAGTTTTGAGCAGATATCTCCTTCCATTCGGCCGGAATTGCAAGAAGTTTGTTCATCTTCTATGTTCGTCGCGGTCAATGACAAAAAGGCGCTTATCTTCAAACTAGGTGTTTCTGCGTGCTGCGCCGGCCAAAAGAGTGCCCGGCTGAAAACGACAACGCAGGCATGTCGGGTGCCACTGTCTGCACCTGCACAGAAAGTTTTGAGCAGATATCTTCTTTCGTTCGGCCGGAATTGCAAAACGTTTGTGCATCTTCAATATTGCTCGCGGTCAATGTCAAAAAGCCCTTATCTGCAATCTAGGTGTTTCTGCGTGCTGCTCCGGCCCAAAGAGTGCCCGGCGGAAAACGACAACGCAGTCATGTCAGGTGCCACTGTCTACACCTGCACAGAAATTTTTGAGCAGATATCTCCTTCCGTTCTGCCGGAATTGAAAGAAGATTGTGCATCTTCTATGTTCATCGCGGTCAATGGCAAAAGGCGCTTATCTTCAATCTAGGTGTTTCTGCGTGCTGCTCCGGCCCAAAGAGTGCCCGGCAGAAAACGACAACGCAGGCATGTCGGGTGCCACTCTCTGCACCTGCACAGAAAGTTTTGAGCAGATATCTCCTTCCATTCGGCTGGAATTGCAAGACGTTTGTGCATCTTCTATGTTCGTCGCATTCAATGGCAAAAGGCGCTTATCTTCAATCTAGGTGTTTCTGCGTGCTGCGCCGGCCCAAAGAGTGCCCGGCGGAAAACGACAACGCAGGCATGTCGAGTGCCAGTGTCTGCACCTGCACAGAAAGTTTTGAGCAGATATCTCCTTCCGTTCGGCTGGAATTGAAAGAAGTTTGTGCATCTTCAATGATGGTCGCGGTCAATGACAAAAAGGCGCTTATCTTCAATCTAGGTGTTTCTGCGTGCTGCGCCGGCCCAAAGAGTGCCCGACTGAAAACGACAAGGCAGGCATGTCGGGTGCCACTGTCTGCACCTGCACAGAAAGTTTTGAGCAGATATCTTCTTTCGTTCGGCCGGAATTGCAAGACGTTTGTGCATCTTCAATATTGGTCGCGGTCAATGTCAAAAAGCCCTTATCTGCAATCTAGGTGTTTCTGCGTGCTGCGCCGGCCCAATGAGTGCCCGGCGGAAAACGACAACGCAGGCATGTCGGGTGCCACTGTCTACACCTGCACAGAAAGTTTTGAACAGATATCTCCTTCCATTCGGCCGGAATTGCAAGACGTTTGTGCATCTTCTATGTTCGTCGCGGTCAATGGCAAAAGGCGCTTATCTTCAATCTAGGTGTTTCTGCGTGCTGCTCCGGCCCAAAGAGTGCCCGGCGGAAAACGACAACGCAGGCATGTCGGGTGCCACTGTCTGCACCTGCACAGACATTTTTGAGCAGATATCTCCTTCCGTTCTGCCGGAATTGAAAGAAGATTGTGCATCTTCTATGTTCATCGCGGTCAATGGCAAAAGGCGCTTATCTTCAATCTAGGTGTTTCTGCGTGCTGCTCCGGCCCAAAGAGTGCCCGGCGGAAAACGACAACGCAGGCATGTCGGGTGCCACTGTCTGCACCTGCACAGAAAGTTTTGAGCAGATATCTCCTTCCATTCGGCCGGAATTGCAAGAAGTTTGTGCATCTTCTATGTTCGTCGCGGTCAATGGCAAAAGGCGCCTATCTTCAATCTAGGTGTTTCTGCGTGCTGCTCCGGCCCAAAGAGTGCCCGGCGGAAAACGACAACGCAGGCATGTCGGGTGCCACTGTCTGCACCTGCACAGAAATTTTTGAGCAGATATCTCCTTCCGTTCTGCCGGAATTGAAAGAAGATTGTGCATCTTCTATGTTCGTCGCGGTCAATGGCAAAAGGCGCTTATCTTCAATCTAGGTGTTTCTGCGTGCTGCTCCGGCCCAAAGAGTGCCCGGCGGAAAACGACAACGCAGGCATGTCGGGTGCCACTGTTTGCACCTGCACAGAAATTTTTGAGCAGATATCTCCTTCCGTTCTGCCGGAATTGAAAGAAGACTGTGCATCTTCTATGTTCATCGCGGTCAATGGCAAAAGGCGTTTATCTTCAATCTAGGTGTTTCTGCGTGCTGCTCCGGCCCAAAGAGTGCCCGGCGGAAAACGACAACGCGGGCATGTCGGGTGCCACTGTCTACACCTGCACAGAAAGTTTTGAGCAGATATCTCCTTCCATTCGGCCGGAATTGCTAAAAGTTTGTGCATCTTCTATGTTCGTCGCGGTCAATGGCAAAAGGCGCTTATCTTCAATCTGGGTGTTTCTGCGTGCTGCTCCGGCCCAAAGAGTGCCCGGCGGAAAACGACAACGCAGGCATGTCGGGTGCCACTGTCTACACCTGCACAGAAAGTTTTGAGCAGATATCTCCTTCCATTCGGCCGGAATTGCAAGAAGTTTGTGCATCTTCTATGTTCGTCGCGGTCAATGACAAAAAGGCGCTTATCTTCAATCTAGGTGTTTCTGCGTGCTGCGCCGGCCCAAAGAGTGCCCGGCTGAAAACGACAACGCAGGCATGTCGGGTGCCACTGTCTGCACCTGCACAGAAAGTTTTGAGCAGATATCTTCTTTCGTTCGGCCGGAATTGCAAAACGTTTGTGCATCTTCAATATTGCTCGCGGTCAATGTCAAAAAGCCCTTATCTGCAATCTAGGTGTTTCTGCGTGCTGCTCCGGCCCAAAGAGTGCCCGGCGGAAAACGACAACGCAGGCATGTCGGGTGCCACTGTCTACACCTGCACAGAAAGTTTTGAACAGATATCTCCTTCCATTCGGCCGGAATTGCAAGACGTTTGTGCATCTTCTATGTTCGTCGCGGTCAATGGCAAAAGGCGCTTATCTTCAATCTGGGTGTTTCTGCGTGCTGCTCCGGCCCAAAGAGTGCCCGGCGGAAAACGACAACGCAGGCATGTCGGGTGCCACTGTCTACACCTGCACAGAAAGTTTTGAGCAGATATCTCCTTCCATTCGGCCGGAATTGCAAGAAGTTTGTGCATCTTCTATGTTCGTCGCGGTCAATGACAAAAAGGCGCTTATCTTCAATCTAGGTGTTTCTGCGTGCTGCGCCGGCCCAAAGAGTGCCCGGCTGAAAACGACAACGCAGGCATGTCGGGTGCCACTGTCTGCACCTGCACAGAAAGTTTTGAGCAGATATCTTCTTTCGTTCGGCCGGAATTGCAAAACGTTTGTGCATCTTCAATATTGCTCGCGGTCAATGTCAAAAAGCCCTTATCTGCAATCTAGGTGTTTCTGCGTGCTGCTCCGGCCCAAAGAGTGCCCGGCGGAAAACGACAACGCAGGCATGTCGGGTGCCACTGTCTACACCTGCACAGAAAGTTTTGAACAGATATCTCCTTCCATTCGGCCGGAATTGCAAGACGTTTGTGCATCTTCTATGTTCGTCGCGGTCAATGGCAAAAGGCGCTTATCTTCAATCTAGGTGTTTCTGCGTGCTGCTCCGGCCCAAAGAGTGCCCGGCGGAAAACGACAACGCAGGCATGTCGGGTGCCACTGTCTGCACCTGCACAGAATTTTTTGAGCAGATATCTTCTTCCGTTCTGCCGGAATTGAAAGAAGATTGTGCATCTTCTATGTTCATCGCGGTCAATGGCAAAAGGCGCTTATCTTCAATCTAGGTGTTTCTGCGTGCTGCTCCGGCCCAAAGAGTGCCCGGCAGAAAACGACAACGCAGTCATGTCGGGTGCCACTGTCTGCACCTGCACAGAAAGTTTTGAGCAGATATCTCCTTCCATTCGGCTGGAATTGCAAGACGTTTGTGCATCTTCTATGTTCGTCGCATTCAATGGCAAAAGGCGCTTATCTTCAATCTAGGTGTTTCTGCGTGCTGCGCCGGCCCAAAGAGTGCCCGGCGGAAAACGACAACGCAGGCATGTCGAGTGCCAGTGTCTGCACCTGCACAGAAAGTTTTGAGCAGATATCTCCTTCCGTTCGGCCGGAATTGAAAGAAGTTTGTGCATCTTCAATGATGGTCGCGGTCAATGACAAAAAGGCGCTTATCTTCAATCTAGGTGTTTCTGCGTGCTGCTCCGGCCCAAAGAGTGCCCGGCGGAAAACGACAACGCAGGCATGTCGAGTGCCACTGTCTGCACCTGCACAGAAATTTTTGAGCAGATATCTCCTTCCATTCGGCCGGAATTGCAAGAAGTTTGTGCATCTTCTATGTTCGTCGCGGTCAATGACAAAAAGGCGCTTATCTTCAATCTAGGTGTTTCTGCGTGCTGCGCCGGCCCAAAGAGTGCCCGACTGAAAACGACAAGGCAGGCATGTCGGGTGCCACTGTCTGCACCTGCACAGAAAGTTTTGAGCAGATATCTTCTTTCGTTCCACCGGAATTGCAAGACGTTTGTGCATCTTCAATATTGGTCGCGGTCAATGTCAAAAAGCCCTTATCTGCAATCTAGGTGTTTCTGCGTGCTGCTCCGGCTCAAAGAGTGCCCGGCGGAAAACGACAACGCAGGCATGTCGGGTGCCACTGTCTGCACCTGCACAGACATTTTTGAGCAGATATCTCCTTCCGTTATGCCGGAATTGAAAGAAGATTGTGCATCTTCTATGTTCATCGCGGTCAATGGCAAAAGGCGCTTATCTTCAATCTAGGTGTTTCTGCGTGCTGCTCCGGCCCAAAGAGTGCCCGGCGGAAAACGACAACGCAGGCATGTCGGGTGCCACTGTCTACACCTGCACAGAAAGTTTTGAGCAGATATCTCCTTCCATTCGGCTGGAATTGCAAGACGTTTGTGCATCTTCTATGTTCGTCGCAGTCAATGGCAAAAGGCGCTTATCTTCAATCTAGGTGTTTCTGCGTGCTGCTCCGGCCCAAAGAGTGCCCGGCGGAAAACGACAACGCAGGCATGTCGAGTGCCACTGTCTGCACCTGCACAGAAAGTTTTGAGCAGATATCTCCTTCCGTTCGGCCGGAATTGAAAGAAGTTTGCGCATCTTCAATGATGGTCGCGGTCAATGACAAAAAGGCGCTTATCTTCAATCTAGGTGTTTCTGCGTGCTGCTCCGGCCCAAAGAGTGCCCGGCGGAAAACGACAACGCAGGCATGTCGGGTGCCACTGTCTGCACCTGCACAGAAATTTTTGAGCAGATATCTCCTTCCGTTCTGCCGGAATTGAAAGAAGATTGTGCATCTTCTATGTTCGTCGCGGTCAATGGCAAAAGGCGCTTATCTTCAATCTAGGTGTTTCTGCGTGCTGCTCCGGCCCAAAGAGTGCCCGGCGGAAAACGACAACGCAGGCATGTCGGGTGCCACTGTTTGCACCTGCACAGAAATTTTTGAGCAGATATCTCCTTCCGTTCTGCCGGAATTGAAAGAAGACTGTGCATCTTCTATGTTCATCGCGGTCAATGGCAAAAGGCGTTTATCTTCAATCTAGGTGTTTCTGCGTGCTGCTCCGGCCCAAAGAGTGCCCGGCGGAAAACGACAACGCGGGCATGTCGGGTGCCACTGTCTACACCTGCACAGAAAGTTTTGAGCAGATATCTCCTTCCATTCGGCCGGAATTGCTAAAAGTTTGTGCATCTTCTATGTTCGTCGCGGTCAATGGCAAAAGGCGCTGATCTTCAATCTGGGTGTTTCTGCGTGCTGCTCCGGCCCAAAGAGTGCCCGGCGGAAAACGACAACGCAGGCATGTCGGGTGCCACTGTCTACACCTGCACAGAAAGTTTTGAGCAGATATTTCCTTCCATTCGGCCGGAATTGCAAGAAGTTTGTGCATCTTCTATGTTCGTCGCGGTCAATGACAAAAAGGCGCTTATCTTCAATCTAGGTGTTTCTGCGTGCTGCGCCGGCCCAAAGAGTGCCCGGCTGAAAACGACAACGCAGGCATGTCGGGTGCCACTGTCTGCACCTGCACAGAAAGTTTTGAGCAGATATCTTCTTTCGTTCGGCCGGAATTGCAAAACGTTTGTGCATCTTCAATATTGCTCGCGGTCAATGTCAAAAAGCCCTTATCTGCAATCTAGGTGTTTCTGCGTGCTGCGCCGGCCCAAAGAGTGCCCGGCTGAAAACGACAACGCAGGCATGTCGGGTGCCACTGTCTGCACCTGCACAGAAAGTTTTGAGCAGATATCTTCTTTCGTTCGGCCGGAATTGCAAAACGTTTGTGCATCTTCAATATTGCTCGCGGTCAATGTCAAAAAGCCCTTATCTGCAATCTAGGTGTTTCTGCGTGCTGCTCCGGCCCAAAGAGTGCCCGGCGGAAAACGACAACGCAGTCATGTCGGGTGCCACTGTCTACACCTGCACAGAAAGTTTTGAACAGATATCTCCTTCCATTCGGCCGGAATTGCAAGACGTTTGTGCATCTTCTATGTTCGTCGCGGTCAATGGCAAAAGGCGCTTATCTTCAATCTAGGTGTTTCTGCGTGCTGCTCCGGCCCAAAGAGTGCCCGGCGGAAAACGACAACGCAGGCATGTCGGGTGCCACTGTCTGCACCTGCACAGAAATTTTTGAGCAGATATCTCCTTCCGTTCGGCCGGAATTGAAAGAAGATTGTGCATCTTCTATGTTCATCGCGGTCAATGGCAAAAGGCGCTTATCTTCAATCTAGGTGTTTCTGCGTGCTGCTCCGGCCCAAAGAGTGCCCGGCAGAAAACGACAACGCAGGCATGTCGGGTGCCACTCTCTGCACCTGCACAGAAACTTTTGAGCAGATATCTCCTTCCATTCGGCTGGAATTGCAAGACGTTTGTGCATCTTCTATGTTCGTCGCAGTCAATGGCAAAAGGCGCTTATCTTCAATCTAGGTGTTTCTGCGTGCTGCTCCGGCCCAAAGAGTGCCCGGCGGAAAACGACAACGCAGGCATGTCGAGTGCCACTGTCTGCACCTGCACAGAAAGTTTTGAGTAGATATCTTCTTTCGTTCGGCCGGAATTGCAAGACGTTTGTGCATCTTCAATATTGGTCGCTGTCAATGTCAAAAAGCCCTTATCTGCAATCTAGGTGTTTCTGCGTGCTGCTAAGGCCCAAAGAGTGCCCGGCAGAAAACGACAACGCAGGCATGTCGGGTGCCACTGTCTGCACCTGCACAGAAAGTTTTGAGCAGATATCTCCTTCCGTTCGGCCGGAATTGAAAGAAGTTTGTGCATCTTCAATGATGGTCGCGATCAATGACAAAAAGGCGCTTATCTTCAATCTAGGTGTTTCTGCGTGCTGCGCCGGCCCAAAGAGTGCCCGACTGAAAACGACAAGGCAGGCATGTCGGGTGCCACTGTCTGCACCTGCACAGAAAGTTTTGAGCAGATATCTCCTTCCGTTCGGCCGGAATTAAAAGAAGATTGTGCATCTTCAATGTAGGTCGCGGTCAATGACAAAAAGGCGCTTATCTTCAATCTAGGTGTTTCTGCGTGCTGCGCCGGCCCAAAGAGTGCCCGGCGGAAAACGACAACGCAGGCATGTCGGGTGCCACTGTCTGCACCTGCACAGAAAGTTTTGAGCAGATATCTCCTTCCATTCGGCCGGAATTGCAAGAAGTTTGTGCATCTTCCATGTTCGTCGCGGTCAATGGCAAAAGGCGCTTATCTTCAATCTGGGTGTTTCTGCGTGCTGCTCCGGCCCAAAGAGTGCCCGGCGGAAAACGACAACGCAGGCATGTCGGGTGCCACTGTCTACACCTGCACAGAAAGTTTTGAGCAGATATCTCCTTCTATTCGGCCGGAATTGCAAGAAGTTTGTGCATCTTCTATGTTCGTCGCGGTCAATGGCAAAAGGCGCTTATCTTCAATCTAGGTGTTTCTGCGTGCTGCTCCGGCCCAAAGAGTGCCCGGCGGAAAACGACAACGCAGGCATGTCGGGTGCCACTGTCTACACCTGCACAGAAAGTTTTGAGCAGATATCTCCTTCCATTCGGCCGGAATTGCAAGAAGTTTGTGCATCTTCTATGTTCGTCGCGGTCAATGGCAAAAGGCGCTTATCTTCAATCTAGGTGTTTCTGCGTGCTGCTCCGGCCCAAAGAGTGCCCGGCGGAAAACGACAACGCAGGCATGTCGGGTGCCACTGTCTGCACCTGCACAGAAATTTTTGAGCAGATATCTCCTTCCGTTCTGCCGGAATTGAAAGAAGATTGTGCATCTTCTATGTTCGTCGCGGTCAATGGCAAAAGGCGCTTATCTTCAATCTAGGTGTTTCTGCGTGCTGCTCCGGCCCAAAGAGTGCCCGGCGGAAAACGACAACGCAGGCATGTCGGGTGCCACTGTTTGCACCTGCACAGAAATTTTTGAGCAGATATCTCCTTCCGTTCTGCCGGAATTGAAAGAAGACTGTGCATCTTCTATGTTCATCGCGGTCAATGGCAAAAGGCGTTTATCTTCAATCTAGGTGTTTCTGCGTGCTGCTCCGGCCCAAAGAGTGCCCGGCGGAAAACGACAACGCGGGCATGTCGGGTGCCACTGTCTGCACCTGCACAGAAATTTTTGAGCAGATATCTCCTTCCGTTCTGCCGGAATTGAAAGAAGATTGTGCATCTTCTATGTTCATCGCGGTCAATGGCAAAAGGCGCTTATCTTCAATCTGGGTGTTTCTGCGTGCTGCTCCGGCCCAAAGAGTGCCCGGCGGAAAACGACAACGCAGGCATGTCGGGTGCCACTGTCTACACCTGCACAGAAAGTTTTGAGCAGATATCTCCTTCCATTCGGCCGGAATTGCAAGAAGTTTGTGCATCTTCTATGTTCGTCGCGGTCAATGACAAAAAGGCGCTTATCTTCAATCTAGGTGTTTCTGCGTGCTGCGCCGGCCCAAAGAGTGCCCGGCTGAAAACGACAACGCAGGCATGTCGGGTGCCACTGTCTGCACCTGCACAGAAAGTTTTGAGTAGATATCTTCTTTCGTTCGGCCGGAATTGCAAGACGTTTTTGCATCTTCAATATTGGTCGCGGTCAATGTCAAAAAGCCCTTATCTGCAATCTAGGTGTTTCTGCGTGCTGCTACGGCCCAAAGAGTGCCCGGCAGAAAACGACAACGCAGGCATGTCGGGTGCCACTGTCTGCACCTGCACAGAAAGTTTTGAGCAGATATCTCCTTCCGTTCGGCCGGAATTGAAAGAAGTTTGTGCATCTTCAATGATGGTCGCGATCAATGACAAAAAGGCGCTTATCTTCAATCTAGGTGTTTCTGCGTGCTGCGCCGGCCCAAAGAGTGCCCGACTGAAAACGACAAGGCAGGCATGTCGGGTGCCACTGTCTGCACCTGCACAGAAAGTTTTGAGCAGATATCTCCTTCCGTTCGGCCGGAATTGAAAGAAGATTGTGCATCTTCAATGTAGGTCGCGGTCAATGACAAAAAGGAGCTTATCTTCAATCTAGGTGTTTCTGCGTGCTGCGCCGGCCCAAAGAGTGCCCGGCGGAAAACTACAACGCAGGCATGTCGGGTGCCACTGTCTGCACCTGCACAGAAATTTTTGAGCAGATATCTCCTTCCATTCGGCCGGAATTGCAAGAAGTTTGTGCATCTTCTATGTTCGTCGCGGTCAATGGCAAAAGGCGCTTATCTTCAATCTGGGTGTTTCGCCGTGCTGCTCCGGCCCAAAGAGTGCCCGGCGGAAAACGACAACGCAGGCATGTCGGGTGCCACTGTCTGCACCTGCACAGACATTTTTGAGCAGATATCTCCTTCCGTTCTGCCGGAATTGAAAGAAGATTGTGCATCTTCTTTGTTCATCGCGGTCAATGGCAAAAGGCGCTTATCTTCAATCTAGGTGTTTCTGCGTGCTGCTCCGGCCCAAAGAGTGCCCGGCGGAAAACGACAACGCAGGCATGTCGGGTGCCACTGTCTACACCTGCACAGAAAGTTTTGAGCAGATATCTCCTTCCATTCGGCCGGAATTGCAAGACGTTTGTGCATCTTCTATGTTCGTCGCGGTCAATGGCAAAAGGCGCTTATCTTCAATCTAGGTGTTTCTGCGTGCTGCGCCGGCCCAAAGAGTGCCCGGCGGAAAACGACAACTCAGGCATGTCGGGTGCCACTGTCTGCACCTGCACAGAAAGTTTTGAGCAGATATCTCCTTCCGTTCGGCCGGAATTGAAAGAAGATTGTGCATCTTCAATGTAGGTCGCGGTCAATGACAAAAAGGCGCTTATCTTCAATCTAGGTGTTTCTGCGTGCTGCGCCGGCCCAAAGAGTGCCCGGCGGAAAACGACAACGCAGGCATGTCGGGTGCCACTGTCTGCACCTGCACAGAAAGTTTTGAGCAGATATCTTCTTTCGTTCGGCCGGAATTGCAAGACGTTTGTGCATCTTCAATATTGGTCGCGGTCAATGTCAAAAAGCCCTTATCTGCAATCTAGGTGTTTCTGCGTGCTGCGCCGGCCCAAAGAGTGCCTGGCTGAAAACGACAACGCAGGCATGTCGGGTGCCACTGTCTGCACCAGCACAGAAAGTTTTGAGCAGATATCTCCTTCCCTTCGGCCGGAATTTCAAGAAGTTTGTGCATCTTCTATGTTCGTCGCGGTCAATGGCAAAAGGCGCTTATCTTCAATCTAGGTGTTTCTGCGTGCTGCTCCGGCCCAAAGAGTGCCCGGCGGAAAACGACAACGCAGGCATGTCGAGTGCCAGTGTCTGCACCTGCACAGAAAGTTTTGAGCAGATATCTCCTTCCGTTCGGCCGGAATTGAAAGAAGTTTGTGCATCTTCAATGATGGTCGCGGTCAATGACAAAAAGGCGCTTATCTTCAATCTAGGTGTTTCTGCGTGCTGCGCCAACCCAAAGAGTGCCCGACTGAAAACGATAAGGCAGGCATGTCGGGTGCCACTGTCTGCACCTGCACAGAAAGTTTTGAGCAGATATCTTCTTTCGTTCGGCCGGAATTGCAAGACGTTTGTGCATCTTCAATATTGGTCGCGGTCAATGTCAAAAAGCCCTTATCTGCAATCTAGGTGTTTCTGCGTGCTGCGCCGACCCAAAGAGTGCCCGGCGGAAAACGACAACGCAGGCATGTCGGGTGCCACTGTCTGCACCTGCACAGAAAGTTTTGAGCAGATATCTCCTTCCATTCGGCCGGAATTGCAAGAAGTTTGTGCATCTTCTATGTTCGTCGCGGTCAATGGCAAAAGGCGCTTATCTTCAATCTAGGTGTTTCTGCGTGCTGCTCCGGCCCAAAGAGTGCCCGGCGGAAAACGACAACGCAGGCATGTCGGGTGCCACTGTTTGCACCTGCACAGAAATTTTTGACCAGATATCTCCTTCCATTCGGCCGGAATTGAAAGAAGACTGTGCATCTTCTATGTTCATCGCGGTCAATGGCAAAAGGCGTTTATCTTCAATCTAGGTGTTTCTGCGTGCTGCTCCGGCCCAAAGAGTGCCCGGCGGAAAACGACAACGCGGGCATGTCGGGTGCCACTGTCTACACCTGCACAGAAAGTTTTGAGCAGATATCTCCTTCCTTTCGGCCGGAATTGCTAAAAGTTTGTGCATCTTCTATGTTCGTCTCGGTCAATGGCAAAAGGCGCTGTTTCTGCGTGCTGCTCCGGCCCAAAGAGTGCCCGGCGGAAAACGACAACGCAGGCATGTCGGGTGCCACTGTCTACACCTGCACAGAAAGTTTTGAGCAGATATCTCCTTCCATTCGGCCGGAATTGCAAGAAGTTTGTTCATCTTCTATGTTCGTCGCGGTCAATGACAAAAAGGCGCTTATCTTCAAACTAGGTGTTTCTGCGTGCTGCGCCGGCCAAAAGAGTGCCCGGCTGAAAACGACAACGCAGGCATGTCGGGTGCCACTGTCTGCACCTGCACAGAAAGTTTTGAGCAGATATCTTCTTTCGTTCGGCCGGAATTGCAAAACGTTTGTGCATCTTCAATATTGCTCGCGGTCAATGTCAAAAAGCCCTTATCTGCAATCTAGGTGTTTCTGCGTGCTGCTCCGGCCCAAAGAGTGCCCGGCGGAAAACGACAACGCAGTCATGTCAGGTGCCACTGTCTACACCTGCACAGAAATTTTTGAGCAGATATCTCCTTCCGTTCTGCCGGAATTGAAAGAAGATTGTGCATCTTCTATGTTCATCGCGGTCAATGGCAAAAGGCGCTTATCTTCAATCTAGGTGTTTCTGCGTGCTGCTCCGGCCCAAAGAGTGCCCGGCAGAAAACGACAACGCAGGCATGTCGGGTGCCACTCTCTGCACCTGCACAGAAAGTTTTGAGCAGATATCTCCTTCCATTCGGCTGGAATTGCAAGACGTTTGTGCATCTTCTATGTTCGTCGCATTCAATGGCAAAAGGCGCTTATCTTCAATCTAGGTGTTTCTGCGTGCTGCGCCGGCCCAAAGAGTGCCCGGCGGAAAACGACAACGCAGGCATGTCGAGTGCCAGTGTCTGCACCTGCACAGAAAGTTTTGAGCAGATATCTCCTTCCGTTCGGCTGGACTTGAAAGAAGTTTGTGCATCTTCAATGATGGTCGCGGTCAATGACAAAAAGGCGCTTATCTTCAATCTAGGTGTTTCTGCGTGCTGCGCCGGCCCAAAGAGTGCCCGACTGAAAACGACAAGGCAGGCATGTCGGGTGCCACTGTCTGCACCTGCACAGAAAGTTTTGAGCAGATATCTTCTTTCGTTCGGCCGGAATTGCAAGACGTTTGTGCATCTTCAATATTGGTCGCGGTCAATGTCAAAAAGCCCTTATCTGCAATCTAGGTGTTTCTGCGTGCTGCGCCGGCCCAATGAGTGCCCGGCGGAAAACGACAACGCAGGCATGTCGGGTGCCACTGTCTACACCTGCACAGAAAGTTTTGAACAGATATCTCCTTCCATTCGGCCGGAATTGCAAGACGTTTGTGCATCTTCTATGTTCGTCGCGGTCAATGGCAAAAGGCGCTTATCTTCAATCTAGGTGTTTCTGCGTGCTGCTCCGGCCCAAAGAGTGCCCGGCGGAAAACGACAACGCAGGCATGTCGGGTGCCACTGTCTGCACCTGCACAGACATTTTTGAGCAGATATCTCCTTCCGTTCTGCCGGAATTGAAAGAAGATTGTGCATCTTCTATGTTCATCGCGGTCAATGGCAAAAGGCGCTTATCTTCAATCTAGGTGTTTCTGCGTGCTGCTCCGGCCCAAAGAGTGCCCGGCGGAAAACGACAACGCAGGCATGTCGGGTGCCACTGTCTGCACCAGCACAGAAAGTTTTGAGCAGATATCTCCTTCCCTTCGGCCGGAATTTCAAGAAGTTTGTGCATCTTCTATGTTCGTCGCGGTCAATGGCAAAAGGCGCTTATCTTCAATCTAGGTGTTTCTGCGTGCTGCTCCGGCCCAAAGAGTGCCCGGCGGAAAACGACAACGCAGGCATGTCGAGTGCCAGTGTCTGCACCTGCACAGAAAGTTTTGAGCAGATATCTCCTTCCGTTCGGCCGGAATTGAAAGAAGTTTGTGCATCTTCAATGATGGTCGCGGTCAATGACAAAAAGGCGCTTATCTTCAATCTAGGTGTTTCTGCGTGCTGCGCCAACCCAAAGAGTGCCCGACTGAAAACGATAAGGCAGGCATGTCGGGTGCCACTGTCTGCACCTGCACAGAAAGTTTTGAGCAGATATCTTCTTTCGTTCGGCCGGAATTGCAAGACGTTTGTGCATCTTCAATATTGGTCGCGGTCAATGTCAAAAAGCCCTTATCTGCAATCTAGGTGTTTCTGCGTGCTGCGCCGACCCAAAGAGTGCCCGGCGGAAAACGACAACGCAGGCATGTCGGGTGCCACTGTCTGCACCTGCACAGAAAGTTTTGAGCAGATATCTCCTTCCATTCGGCCGGAATTGCAAGAAGTTTGTGCATCTTCTATGTTCGTCGCGGTCAATGGCAAAAGGCGCTTATCTTCAATCTAGGTGTTTCTGCGTGCTGCTCCGGCCCAAAGAGTGCCCGGCGGAAAACGACAACGCAGGCATGTCGGGTGCCACTGTTTGCACCTGCACAGAAATTTTTGACCAGATATCTCCTTCCATTCGGCCGGAATTGAAAGAAGACTGTGCATCTTCTATGTTCATCGCGGTCAATGGCAAAAGGCGTTTATCTTCAATCTAGGTGTTTCTGCGTGCTGCTCCGGCCCAAAGAGTGCCCGGCGGAAAACGACAACGCGGGCATGTCGGGTGCCACTGTCTACACCTGCACAGGAAGTTTTGAGCAGATATCTCCTTCCTTTCGGCCGGAATTGCTAAAAGTTTGTGCATCTTCTATGTTCGTCTCGGTCAATGGCAAAAGGCGCTGTTTCTGCGTGCTGCTCCGGCCCAAAGAGTGCCCGGCGGAAAACGACAACGCAGGCATGTCGGGTGCCACTGTCTACACCTGCACAGAAAGTTTTGAGCAGATATCTCCTTCCATTCGGCCGGAATTGCAAGAAGTTTGTTCATCTTCTATGTTCGTCGCGGTCAATGACAAAAAGGCGCTTATCTTCAAACTAGGTGTTTCTGCGTGCTGCGCCGGCCAAAAGAGTGCCCGGCTGAAAACGACAACGCAGGCATGTCGGGTGCCACTGTCTGCACCTGCACAGAAAGTTTTGAGCAGATATCTTCTTTCGTTCGGCCGGAATTGCAAAACGTTTGTGCATCTTCAATATTGCTCGCGGTCAATGTCAAAAAGCCCTTATCTGCAATCTAGGTGTTTCTGCGTGCTGCTCCGGCCCAAAGAGTGCCCGGCGGAAAACGACAACGCAGTCATGTCAGGTGCCACTGTCTACACCTGCACAGAAATTTTTGAGCAGATATCTCCTTCCGTTCTGCCGGAATTGAAAGAAGATTGTGCATCTTCTATGTTCATCGCGGTCAATGGCAAAAGGCGCTTATCTTCAATCTAGGTGTTTCTGCGTGCTGCTCCGGCCCAAAGAGTGCCCGGCAGAAAACGACAACGCAGGCATGTCGGGTGCCACTCTCTGCACCTGCACAGAAAGTTTTGAGCAGATATCTCCTTCCATTCGGCTGGAATTGCAAGACGTTTGTGCATCTTCTATGTTCGTCGCATTCAATGGCAAAAGGCGCTTATCTTCAATCTAGGTGTTTCTGCGTGCTGCGCCGGCCCAAAGAGTGCCCGGCGGAAAACGACAACGCAGGCATGTCGAGTGCCAGTGTCTGCACCTGCACAGAAAGTTTTGAGCAGATATCTCCTTCCGTTCGGCTGGAATTGAAAGAAGTTTGTGCATCTTCAATGATGGTCGCGGTCAATGACAAAAAGGCGCTTATCTTCAATCTAGGTGTTTCTGCGTGCTGCGCCGGCCCAAAGAGTGCCCGACTGAAAACGACAAGGCAGGCATGTCGGGTGCCACTGTCTGCACCTGCACAGAAAGTTTTGAGCAGATATCTTCTTTCGTTCGGCCGGAATTGCAAGACGTTTGTGCATCTTCAATATTGGTCGCGGTCAATGTCAAAAAGCCCTTATCTGCAATCTAGGTGTTTCTGCGTGCTGCGCCGGCCCAATGAGTGCCCGGCGGAAAACGACAACGCAGGCATGTCGGGTGCCACTGTCTACACCTGCACAGAAAGTTTTGAACAGATATCTCCTTCCATTCGGCCGGAATTGCAAGACGTTTGTGCATCTTCTATGTTCGTCGCGGTCAATGGCAAAAGGCGCTTATCTTCAATCTAGGTGTTTCTGCGTGCTGCTCCGGCCCAAAGAGTGCCCGGCGGAAAACGACAACGCAGGCATGTCGGGTGCCACTGTCTGCACCTGCACAGACATTTTTGAGCAGATATCTCCTTCCGTTCTGCCGGAATTGAAAGAAGATTGTGCATCTTCTATGTTCATCGCGGTCAATGGCAAAAGGCGCTTATCTTCAATCTAGGTGTTTCTGCGTGCTGCTCCGGCCCAAAGAGTGCCCGGCGGAAAACGACAACGCAGGCATGTCGGGTGCCACTGTCTGCACCTGCACAGAAAGTTTTGAGCAGATATCTCCTTCCATTCGGCCGGAATTGCAAGAAGTTTGTGCATCTTCTATGTTCGTCGCGGTCAATGGCAAAAGGCGCCTATCTTCAATCTAGGTGTTTCTGCGTGCTGCTCCGGCCCAAAGAGTGCCCGGCGGAAAACGACAACGCAGGCATGTCGGGTGCCACTGTCTGCACCTGCACAGAAATTTTTGAGCAGATATCTCCTTCCGTTCTGCCGGAATTGAAAGAAGATTGTGCATCTTCTATGTTCGTCGCGGTCAATGGCAAAAGGCGCTTATCTTCAATCTAGGTGTTTCTGCGTGCTGCTCCGGCCCAAAGAGTGCCCGGCGGAAAACGACAACGCAGGCATGTCGGGTGCCACTGTTTGCACCTGCACAGAAATTTTTGAGCAGATATCTCCTTCCGTTCTGCCGGAATTGAAAGAAGACTGTGCATCTTCTATGTTCATCGCGGTCAATGGCAAAAGGCGTTTATCTTCAATCTAGGTGTTTCTGCGTGCTGCTCCGGCCCAAAGAGTGCCCGGCGGAAAACGACAACGCGGGCATGTCGGGTGCCACTGTCTACACCTGCACAGAAAGTTTTGAGCAGATATCTCCTTCCATTCGGCCGGAATTGCTAAAAGTTTGTGCATCTTCTATGTTCGTCGCGGTCAATGGCAAAAGGCGCTTATCTTCAATCTGGGTGTTTCTGCGTGCTGCTCCGGCCCAAAGAGTGCCCGGCGGAAAACGACAACGCAGGCATGTCGGGTGCCACTGTCTACACCTGCACAGAAAGTTTTGAGCAGATATCTCCTTCCATTCGGCCGGAATTGCAAGAAGTTTGTGCATCTTCTATGTTCGTCGCGGTCAATGACAAAAAGGCGCTTATCTTCAATCTAGGTGTTTCTGCGTGCTGCGCCGGCCCAAAGAGTGCCCGGCTGAAAACGACAACGCAGGCATGTCGGGTGCCACTGTCTGCACCTGCACAGAAAGTTTTGAGCAGATATCTTCTTTCGTTCGGCCGGAATTGCAAAACGTTTGTGCATCTTCAATATTGCTCGCGGTCAATGTCAAAAAGCCCTTATCTGCAATCTAGGTGTTTCTGCGTGCTGCTCCGGCCCAAAGAGTGCCCGGCGGAAAACGACAACGCAGGCATGTCGGGTGCCACTGTCTACACCTGCACAGAAAGTTTTGAACAGATATCTCCTTCCATTCGGCCGGAATTGCAAGACGTTTGTGCATCTTCTATGTTCGTCGCGGTCAATGGCAAAAGGCGCTTATCTTCAATCTGGGTGTTTCTGCGTGCTGCTCCGGCCCAAAGAGTGCCCGGCGGAAAACGACAACGCAGGCATGTCGGGTGCCACTGTCTACACCTGCACAGAAAGTTTTGAGCAGATATCTCCTTCCATTCGGCCGGAATTGCAAGAAGTTTGTGCATCTTCTATGTTCGTCGCGGTCAATGACAAAAAGGCGCTTATCTTCAATCTAGGTGTTTCTGCGTGCTGCGCCGGCCCAAAGAGTGCCCGGCTGAAAACGACAACGCAGGCATGTCGGGTGCCACTGTCTGCACCTGCACAGAAAGTTTTGAGCAGATATCTTCTTTCGTTCGGCCGGAATTGCAAAACGTTTGTGCATCTTCAATATTGCTCGCGGTCAATGTCAAAAAGCCCTTATCTGCAATCTAGGTGTTTCTGCGTGCTGCTCCGGCCCAAAGAGTGCCCGGCGGAAAACGACAACGCAGGCATGTCGGGTGCCACTGTCTACACCTGCACAGAAAGTTTTGAACAGATATCTCCTTCCATTCGGCCGGAATTGCAAGACGTTTGTGCATCTTCTATGTTCGTCGCGGTCAATGGCAAAAGGCGCTTATCTTCAATCTAGGTGTTTCTGCGTGCTGCTCCGGCCCAAAGAGTGCCCGGCGGAAAACGACAACGCAGGCATGTCGGGTGCCACTGTCTGCACCTGCACAGAATTTTTTGAGCAGATATCTTCTTCCGTTCTGCCGGAATTGAAAGAAGATTGTGCATCTTCTATGTTCATCGCGGTCAATGGCAAAAGGCGCTTATCTTCAATCTAGGTGTTTCTGCGTGCTGCTCCGGCCCAAAGAGTGCCCGGCAGAAAACGACAACGCAGTCATGTCGGGTGCCACTGTCTGCACCTGCACAGAAAGTTTTGAGCAGATATCTCCTTCCATTCGGCTGGAATTGCAAGACGTTTGTGCATCTTCTATGTTCGTCGCATTCAATGGCAAAAGGCGCTTATCTTCAATCTAGGTGTTTCTGCGTGCTGCGCCGGCCCAAAGAGTGCCCGGCGGAAAACGACAACGCAGGCATGTCGAGTGCCAGTGTCTGCACCTGCACAGAAATTTTTGAGCAGATATCTCCTTCCGTTCGGCCGGAATTGAAAGAAGTTTGTGCATCTTCAATGATGGTCGCGGTCAATGACAAAAAGGCGCTTATCTTCAATCTAGGTGTTTCTGCGTGCTGCTCCGGCCCAAAGAGTGCCCGGCGGAAAACGACAACGCAGGCATGTCGAGTGCCACTGTCTGCACCTGCACAGAAATTTTTGAGCAGATATCTCCTTCCATTCGGCCGGAATTGCAAGAAGTTTGTGCATCTTCTATGTTCGTCGCGGTCAATGACAAAAAGGCGCTTATCTTCAATCTAGGTGTTTCTGCGTGCTGCGCCGGCCCAAAGAGTGCCCGACTGAAAACGACAAGGCAGGCATGTCGGGTGCCACTGTCTGCACCTGCACAGAAAGTTTTGAGCAGATATCTTCTTTCGTTCCACCGGAATTGCAAGACGTTTGTGCATCTTCAATATTGGTCGCGGTCAATGTCAAAAAGCCCTTATCTGCAATCTAGGTGTTTCTGCGTGCTGCTCCGGCTCAAAGAGTGCCCGGCGGAAAACGACAACGCAGGCATGTCGGGTGCCACTGTCTGCACCTGCACAGACATTTTTGAGCAGATATCTCCTTCCGTTATGCCGGAATTGAAAGAAGATTGTGCATCTTCTATGTTCATCGCGGTCAATGGCAAAAGGCGCTTATCTTCAATCTAGGTGTTTCTGCGTGCTGCTCCGGCCCAAAGAGTGCCCGGCGGAAAACGACAACGCAGGCATGTCGGGTGCCACTGTCTACACCTGCACAGAAAGTTTTGAGCAGATATCTCCTTCCATTCGGCTGGAATTGCAAGACGTTTGTGCATCTTCTATGTTCGTCGCAGTCAATGGCAAAAGGCGCTTATCTTCAATCTAGGTGTTTCTGCGTGCTGCTCCGGCCCAAAGAGTGCCCGGCGGAAAACGACAACGCAGGCATGTCGAGTGCCACTGTCTGCACCTGCACAGAAAGTTTTGAGCAGATATCTCCTTCCGTTCGGCCGGAATTGAAAGAAGTTTGCGCATCTTCAATGATGGTCGCGGTCAATGACAAAAAGGCGCTTATCTTCAATCTAGGTGTTTCTGCGTGCTGCTCCGGCCCAAAGAGTGCCCGGCGGAAAACGACAACGCAGGCATGTCGGGTGCCACTGTCTGCACCTGCACAGAAATTTTTGAGCAGATATCTCCTTCCGTTCTGCCGGAATTGAAAGAAGATTGTGCATCTTCTATGTTCGTCGCGGTCAATGGCAAAAGGCGCTTATCTTCAATCTAGGTGTTTCTGCGTGCTGCTCCGGCCCAAAGAGTGCCCGGCGGAAAACGACAACGCAGGCATGTCGGGTGCCACTGTTTGCACCTGCACAGAAATTTTTGAGCAGATATCTCCTTCCGTTCTGCCGGAATTGAAAGAAGACTGTGCATCTTCTATGTTCAGCGCGGTCAATGGCAAAAGGCGTTTATCTTCAATCTAGGTGTTTCTGCGTGCTGCTCCGGCCCAAAGAGTGCCCGGCGGAAAACGACAACGCGGGCATGTCGGGTGCCACTGTCTACACCTGCACAGAAAGTTTTGAGCAGATATCTCCTTCCATTCGGCCGGAATTGCTAAAAGTTTGTGCATCTTCTATGTTCGTCGCGGTCAATGGCAAAAGGCGCTGATCTTCAATCTGGGTGTTTCTGCGTGCTGCTCCGGCCCAAAGAGTGCCCGGCGGAAAACGACAACGCAGGCATGTCGGGTGCCACTGTCTACACCTGCACAGAAAGTTTTGAGCAGATATTTCCTTCCATTCGGCCGGAATTGCAAGAAGTTTGTGCATCTTCTATGTTCGTCGCGGTCAATGACAAAAAGGCGCTTATCTTCAATCTAGGTGTTTCTGCGTGCTGCGCCGGCCCAAAGAGTGCCCGGCTGAAAACGACAACGCAGGCATGTCGGGTGCCACTGTCTGCACCTGCACAGAAAGTTTTGAGCAGATATCTTCTTTCGTTCGGCCGGAATTGCAAAACGTTTGTGCATCTTCAATATTGCTCGCGGTCAATGTCAAAAAGCCCTTATCTGCAATCTAGGTGTTTCTGCGTGCTGCGCCGGCCCAAAGAGTGCCCGGCTGAAAACGACAACGCAGGCATGTCGGGTGCCACTGTCTGCACCTGCACAGAAAGTTTTGAGCAGATATCTTCTTTCGTTCGGCCGGAATTGCAAAACGTTTGTGCATCTTCAATATTGCTCGCGGTCAATGTCAAAAAGCCCTTATCTGCAATCTAGGTGTTTCTGCGTGCTGCTCCGGCCCAAAGAGTGCCCGGCGGAAAACGACAACGCAGTCATGTCGGGTGCCACTGTCTACACCTGCACAGAAAGTTTTGAACAGATATCTCCTTCCATTCGGCCGGAATTGCAAGACGTTTGTGCATCTTCTATGTTCGTCGCGGTCAATGGCAAAAGGCGCTTATCTTCAATCTAGGTGTTTCTGCGTGCTGCTCCGGCCCAAAGAGTGCCCGGCGGAAAACGACAACGCAGGCATGTCGGGTGCCACTGTCTGCACCTGCACAGAAATTTTTGAGCAGATATCTCCTTCCGTTCTGCCGGAATTGAAAGAAGATTGTGCATCTTCTATGTTCATCGCGGTCAATGGCAAAAGGCGCTTATCTTCAATCTAGGTGTTTCTGCGTGCTGCTCCGGCCCAAAGAGTGCCCGGCAGAAAACGACAACGCAGGCATGTCGGGTGCCACTCTCTGCACCTGCACAGAAACTTTTGAGCAGATATCTCCTTCCATTCGGCTGGAATTGCAAGACGTTTGTGCATCTTCTATGTTCGTCGCAGTCAATGGCAAAAGGCGCTTATCTTCAATCTAGGTGTTTCTGCGTGCTGCTCCGGCCCAAAGAGTGCCCGGCGGAAAACGACAACGCAGGCATGTCGAGTGCCACTGTCTGCACCTGCACAGAAAGTTTTGAGTAGATATCTTCTTTCGTTCGGCCGGAATTGCAAGACGTTTGTGCATCTTCAATATTGGTCGCTGTCAATGTCAAAAAGCCCTTATCTGCAATCTAGGTGTTTCTGCGTGCTGCTAAGGCCCAAAGAGTGCCCGGCAGAAAACGACAACGCAGGCATGTCGGGTGCCACTGTCTGCACCTGCACAGAAAGTTTTGAGCAGATATCTCCTTCCGTTCGGCCGGAATTGAAAGAAGTTTGTGCATCTTCAATGATGGTCGCGATCAATGACAAAAAGGCGCTTATCTTCAATCTAGGTGTTTCTGCGTGCTGCGCCGGCCCAAAGAGTGCCCGACTGAAAACGACAAGGCAGGCATGTCGGGTGCCACTGTCTGCACCTGCACAGAAAGTTTTGAGCAGATATCTCCTTCCGTTCGGCCGGAATTAAAAGAAGATTGTGCATCTTCAATGTAGGTCGCGGTCAATGACAAAAAGGCGCTTATCTTCAATCTAGGTGTTTCTGCGTGCTGCGCCGGCCCAAAGAGTGCCCGGCGGAAAACGACAACGCAGGCATGTCGGGTGCCACTGTCTGCACCTGCACAGAAAGTTTTGAGCAGATATCTCCTTCCATTCGGCCGGAATTGCAAGAAGTTTGTGCATCTTCTATGTTCGTCGCGGTCAATGGCAAAAGGCGCTTATCTTCAATCTGGGTGTTTCTGCGTGCTGCTCCGGCCCAAAGAGTGCCCGGCGGAAAACGACAACGCAGGCATGTCGGGTGCCACTGTCTACACCTGCACAGAAAGTTTTGAGCAGATATCTCCTTCCATTCGGCCGGAATTGCAAGAAGTTTGTGCATCTTCTATGTTCGTCGCGGTCAATGGCAAAAGGCGCTTATCTTCAATCTAGGTGTTTCTGCGTGCTGCTCCGGCCCAAAGAGTGCCCGGCGGAAAACGACAACGCAGGCATGTCGGGTGCCACTGTCTACACCTGCACAGAAAGTTTTGAGCAGATATCTCCTTCCATTCGGCCGGAATTGCAAGAAGTTTGTGCATCTTCTATGTTCGTCGCGGTCAATGGCAAAAGGCGCTTATCTTCAATCTAGGTGTTTCTGCGTGCTGCTCCGGCCCAAAGAGTGCCCGGCGGAAAACGACAACGCAGGCATGTCGGGTGCCACTGTCTGCACCTGCACAGAAATTTTTGAGCAGATATCTCCTTCCGTTCTGCCGGAATTGAAAGAAGATTGTGCATCTTCTATGTTCGTCGCGGTCAATGGCAAAAGGCGCTTATCTTCAATCTAGGTGTTTCTGCGTGCTGCTCCGGCCCAAAGAGTGCCCGGCGGAAAACGACAACGCAGGCATGTCGGGTGCCACTGTTTGCACCTGCACAGAAATTTTTGAGCAGATATCTCCTTCCGTTCTGCCGGAATTGAAAGAAGACTGTGCATCTTCTATGTTCATCGCGGTCAATGGCAAAAGGCGTTTATCTTCAATCTAGGTGTTTCTGCGTGCTGCTCCGGCCCAAAGAGTGCCCGGCGGAAAACGACAACGCGGGCATGTCGGGTGCCACTGTCTGCACCTGCACAGAAATTTTTGAGCAGATATCTCCTTCCGTTCTGCCGGAATTGAAAGAAGATTGTGCATCTTCTATGTTCATCGCGGTCAATGGCAAAAGGCGCTTATCTTCAATCTGGGTGTTTCTGCGTGCTGCTCCGGCCCAAAGAGTGCCCGGCGGAAAACGACAACGCAGGCATGTCGGGTGCCACTGTCTACACCTGCACAGAAAGTTTTGAGCAGATATCTCCTTCCATTCGGCCGGAATTGCAAGAAGTTTGTGCATCTTCTATGTTCGTCGCGGTCAATGACAAAAAGGCGCTTATCTTCAATCTAGGTGTTTCTGCGTGCTGCGCCGGCCCAAAGAGTGCCCGGCTGAAAACGACAACGCAGGCATGTCGGGTGCCACTGTCTGCACCTGCACAGAAAGTTTTGAGCAGATATCTTCTTTCGTTCGGCCGGAATTGCAAAACGTTTGTGCATCTTCAATATTGCTCGCGGTCAATGTCAAAAAGCCCTTATCTGCAATCTAGGTGTTTCTGCGTGCTGCTCCGGCCCAAAGAGTGCCCGGCGGAAAACGACAACGCAGGCATGTCGGGTGCCACTGTCTACACCTGCACAGAAAGTTTTGAACAGATATCTCCTTCCATTCGGCCGGAATTGCAGGACGTTTGTGCATCTTCTATGTTCGTCGCGGTCAATGGCAAAAGGCGCTTATCTTCAATCTAGGTGTTTCTGCGTGCTGCTCCGGCCCAAAGAGTGCCCGGCGGAAAACGACAACGCAGGCATGTCGGGTGCCACTGTCTGCACCTGCACAGAAATTTTTGAGCAGATATCTCCTTCCGTTCTGCCGGAATTGAAAGAAGATTGTGCATCTTCTATGTTCATCGCGGTCAATGGCAAAAGGCGCTTATCTTCAATCTAGGTGTTTCTGCGTGCTGCTCCGGCCCAAAGAGTGCCCGGCAGAAAACGACAACGCAGGCATGTCGGGTGCCACTCTCTGCACCTGCACAGAAAGTTTTGAGCAGATATCTCCTTCCATTCGGCTGGAATTGCAAGACGTTTGTGCATCTTCTATGTTCGTCGCATTCAATGGCAAAAGGCGCTTATCTTCAATCTAGGTGTTTCTGCGTGCTGCTTCGGCCCAAAGAGTGCCCGGCGGAAAACGACAACGCAGGCATGTCGGGTGCCACTGTCTGCACCTGCACAGAAATTTTTGAGCAGATATCTCCTTCCGTTCTGCCGGAATTGAAAGAAGATTGTGCATCTTCTATGTTCATCGCGGTCAATGGCAAAAGGCGCTTATCTTCAATCTAGGTGTTTCTGCGTGCTGCTCCGGCCCAACGAGTGCCCGGCGGAAAACGACAACGCAGGCATGTCGGGTGCCACTGTCTGCACCTGCAAAGAAATTTTTGAGCAGATATCTCCTTCCGTTCTGCCGGAATTGAAAGAAGATTGTGCATCTTCTATGTTCATCGCGGTCAATGACAAAAAGGCGCTTATCTTCAATCTAGGTGTTTCTGCGTGCTGCGCCGGCCCAAAGAGTGCCCGGCGGAAAACGACAACGCAGGCATGTCGGGTGCCACTGTCTGCACCTGCACAGAAAGTTTTGAGCAGATATCTTCTTTCGTTCGGCCGGAATTGCAAGACGTTTGTGCATCTTCAATATTGGTCGCGGTCAATGTCAAAAAGCCCTTATCTGCAATCTAGGTGTTTCTGCGTGCTGCTCCGGCCCAAAGAGTGCCCGGCGGAAAACGACAACGCAGGCATGTCGAGTGCCACTGTCTGCACCTGCACAGAAATTTTTGAGCAGATATCTCCTTCCATTCGGCCGGAATTGCAAGAAGTTTGTGCATCTTCTATGTTCGTCGCGGTCAATGACAAAAAGGCGCTTATCTTCAATCTAGGTGTTTCTGCGTGCTGCGCCGGCCCAAAGAGTGCCCGACTGAAAACGACAAGGCAGGCATGTCGGGTGCCACTGTCTGCACCTGCACAGAAAGTTTTGAGCAGATATCTTCTTTCGTTCGGCCGGAATTGCAAGACGTTTGTGCATCTTCAATATTGGTCGCGGTCAATGTCAAAAAGCCCTTATCTGCAATCTAGGTGTTTCTGCGTGCTGCGCCGGCCCAATGAGTGCCCGGCGGAAAACGACAACGCAGGCATGTCGGGTGCCACTGTCTACACCTGCACAGAAAGTTTTGAACAGATATCTCCTTCCATTCGGCCGGAATTGCAAGACGTTTGTGCATCTTCTATGTTCGTCGCGGTCAATGGCAAAAGGCGCTTATCTTCAATCTAGGTGTTTCTGCGTGCTGCTCCGGCCCAAAGAGTGCCCGGCGGAAAACGACAACGCAGGCATGTCGGGTGCCACTGTCTACACCTGCACAGAAAGTTTTGAGCAGATATCTCCTTCCATTCGGCTGGAATTGCAAGACGTTTGTGCATCTTCTATGTTCGTCGCAGTCAATGGCAAAAGGCGCTTATCTTCAATCTAGGTGTTTCTGCGTGCTGCTCCGGCCCAAAGAGTGCCCGGCGGAAAACGACAACGCAGGCATGTCGAGTGCCACTGTCTGCACCTGCACAGAAAGTTTTGAGCAGATATCTCCTTCCGTTCGGCCGGAATTGAAAGAAGTTTGCGCATCTTCAATGATGGTCGCGGTCAATGACAAAAAGGCGCTTATCTTCAATCTAGGTGTTTCTGCGTGCTGCGCCAACCCAAAGAGTGCCCGACTGAAAACGATAAGGCAGGCATGTCGGGTGCCACTGTCTGCACCTGCACAGAAAGTTTTGAGCAGATATCTCCTTCCATTCGGCCGGAATTGCAAGAAGTTTGTGCATCTTCTATGTTCGTCGCGGTCAATGGCAAAAGGCGCTTATCTTCAATCTAGGAGTTTCTGCGTGCTGCTCCGGCCCAAAGAGTGCCCGGCGGAAAACGACAACGCAGGCATGTCGGGTGCCACTGTCTGCACCTGCACAGAAATTTTTGAGCAGATATCTCCTTCCGTTCTGCCGGAATTGAAAGAAGATTGTGCATCTTCTATGTTCGTCGCGGTCAATGGCAAAAGGCGCTTATCTTTAATCTAGGTGTTTCTGCGTGCTGCTCCGGCCCAAAGAGTGCCCGGCGGAAAACGACAACGCAGGCATGTCGGGTGCCACTGTTTGCACCTGCACAGAAATTTTTGAGCAGATATCTCCTTCCGTTCTGCCGGAATTGAAAGAAGACTGTGCATCTTCTATGTTCATCGCGGTCAATGGCAAAAGGCGTTTATCTTCAATCTAGGTGTTTCTGCGTGCTGCTCCGGCCCAAAGAGTGCCCGGCGGAAAATGACAACGCGGGCATGTCGGGTGCCACTGTCTACACCTGCACAGAAAGTTTTGAGCAGATATCTCCTTCCATTCGGCCGGAATTGCTAAAAGTTTGTGCATCTTCTATGTTCGTCGCGGTCAATGGCAAAAGGCGCTTATCTTCAATCTGGGTGTTTCTGCGTGCTGCTCCGGCCCAAAGAGTGCCCGGCGGAAAACGACAACGCAGGCATGTCGGGTGCCACTGTCTACACCTGCACAGAAAGTTTTGAGCAGATATCTCCTTCCATTCGGCCGGAATTGCAAGAAGTTTGTGCATCTTCTATGTTCGTCGCGGTCAATGACAAAAAGGCGCTTATCTTCAATCTAGGTGTTTCTGCGTGCTGCGCCGGCCCAAAGAGTGCCCGGCTGAAAACGACAACGCAGGCATGTCGGGTGCCACTGTCTGCACCTGCACAGAAAGATTTGAGCAGATATCTTCTTTCGTTCGGCCGGAATTGCAAAACGTTTGTGCATCTTCAATATTGCTCGCGGTCAATGTCAAAAAGCCCTTATCTGCAATCTAGGTGTTTCTGCGTGCTGCTCCGGCCCAAAGAGTGCCCGGCGGAAAACGACAACGCAGGCATGTCGGGTGCCACTGTCTACACCTGCACAGAAAGTTTTGAACAGATATCTCCTTCCATTCGGCCGGAATTGCAAGACGTTTGTGCATCTTCTATGTTCGTCGCGGTCAATGGCAAAAGGCGCTTATCTTCAATCTAGGTGTTTCTGCGTGCTGCTCCGGCCCAAAGAGTGCCCGGCGGAAAACGACAACGCAGGCATGTCGGGTGCCACTGTCTGCACCTGCACAGAAATTTTTGAGCAGATATCTCCTTCCGTTCTGCCGGAATTGAAAGAAGATTGTGCATTTTCTATGTTCATCGCGGTCAATGGCAAAAGGCGCTTATCTTCAATCTAGGTGTTTCTGCGTGCTGCTCCGGCCCAAAGAGTGCCCGGCAGAAAACGACAACGCAGGCATGTCGGGTGCAACTCTCTGCACCTGCACAGAAAGTTTTGAGCAGATATCTCCTTCCATTCGGCTGGAATTGCAAGACGTTTGTGCATCTTCTATGTTCGTCGCATTCAATGGCAAAAGGCGCTTATCTTCAATCTAGGTGTTTCTGCGTGCTGCTCCGGCTCAAAGAGTGCCCGGCGGAAAACGACAACGCAGGCATGTCGGGTGCCACTGTCTGCACCTGCACAGACATTTTTGAGCAGATATCTCCTTCCGTTCTGCCGGAATTGAAAGAAGATTGTGCATCTTCTATGTTCATCGCGGTCAATGGCAAAAGGCGCTTATCTTCAATCTAGGTGTTTCTGCGTGCTGCTCCGGCCCAAAGAGTGCCCGGCGGAAAACGACAACGCAGGCATGTCGGGTGCCACTGTCTACACCTGCACAGAAAGTTTTGAGCAGATATCTCCTTCCATTCGGCTGGAATTGCAAGACGTTTGTGCATCTTCTATGTTCGTCGCAGTCTATGGCAAAAGGCGCTTATCTTCAATCTAGGTGTTTCTGCGTGCTGCTCCGGCCCAAAGAGTGCCCGGCGGAAAACGACAACGCAGGCATGTCGAGTGCAACTGTCTGCACCTGCACAGAAAGTTTTGAGCAGATATCTCCTTCCGTTCGGCCGGAATTGAAAGAAGTTTGTGCATCTTCAATGATGGTCGCGGTCAATTACAAAAAGGCGCTTATCTTCAATCTAGGTGTTTCTGCGTGCTGCGCCAACCCAAAGAGTGCCCGACTGAAAACGATAAGGCAGGCATGTCGGGTGCCACTGTCTGCACCTGCACAGAAAGTTTTGAGCAGATATCTTCTTTCGTTCGGTCGGAATTGCAAGACGTTTGTGCATGTTCAATATTGGTCGCGGTCAATGTCAAAAAGCCCTTATCTGCAATCTAGGTGTTTCTGCGTGCTGCGCCGACCCAAAGAGTGCCCGGCGGAAAACGACAACGCAGGCATGTCGGGTGCCACTGTCTGCACCTGCACAGAATTTTTTGAGCAGATATCTCCTTCCGTTCTGCCGGAATTGAAAGAAGATTGTGCATCTTCTATGTTCATCGCGGTCAATGGCAAAAGGCGCTTATCTTCAATCTAGGTGTTTCTGCGTGCTGCTCCGGCCCAAAGAGTGCCCGGCAGAAAACGACAACGCAGGCATGTCGGGTGCCACTGTCTGCACCTGCACAGAAAGTTTTGAGCAGATATCTCCTTCCATTCGGCTGGAATTGCAAGACGTTTGTGCATCTTCTATGTTCGTCGCATTCAATGGCAAAAGGCGCTTATCTTCAATCTAGGTGTTTCTGCGTGCTGCGCCGGCCCAAAGAGTGCCCGGCGGAAAACGACAACGCAGGCATGTCGAGTGCCAGTGTCTGCACCTGCACAGAAAGTTTTGAGCAGATATCTCCTTCCGTTCGGCCGGAATTGAAAGAAGTTTGTGCATCTTCAATGATGGTCGCGGTCAATGACAAAAAGGCGCTTATCTTCAATCTAGGTGTTTCTGCGTGCTGCTCCGGCCCAAAGAGTGCCCGGCGGAAAACGACAACGCAGGCATGTCGAGTGCCACTGTCTGCACCTGCACAGAAATTTTTGAGCAGATATCTCCTTCCATTCGGCCGGAATTGCAAGAAGTTTGTGCATCTTCTATGTTCGTCGCGGTCAATGACAAAAAGGCGCTTATCTTCAATCTAGGTGTTTCTGCGTGCTGCGCCGGCCCAAAGAGTGCCCGACTGAAAACGACAAGGCAGGCATGTCGGGTGCCACTGTCTGCACCTGCACAGAAAGTTTTGAGCAGATATCTTCTTTCGTTCGGCCGGAATTGCAAAACGTTTGTGCATCTTCAATATTGGTCGCGGTCAATGTCAAAAAGCCCTTATCTGCAATCTAGGTGTTTCTGCGTGCTGCGCCGGCCCAATGAGTGCCCGGCGGAAAACGACAACGCAGGCATGTCGGGTGCCACTGTCTACACCTGCACAGAAAGTTTTGAACAGATATCTCCTTCCATTCGGCCGGAATTGCAAGACGTTTGTGCATCTTCTATGTTCGTCGCGGTCAATGGCAAAAGGCGCTTATCTTCAATCTAGGTGTTTCTGCGTGCTGCTCCGGCTCAAAGAGTGCCCGGCGGAAAACGACAACGCAGGCATGTCGGGTGCCACTGTCTGCACCTGCACAGACATTTTTGAGCAGATATCTCCTTCCGTTCTGCCGGAATTGAAAGAAGATTGTGCATCTTCTATGTTCATCGCGGTCAATGGCAAAAGGCGCTTATCTTCAATCTAGGTGTTTCTGCGTGCTGCTCCGGCCCAAAGAGTGCCCGGCGGAAAACGACAACGCAGGCATGTCGGGTGCCACTGTCTACACCTGCACAGAAAGTTTTGAGCAGATATCTCCTTCCATTCGGCTGGAATTGCAAGACGTTTGTGCATCTTCTATGTTCGTCGCAGTCAATGGCAAAAGGCGCTTATCTTCAATCTAGGTGTTTCTGCGTGCTGCTCCGGCCCAAAGAGTGTCCGGCGGAAAACGACAACGCAGGCATGTCGAGTGCCACTGTCTGCACCTGCACAGAAAGTTTTGAGCAGATATCTCCTTCCGTTCGGCCGGAATTGAAAGAAGTTTGCGCATCTTCAATGATGGTCGCGGTCAATGACAAAAAGGCGCTTATCTTCAATCTAGGTGTTTCTGCGTGCTGCGCCAACCCAAAGAGTGCCCGACTGAAAACGATAAGGCAGGCATGTCGGGTGCCACTGTCTGCACCTGCACAGAAAGTTATGAGCAGATATCTCCTTCCATTCGGCCGGAATTGCAAGAAGTTTGTGCATCTTCTATGTTCGTCGCGGTCAATGGCAAAAGGCGCTTATCTTCAATCTAGGTGTTTCTGCGTGCTGCTCCGGCCCAAAGAGTGCCCGGCGGAAAACGACAACGCAGGCATGTCGGGTGCCACTGTCTGCACCTGCACAGAAATTTTTGAGCAGATATCTCCTTCCGTTCTGCCGGAATTGAAAGAAGATTGTGCATCTTCTATGTTCGTCGCGGTCAATGGCAAAAGGCGCTTATCTTCAATCTAGGTGTTTCTGCGTGCTGCTCCGGCCCAAAGAGTGCCCGGCGGAAAACGACAACGCAGGCATGTCGGGTGCCACTGTTTGCACCTGCACAGAAATTTTTGAGCAGATATCTCCTTCCGTTCTGCCGGAATTGAAAGAAGACTGTGCATCTTCTATGTTCATCGCGGTCAATGGCAAAAGGCGTTTATCTTCAATCTAGGTGTTTCTGCGTGCTGCTCGGGCCCAAAGAGTGCCCGGCGGAAAACGACAACGCGGGCATGTCGGGTGCCACTGTCTACACCTGCACAGAAAGTTTTGAGCAGATATCTCCTTCCATTCGGCCGGAATTGCTAAAAGTTTGTGCATCTTCTATGTTCGTCGCGGTCAATGGCAAAAGGCGCTTATCTTCAATCTGGGTGTTTCTGCGTGCTGCTCCGGCCCAAAGAGTGCCCGGCGGAAAACGACAACGCAGGCATGTCGGGTGCCACTGTCTACACCTGCACAGAAAGTTTTGAGCAGATATCTCCTTCCATTCGGCCGGAATTGCAAGAAGTTTGTGCATCTTCTATGTTCGTCGCGGTCAATGACAAAAAGGCGCTTATCTTCAATCTAGGTGTTTCTGCGTGCTGCGCCGGCCCAAAGAGTGCCCGGCTGAAAACGACAACGCAGGCATGTCGGGTGCCACTGTCTGCACCTGCACAGAAAGTTTTGAGCAGATATCTTCTTTCGTTCGGCCGGAATTGCAAAACGTTTGTGCATCTTCAATATTGCTCGCGGTCAATGTCAAAAAGCCCTTATCTGCAATCTAGGTGTTTCTGCGTGCTGCGCCGGCCCAAAGAGTGCCCGGCTGAAAACGACAACGCTGGCATGTCGGGTGCCACTGTCTGCACCTGCACAGAAAGTTTTGAGCAGATATCTTCTTTCGTTCGGCCGGAATTGCAAAACGTTTGTGCATCTTCAATATTGCTCGCGGTCAATGTCAAAAAGCCCTTATCTGCAATCTAGGTGTTTCTGCGTGCTGCTCCGGCCCAAAGAGTGCCCGGCGGAAAACGACAACGCAGTCATGTCGGGTGCCACTGTCTACACATGCACAGAAAGTTTTGTACAGATATCTCCTTCCATTCGGCCGGAATTGCAAGACGTTTGTGCATCTTCTATGTTCGTCGCGGTCAATGGCAAAAGGCGCTTATCTTCAATCTAGGTGTTTCTGCGTGCTGCTCCGGCCCAAATTGTGCCCGGCGGAAAACGACAACGCAGGCATGTCGGGTGCCACTGTCTGCACCTGCACAGAAATTTTTGAGCAGATATCTCCTTCCGTTCTGCCGGAATTGAAAGAAGATTGTGCATCTTCTATGTTCATCGCGGTCAATGGCAAAAGGCGCTTATCTTCAATCTAGGTGTTTCTGCGTGCTGCTCCGGCCCAAAGAGTGCCCGGCAGAAAACGACAACGCAGGCATGTCGGGTGCCACTCTCTGCACCTGCACAGAAAGTTTTGAGCAGATATCTCCTTCCATTCGGCTGGAATTGCAAGACGTTTGTGCATCTTCTATGTTCGTCGCAGTCAATGGCAAAAGGCGCTTATCTTCAATCTAGGTGTTTCTGCGTGCTGCTCCGGCCCAAAGAGTGCCCGGCGGAAAACGACAACGCAGACATGTCGGGTGCCACTGTCTGCACCTGCACAGAAATTTTTGAGCAGATATCTCCTTCCGTTCTGCCGGAATTGAAAGAAGATTGTGCATCTTCTATGTTCATCGCGGTCAATGGCAAAAGGCGCTTATCTTCAATCTAGGTGTTTCTGCGTGCTGCTCCGGCCCAAAGAGTGCCCGGCAGAAAACGACAACGCAGGCATGTCGGGTGCCACTCTCTGCACCTGCACAGAAAGTTTTGAGCAGATATCTCCTTCCATTCGGCTGGAATTGCAAGACGTTTGTGCATCTTCTATGTTCGTCGCAGTCAATGGCAAAAGGCGCTTATCTTCAATCTAGGTGTTTCTGCGTGCTGTTCCGGCCCTAAGAGTGCCCGGCGGAAAACGACAACGCAGGCATGTCGAGTGCCACTGTCTGCACCTGCACAGAAAGTTTTGAGTAGATATCTTCTTTCGTTCGGCCGGAATTGCAAGACGTTTGTGCATCTTCAATATTGGTCGCTGTCAATGTCAAAAAGCCCTTATCTGCAATCTAGGTGTTTCTGCGTGCTGCTACGGCCCAAAGAGTGCCCGGCAGAAAACGACAACGCAGGCATGTCGGGTGCCACTGTCTGCACCTGCACAGAAAGTTTTGAGCAGATATCTCCTTCCGTTCGGCCGGAATTGAAAGAAGTTTGTGCATCTTCAATGATGGTCGCGATCAATGACAAAAAGGCGCTTATCTTCAATCTAGGTGTTTCTGCGTGCTGCGCCGGCCCAAAGAGTGCCCGACTGAAAACGACAAGGCAGGCATGTCGGGTGCCACTGTCTGCACCTGCACAGAAAGTTTTGAGCAGATATCTCCTTCCGTTCGGCCGGAATTGAAAGAAGATTGTGCATCTTCAATGTAGGTCGCGGTCAATGACAAAAAGGCGCTTATCTTCAATCTAGGTGTTTCTGCGTGCTGCGCCGGCCCAAAGAGTGCCCGGCGGAAAACGACAACGCAGGCATGTCGGGTGCCACTGTCTGCACCTGCACAGAAATTTTTGAGCAGATATCTCCTTCCATTCGGCCGGAATTGCAAGAAGTTTGTGCATCTTCTATGTTCGTCGCGGTCAATGGCAAAAGGCGCTTATCTTCAATCTGGGTGTTTCTGCGTGCTGCTCCGGCCCAAAGAGTGCCCGGCGGAAAACGACAACGCAGGCATGTCGGGTGCCACTGTCTGCACCTGCACAGAAATTTTTGAGCAGATATCTCCTTCCGTTCTGCCGGAATTGAAAGAAGATTGTGCATCTTCTATGTTCGTCGCGGTCAATGGCAAAAGGCGCTTATCTTCAATCTAGGTGTTTCTGCGTGCTGCTCCGGCCCAAAGAGTGCCCGGCGGAAAACGACAACGCAGGCATGTCGGGTGCCACTGTTTGCACCTGCACAGAAATTTTTGAGCAGATATCTCCTTCCGTTCTGCCGGAATTGAAAGAAGACTGTGCATCTTCTATGTTCATCGCGGTCAATGGCAAAAGGCGTTTATCTTCAATCTAGGTGTTTCTGCGTGCTGCTCCGGCCCAAAGAGTGCCCGGCGGAAAACGACAACGCGGGCATGTCGGGTGCCACTGTCTGCACCTGCACAGAAATTTTTGAGCAGATATCTCCTTCCGTTCTGCCGGAATTGAAAGAAGATTGTGCATCTTCTATGTTCATCGCGGTCAATGGCAAAAGGCGCTTATCTTCAATCTGGGTGTTTCTGCGTGCTGCTCCGGCCCAAAGAGTGCCCGGCGGAAAACGACAACGCAGGCATGTCGGGTGCCACTGTCTACACCTGCACAGAAAGTTTTGAGCAGATATCTCCTTCCATTCGGCCGGAATTGCAAGAAGTTTGTGCATCTTCTATGTTCGTCGCGGTCAATGCCAAAAAGGCGCTTATCTTCAATCTAGGTGTTTCTGCGTGCTGCGCCGGCCCAAAGAGTGCCCGGCTGAAAACGACAACGCAGGCATGTCGGGTGCCACTGTCTGCACCTGCACAGAAAGTTTTGAGCAGATATCTTCTTTCGTTCGGCCGGAATTGCAAAACGTTTGTGCATCTTCAATATTGCTCGCGGTCAATGTCAAAAAGCCCTTATCTGCAATCTAGGTGTTTCTGCGTGCTGCTCCGGCCCAAAGAGTGCCCGGCGGAAAACGACAACGCAGGCATGTCGGGTGCCACTGTCTACACCTGCACAGAAAGTTTTGAACAGATATCTCCTTCCATTCGGCCGGAATTGCAAGACGTTTGTGCATCTTCTATGTTCGTCGCGGTCAATGGCAAAAGGCGCTTATCTTCAATCTAGGTGTTTCTGCGTGCTGCTCCGGCCCAAAGAGTGCCCGGCAGAAAACGACAACGCAGGCATGTCGGGTGCCACTCTCTGCACCTGCACAGAAAGTTTTGAGCAGATATCTCCTTCCATTCGGCTGGAATTGCAAGACGTTTGTGCATCTTCTATGTTCGTCGCATTCAATGGCAAAAGGCGCTTATCTTCAATCTAGGTGTTTCTGCGTGCTGCTCCGGCCCAAAGAGTGCCCGGCGGAAAACGACAACGCAGGCATGTCGGGTGCCACTGTCTGCACCTGCACAGGAATTTTTGAGCAGATATCTCCTTCCGTTCTGCCGGAATTGAAAGAAGATTGTGCATCTTCTATGTTCATCGCGGTCAATGGCAAAAGGCGCTTATCTTCAATCTAGGTGTTTCTGCGTGCTGCTCCGGCCCAAAGAGTGCCCGGCGGAAAACGACAACGCAGGCATGTCGGGTGCCACTGTCTGCACCTGCAAAGAAATTTTTGAGCAGATATCTCCTTCCGTTCTGCCGGAATTGAAAGAAGATTGTGCATCTTCTATGTTCATCGCGGTCAATGACAAAAAGGCGCTTATCTTCAATCTAGGTGTTTCTGCGTGCTGCGCCGGCCCAAAGAGTGCCCGGCGGAAAACGACAACGCAGGCATGTCGGGTGCCACTGTCTGCACCTGCACAGAAAGTTTTGAGCAGATATCTTCTTTCGTTCGGCCGGAATTGCAAGACGTTTGTGCATCTTCAATATTGGTCGCGGTCAATGTCAAAAAGCCCTTATCTGCAATCTAGGTGTTTCTGCGTGCTGCTCCGGCCCAAAGAGTGCCCGGCGGAAAACGACAACGCAGGCATGTCGAGTGCCACTGTCTGCACCTGCACAGAAATTTTTGAGCAGATATCTCCTTCCATTCGGCCGGAATTGCAAGAAGTTTGTGCATCTTCTATGTTCGTCGCGGTCAATGACAATAAGGCGCTTATCTTCAATCTAGGTGTTTCTGCGTGCTGCGCCGGCCCAAAGAGTGCCCGACTGAAAACGACAAGGCAGGCATGTCGGGTGCCACTGTCTGCACCTGCACAGAAAGTTTTGAGCAGATATCTTCTTTCGTTCGGCCGGAATTGCAAGACGTTTGTGCATCTTCAATATTGGTCGCGGTCAATGTCAAAAAGCCCTTATCTGCAATCTAGGTGTTTCTGCGTGCTGCGCCGGCCCAATGAGTGCCCGGCGGAAAACGACAACGCAGGCATGTCGGGTGCCACTGTCTACACCTGCACAGAAAGTTTTGAACAGATATCTCCTTCCATTCGGCCGGAATTGCAAGACGTTTGTGCATCTTCTATGTTCGTCGCGGTCAATGGCAAAAGGCGCTTATCTTCAATCTAGGTGTTTCTGCGTGCTGCTCCGGCTCAAAGAGTGCCCGGCGGAAAACGACAACGCAGGCATGTCGGGTGCCACTGTCTGCACCTGCACAGACATTTTTGAGCAGATATCTCCTTCCGTTCTGCCGGAATTGAAAGAAGATTGTGCATCTTCTATGTTCATCGCGGTCAATGGCAAAAGGCGCTTATCTTCAATCTAGGTGTTTCTGCGTGCTGCTCCGGCCCAAAGAGTGCCCGGCGGAAAACGACAACGCAGGCATGTCGGGTGCCACTGTCTACACCTGCACAGATAGTTTTGAGCAGATATCTCCTTCCATTCGGCTGGAATTGCAAGACGTTTGTGCATCTTCTATGTTCGTCGCAGTCAATGGCAAAAGGCGCTTATCTTCAATCTAGGTGTTTCTGCGTGCTGCTCCGGCCCAAAGAGTGCCCGGCGGAAAACGACAACGCAGGCATGTCGAGTGCCACTGTCTGCACCTGCACAGAAAGTTTTGAGCAGATATCTCCTTCCGTTCGGCCGGAATTGAAAGAAGTTTGCGCATCTTCAATGATGGTCGCGGTCAATGACAAAAAGGCGCTTATCTTCAATCTAGGTGTTTCTGCGTGCTGCGCCGGCCCAAAGAGTGCCCGGCTGAAAACGACAACGCAGGCATGTCGGGTGCCACTGTCTGCACCTGCACAGAAAGATTTGAGCAGATATCTTCTTTCGTTCGGCCGGAATTGCAAAACGTTTGTGCATCTTCAATATTGCTCGCGGTCAATGTCAAAAAGCCCTTATCTGCAATCTAGGTGTTTCTGCGTGCTGCTCCGGCCCAAAGAGTGCCCGGCGGAAAACGACAACGCAGGCATGTCGGGTGCCACTGTCTACACCTGCACAGAAAGTTTTGAACAGATATCTCCTTCCATTCGGCCGGAATTGCAAGACGTTTGTGCATCTTCTATGTTCGTCGCGGTCAATGGCAAAAGGCGCTTATCTTCAATCTAGGTGTTTCTGCGTGCTGCTCCGGCCCAAAGAGTGCCCGGCGGAAAACGACAACGCAGGCATGTCGGGTGCCACTGTCTGCACCTGCACAGAAATTTTTGAGCAGATATCTCCTTCCGTTCTGCCGGAATTGAAAGAAGATTGTGCATTTTCTATGTTCATCGCGGTCAATGGCAAAAGGCGCTTATCTTCAATCTAGGTGTTTCTGCGTGCTGCTCCGGCCCAAAGAGTGCCCGGCAGAAAACGACAACGCAGGCATGTCGGGTGCAACTCTCTGCACCTGCACAGAAAGTTTTGAGCAGATATCTCCTTCCATTCGGCTGGAATTGCAAGACGTTTGTGCATCTTCTATGTTCGTCGCATTCAATGGCAAAAGGCGCTTATCTTCAATCTAGGTGTTTCTGCGTGCTGCTCCGGCCCAAAGAGTGCCCGGCGGAAAACGACAACGCAGGCATGTCGGGTGCCACTGTCTGCACCTGCACAGACATTTTTGAGCAGATATCTCCTTCCGTTCTGCCGGAATTGAAAGAAGATTGTGCATCTTCTATGTTCATCGCGGTCAATGGCAAAAGGCGCTTATCTTCAATCTAGGTGTTTCTGCGTGCTGCGCCGGCCCAAAGAGTGCCCGGCTGAAAACGACAACGCAGGCATGTCGGGTGCCACTGTCTGCACCTGCACAGAAAGTTTTGAGCAGATATCTTCTTTCGTTCGGCCGGAATTGCAAAACGTTTGTGCATCTTCAATATTGCTCGCGGTCAATGTCAAAAAGCCCTTATCTGCAATCTAGGTGTTTCTGCGTGCTGCTCCGGCCCAAAGAGTGCCCGGCGGAAAACGACAACGCAGGCATGTCGGGTGCCACTGTCTACACCTGCACAGAAAGTTTTGAACAGATATCTCCTTCCATTCGGCCGGAATTGCAAGACGTTTGTGCATCTTCTATGTTCGTCGCGGTCAATGGCAAAAGGCGCTTATCTTCAATCTAGGTGTTTCTGCGTGCTGCTCCGGCCCAAAGAGTGCCCGGCGGAAAACGACAACGCAGGCATGTCGGGTGCCACTCTCTGCACCTGCACAGAAAGTTTTGAGCAGATATCTCCTTCCATTCGGCTGGAATTGCAAGACGTTTGTGCATCTTCTATGTTCGTCGCATTCAATGGCAAAAGGCGCTTATCTTCAATCTAGGTGTTTCTGCGTGCTGCTCCGGCTCAAAGAGTGCCCGGCGGAAAACGACAACGCAGGCATGTCGGGTGCCACTGTCTGCACCTGCACAGACATTTTTGAGCAGATATCTCCTTCCGTTCTGCCGGAATTGAAAGAAGATTGTGCATCTTCTATGTTCATCGCGGTCAATGGCAAAAGGCGCTTATCTTCAATCTAGGTGTTTCTGCGTGCTGCTCCGGCCCAAAGAGTGCCCGGCGGAAAACGACAACGCAGGCATGTCGGGTGCCACTGTCTACACCTGCACAGAAAGTTTTGAGCAGATATCTCCTTCCATTCGGCTGGAATTGCAAGACGTTTGTGCATCTTCTATGTTCGTCGCAGTCAATGGCAAAAGGCGCTTATCTTCAATCTAGGTGTTTCTGCGTGCTGCTCCGGCCCAAAGAGTGCCCGGCGGAAAACGACAACGCAGGCATGTCGAGTGCCACTGTCTGCACCTGCACAGAAAGTTTTGAGCAGATATCTCCTTCCGTTCGGCCGGAATTGAAAGAAGTTTGTGCATCTTCAATGATGGTCGCGGTCAATGACAAAAAGGCGCTTATCTTCAATCTAGGTGTTTCTGCGTGCTGCGCCAACCCAAAGAGTGCCCGACTGAAAACGATAAGGCAGGCATGTCGGGTGCCACTGTCTGCACCTGCACAGAAAGTTTTGAGCAGATATCTTCTTTCGTTCGGTCGGAATTGCAAGACGTTTGTGCATCTTCAATATTGGTCGCGGTCAATGTCAAAAAGCCCTTATCTGCAATCTAGGTGTTTCTGCGTGCTGCGCCGACCCAAAGAGTGCCCGGCGGAAAGCGACAACGCAGGCATGTCGGGTGCCACTGTCTGCACCTGCACAGAAAGTTTTGAGCAGATATCTCCTTCCATTCGGCCGGAATTGCAAGAAGTTTGTGCATCTTCTATGTTCGTCGCGGTCAATGGCAAAAGGCGCTTATCTTCAATCTAGGTGTTTCTGCGTGCTGCTCCGGCCCAAAGAGTGCCCGGCGGAAAACGACAACGCAGGCATGTCGGGTGCCACTGTCTACACCTGCACAGAAAGTTTTGAGCAGATATCTCCTTCCATTCGGCCGGAATTGCAAGAAGTTTGTGCATCTTCTATGTTCGTCGCGGTCAATGACAAAAAGGCGCTTATCTTCAATCTAGGTGTTTCTGCGTGCTGCGCCGGCCCAAAGAGTGCCCGGCTGTAAACGACAACCCAGGCATGTCGGGTGCCACTGTCTGCACCTGCACAGAAAGTTTTGAGTAGATATCTTCTTTCGTTCGGCCGGAATTGCAAGACGTTTGTGCATCTTCAATATTGGTCGCGGTCAATGTCAAAAAGCCCTTATCTGCAATCTAGGTGTTTCTGCGTGCTGCTACGGCCCAAAGAGTGCCCGGCAGAAAACGACAACGCAGGCATGTCGGGTGCCACTGTCTGCACCTGCACAGAAAGTTTTGAGCAGATATCTCCTTCCGTTCGGCCGGAATTGAAAGAAGTTTGTGCATCTTCAATGATGGTCGCGATCAATGACAAAAAGGCGCTTATCTTCAATCTAGGTGTTTCTGCGTGCTGTGCCGGCCCAAAGAGTGCCCGACTGAAAACGACAAGGCAGGCATGTCGGGTGCCACTGTCTGCACCTGCACAGAAAGTTTTGAGCAGATATCTCCTTCCATTCGGCCGGAATTGCAAGAAGTTTGTGCATCTTCTATGTTCGTCGCGGTCAATGGCAAAAGGCGCTTATCTTCAATCTAGGTGTTTCTGCGTGCTGCTCCGGCCCAAAGAGTGCCCGGCGGAAAACGACAACGCAGGCATGTCGGGTGCCACTGTCTACACCTGCACAGAAAGTTTTGAGCAGATATCTCCTTCCATTCGGCCGGAATTGCAAGAAGTTTGTGCATCTTCTATGTTCGTCGCGGTCAATGACAAAAAGGCGCTTATCTTCAATCTAGGTGTTTCTGCGTGCTGCGCCGGCCCAAAGAGTGCCCGGCTGAAAACGACAACGCAGGCATGTCGGGTGCCACTGTCTGCACCTGCACAGAAAGTTTTGAGTAGATATCTTCTTTCGTTCGGCCGGAATTGCAAGACGTTTTTGCATCTTCAATATTGGTCGCGGTCAATGTCAAAAAGCCCTTATCTGCAATCTAGGTGTTTCTGCGTGCTGCTACGGCCCAAAGAGTGCCCGGCAGAAAACGACAACGCAGGCATGTCGGGTGCCACTGTCTGCACCTGCACAGAAAGTTTTGAGCAGATATCTCCTTCCGTTCGGCCGGAATTGAAAGAAGTTTGTGCATCTTCAATGATGGTCGCGATCAATGACAAAAAGGCGCTTATCTTCAATCTAGGTGTTTCTGCGTGCTGCGCCGGCCCAAAGAGTGCCCGACTGAAAACGACAAGGCAGGCATGTCGGGTGCCACTGTCTGCACCTGCACAGAAAGTTTTGAGCAGATATCTCCTTCCGTTCGGCCGGAATTGAAAGAAGATTGTGCATCTTCAATGTAGGTCGCGGTCAATGACAAAAAGGAGCTTATCTTCAATCTAGGTGTTTCTGCGTGCTGCGCCGGCCCAAAGAGTGCCCGGCGGAAAACTACAACGCAGGCATGTCGGGTGCCACTGTCTGCACCTGCACAGAAATTTTTGAGCAGATATCTCCTTCCATTCGGCCGGAATTGCAAGAAGTTTGTGCATCTTCTATGTTCGTCGCGGTCAATGGCAAAAGGCGCTTATCTTCAATCTGGGTGTTTCGCCGTGCTGCTCCGGCCCAAAGAGTGCCCGGCGGAAAACGACAACGCAGGCATGTCGGGTGCCACTGTCTGCACCTGCACAGACATTTTTGAGCAGATATCTCCTTCCGTTCTGCCGGAATTGAAAGAAGATTGTGCATCTTCTTTGTTCATCGCGGTCAATGGCAAAAGGCGCTTATCTTCAATCTAGGTGTTTCTGCGTGCTGCTCCGGCCCAAAGAGTGCCCGGCGGAAAACGACAACGCAGGCATGTCGGGTGCCACTGTCTACACCTGCACAGAAAGTTTTGAGCAGATATCTCCTTCCATTCGGCCGGAATTGCAAGACGTTTGTGCATCTTCTATGTTCGTCGCGGTCAATGGCAAAAGGCGCTTATCTTCAATCTAGGTGTTTCTGCGTGCTGCGCCGGCCCAAAGAGTGCCCGGCGGAAAACGACAACTCAGGCATGTCGGGTGCCACTGTCTGCACCTGCACAGAAAGTTTTGAGCAGATATCTCCTTCCGTTCGGCCGGAATTGAAAGAAGATTGTGCATCTTCAATGTAGGTCGCGGTCAATGACAAAAAGGCGCTTATCTTCAATCTAGGTGTTTCTGCGTGCTGCGCCGGCCCAAAGAGTGCCCGGCGGAAAACGACAACGCAGGCATGTCGGGTGCCACTGTCTGCACCTGCACAGAAAGTTTTGAGCAGATATCTTCTTTCGTTCGGCCGGAATTGCAAGACGTTTGTGCATCTTCAATATTGGTCGCGGTCAATGTCAAAAAGCCCTTATCTGCAATCTAGGTGTTTCTGCGTGCTGCGCCGGCCCAAAGAGTGCCTGGCTGAAAACGACAACGCAGGCATGTCGGGTGCCACTGTCTGCACCAGCACAGAAAGTTTTGAGCAGATATCTCCTTCCCTTCGGCCGGAATTTCAAGAAGTTTGTGCATCTTCTATGTTCGTCGCGGTCAATGGCAAAAGGCGCTTATCTTCAATCTAGGTGTTTCTGCGTGCTGCTCCGGCCCAAAGAGTGCCCGGCGGAAAACGACAACGCAGGCATGTCGAGTGCCAGTGTTTGCACCTGCACAGAAAGTTTTGAGCAGATATCTCCTTCCGTTCGGCCGGAATTGAAAGAAGTTTGTGCATCTTCAATGATGGTCGCGGTCAATGACAAAAAGGCGCTTATCTTCAATCTAGGTGTTTCTGCGTGCTGCGCCAACCCAAAGAGTGCCCGACTGAAAACGATAAGGCAGGCATGTCGGGTGCCACTGTCTGCACCTGCACAGAAAGTTTTGAGCAGATATCTTCTTTCGTTCGGCCGGAATTGCAAGACGTTTGTGCATCTTCAATATTGGTCGCGGTCAATGTCAAAAAGCCCTTATCTGCAATCTAGGTGTTTCTGCGTGCTGCGCCGACCCAAAGAGTGCCCGGCGGAAAACGACAACGCAGGCATGTCGGGTGCCACTGTCTGCACCTGCACAGAAAGTTTTGAGCAGATATCTCCTTCCATTCGGCCGGAATTGCAAGAAGTTTGTGCATCTTCTATGTTCGTCGCGGTCAATGGCAAAAGGCGCTTATCTTCAATCTAGGTGTTTCTGCGTGCTGCTCCGGCCCAAAGAGTGCCCGGCGGAAAACGACAACGCAGGCATGTCGGGTGCCACTGTTTGCACCTGCACAGAAATTTTTGACCAGATATCTCCTTCCATTCGGCCGGAATTGAAAGAAGACTGTGCATCTTCTATGTTCATCGCGGTCAATGGCAAAAGGCGTTTATCTTCAATCTAGGTGTTTCTGCGTGCTGCTCCGGCCCAAAGAGTGCCCGGCGGAAAACGACAACGCGGGCATGTCGGGTGCCACTGTCTACACCTGCACAGAAAGTTTTGAGCAGATATCTCCTTCCTTTCGGCCGGAATTGCTAAAAGTTTGTGCATCTTCTATGTTCGTCTCGGTCAATGGCAAAAGGCGCTGTTTCTGCGTGCTGCTCCGGCCCAAAGAGTGCCCGGCGGAAAACGACAACGCAGGCATGTCGGGTGCCACTGTCTACACCTGCACAGAAAGTTTTGAGCAGATATCTCCTTCCATTCGGCCGGAATTGCAAGAAGTTTGTTCATCTTCTATGTTCGTCGCGGTCAATGACAAAAAGGCGCTTATCTTCAAACTAGGTGTTTCTGCGTGCTGCGCCGGCCAAAAGAGTGCCCGGCTGAAAACGACAACGCAGGCATGTCGGGTGCCACTGTCTGCACCTGCACAGAAAGTTTTGAGCAGATATCTTCTTTCGTTCGGCCGGAATTGCAAAACGTTTGTGCATCTTCAATATTGCTCGCGGTCAATGTCAAAAAGCCCTTATCTGCAATCTAGGTGTTTCTGCGTGCTGCTCCGGCCCAAAGAGTGCCCGGCGGAAAACGACAACGCAGTCATGTCAGGTGCCACTGTCTACACCTGCACAGAAATTTTTGAGCAGATATCTCCTTCCGTTCTGCCGGAATTGAAAGAAGATTGTGCATCTTCTATGTTCATCGCGGTCAATGGCAAAAGGCGCTTATCTTCAATCTAGGTGTTTCTGCGTGCTGCTCCGGCCCAAAGAGTGCCCGGCAGAAAACGACAACGCAGGCATGTCGGGTGCCACTCTCTGCACCTGCACAGAAAGTTTTGAGCAGATATCTCCTTCCATTCGGCTGGAATTGCAAGACGTTTGTGCATCTTCTATGTTCGTCGCATTCAATGGCAAAAGGCGCTTATCTTCAATCTAGGTGTTTCTGCGTGCTGCGCCGGCCCAAAGAGTGCCCGGCGGAAAACGACAACGCAGGCATGTCGAGTGCCAGTGTCTGCACCTGCACAGAAAGTTTTGAGCAGATATCTCCTTCCGTTCGGCTGGAATTGAAAGAAGTTTGTGCATCTTCAATGATGGTCGTGGTCAATGACAAAAAGGCGCTTATCTTCAATCTAGGTGTTTCTGCGTGCTGCGCCGGCCCAAAGAGTGCCCGACTGAAAACGACAAGGCAGGCATGTCGGGTGCCACTGTCTGCACCTGCACAGAAAGTTTTGAGCAGATATCTTCTTTCGTTCGGCCGGAATTGCAAGACGTTTGTGCATCTTCAATATTGGTCGCGGTCAATGTCAAAAAGCCCTTATCTGCAATCTAGGTGTTTCTGCGTGCTGCGCCGGCCCAATGAGTGCCCGGCGGAAAACGACAACGCAGGCATGTCGGGTGCCACTGTCTACACCTGCACAGAAAGTTTTGAACAGATATCTCCTTCCATTCGGCCGGAATTGCAAGACGTTTGTGCATCTTCTATGTTCGTCGCGGTCAATGGCAAAAGGCGCTTATCTTCAATCTAGGTGTTTCTGCGTGCTGCTCCGGCCCAAAGAGTGCCCGGCGGAAAACGACAACGCAGGCATGTCGGGTGCCACTGTCTGCACCTGCACAGACATTTTTGAGCAGATATCTCCTTCCGTTCTGCCGGAATTGAAAGAAGATTGTGCATCTTCTATGTTCATCGCGGTCAATGGCAAAAGGCGCTTATCTTCAATCTAGGTGTTTCTGCGTGCTGCTCCGGCCCAAAGAGTGCCCGGCGGAAAACGACAACGCAGGCATGTCGGGTGCCACTGTCTGCACCAGCACAGAAAGTTTTGAGCAGATATCTCCTTCCCTTCGGCCGGAATTTCAAGAAGTTTGTGCATCTTCTATGTTCGTCGCGGTCAATGGCAAAAGGCGCTTATCTTCAATCTAGGTGTTTCTGCGTGCTGCTCCGGCCCAAAGAGTGCCCGGCGGAAAACGACAACGCAGGCATGTCGAGTGCCAGTGTCTGCACCTGCACAGAAAGTTTTGAGCAGATATCTCCTTCCGTTCGGCCGGAATTGAAAGAAGTTTGTGCATCTTCAATGATGGTCGCGGTCAATGACAAAAAGGCGCTTATCTTCAATCTAGGTGTTTCTGCGTGCTGCGCCAACCCAAAGAGTGCCCGACTGAAAACGATAAGGCAGGCATGTCGGGTGCCACTGTCTGCACCTGCACAGAAAGTTTTGAGCAGATATCTTCTTTCGTTCGGCCGGAATTGCAAGACGTTTGTGCATCTTCAATATTGGTCGCGGTCAATGTCAAAAAGCCCTTATCTGCAATCTAGGTGTTTCTGCGTGCTGCGCCGACCCAAAGAGTGCCCGGCGGAAAACGACAACGCAGGCATGTCGGGTGCCACTGTCTGCACCTGCACAGAAAGTTTTGAGCAGATATCTCCTTCCATTCGGCCGGAATTGCAAGAAGTTTGTGCATCTTCTATGTTCGTCGCGGTCAATGGCAAAAGGCGCTTATCTTCAATCTAGGTGTTTCTGCGTGCTGCTCCGGCCCAAAGAGTGCCCGGCGGAAAACGACAACGCAGGCATGTCGGGTGCCACTGTTTGCACCTGCACAGAAATTTTTGACCAGATATCTCCTTCCATTCGGCCGGAATTGAAAGAAGACTGTGCATCTTCTATGTTCATCGCGGTCAATGGCAAAAGGCGTTTATCTTCAATCTAGGTGTTTCTGCGTGCTGCTCCGGCCCAAAGAGTGCCCGGCGGAAAACGACAACGCGGGCATGTCGGGTGCCACTGTCTACACCTGCACAGAAAGTTTTGAGCAGATATCTCCTTCCTTTCGGCCGGAATTGCTAAAAGTTTGTGCATCTTCTATGTTCGTCTCGGTCAATGGCAAAAGGCGCTGTTTCTGCGTGCTGCTCCGGCCCAAAGAGTGCCCGGCGGAAAACGACAACGCAGGCATGTCGGGTGCCACTGTCTACACCTGCACAGAAAGTTTTGAGCAGATATCTCCTTCCATTCGGCCGGAATTGCAAGAAGTTTGTTCATCTTCTATGTTCGTCGCGGTCAATGACAAAAAGGCGCTTATCTTCAAACTAGGTGTTTCTGCGTGCTGCGCCGGCCAAAAGAGTGCCCGGCTGAAAACGACAACGCAGGCATGTCGGGTGCCACTGTCTGCACCTGCACAGAAAGTTTTGAGCAGATATCTTCTTTCGTTCGGCCGGAATTGCAAAACGTTTGTGCATCTTCAATATTGCTCGCGGTCAATGTCAAAAAGCCCTTATCTGCAATCTAGGTGTTTCTGCGTGCTGCTCCGGCCCAAAGAGTGCCCGGCGGAAAACGACAACGCAGTCATGTCAGGTGCCACTGTCTACACCTGCACAGAAATTTTTGAGCAGATATCTCCTTCCGTTCTGCCGGAATTGAAAGAAGATTGTGCATCTTCTATGTTCATCGCGGTCAATGGCAAAAGGCGCTTATCTTCAATCTAGGTGTTTCTGCGTGCTGCTCCGGCCCAAAGAGTGCCCGGCAGAAAACGACAACGCAGGCATGTCGGGTGCCACTCTCTGCACCTGCACAGAAAGTTTTGAGCAGATATCTCCTTCCATTCGGCTGGAATTGCAAGACGTTTGTGCATCTTCTATGTTCGTCGCATTCAATGGCAAAAGGCGCTTATCTTCAATCTAGGTGTTTCTGCGTGCTGCGCCGGCCCAAAGAGTGCCCGGCGGAAAACGACAACGCAGGCATGTCGAGTGCCAGTGTCTGCACCTGCACAGAAAGTTTTGAGCAGATATCTCCTTCCGTTCGGCTGGAATTGAAAGAAGTTTGTGCATCTTCAATGATGGTCGCGGTCAATGACAAAAAGGCGCTTATCTTCAATCTAGGTGTTTCTGCGTGCTGCGCCGGCCCAAAGAGTGCCCGACTGAAAACGACAAGGCAGGCATGTCGGGTGCCACTGTCTGCACCTGCACAGAAAGTTTTGAGCAGATATCTTCTTTCGTTCGGCCGGAATTGCAAGACGTTTGTGCATCTTCAATATTGGTCGCGGTCAATGTCAAAAAGCCCTTATCTGCAATCTAGGTGTTTCTGCGTGCTGCGCCGGCCCAATGAGTGCCCGGCGGAAAACGACAACGCAGGCATGTCGGGTGCCACTGTCTACACCTGCACAGAAAGTTTTGAACAGATATCTCCTTCCATTCGGCCGGAATTGCAAGACGTTTGTGCATCTTCTATGTTCGTCGCGGTCAATGGCAAAAGGCGCTTATCTTCAATCTAGGTGTTTCTGCGTGCTGCTCCGGCCCAAAGAGTGCCCGGCGGAAAACGACAACGCAGGCATGTCGGGTGCCACTGTCTGCACCTGCACAGACATTTTTGAGCAGATATCTCCTTCCGTTCTGCCGGAATTGAAAGAAGATTGTGCATCTTCTATGTTCATCGCGGTCAATGGCAAAAGGCGCTTATCTTCAATCTAGGTGTTTCTGCGTGCTGCTCCGGCCCAAAGAGTGCCCGGCGGAAAACGACAACGCAGGCATGTCGGGTGCCACTGTCTGCACCTGCACAGAAAGTTTTGAGCAGATATCTCCTTCCATTCGGCCGGAATTGCAAGAAGTTTGTGCATCTTCTATGTTCGTCGCGGTCAATGGCAAAAGGCGCCTATCTTCAATCTAGGTGTTTCTGCGTGCTGCTCCGGCCCAAAGAGTGCCCGGCGGAAAACGACAACGCAGGCATGTCGGGTGCCACTGTCTGCACCTGCACAGAAATTTTTGAGCAGATATCTCCTTCCGTTCTGCCGGAATTGAAAGAAGATTGTGCATCTTCTATGTTCGTCGCGGTCAATGGCAAAAGGCGCTTATCTTCAATCTAGGTGTTTCTGCGTGCTGCTCCGGCCCAAAGAGTGCCCGGCGGAAAACGACAACGCAGGCATGTCGGGTGCCACTGTTTGCACCTGCACAGAAATTTTTGAGCAGATATCTCCTTCCGTTCTGCCGGAATTGAAAGAAGACTGTGCATCTTCTATGTTCATCGCGGTCAATGGCAAAAGGCGTTTATCTTCAATCTAGGTGTTTCTGCGTGCTGCTCCGGCCCAAAGAGTGCCCGGCGGAAAACGACAACGCGGGCATGTCGGGTGCCACTGTCTACACCTGCACAGAAAGTTTTGAGCAGATATCTCCTTCCATTCGGCCGGAATTGCTAAAAGTTTGTGCATCTTCTATGTTCGTCGCGGTCAATGGCAAAAGGCGCTTATCTTCAATCTGGGTGTTTCTGCGTGCTGCTCCGGCCCAAAGAGTGCCCGGCGGAAAACGACAACGCAGGCATGTCGGGTGCCACTGTCTACACCTGCACAGAAAGTTTTGAGCAGATATCTCCTTCCATTCGGCCGGAATTGCAAGAAGTTTGTGCATCTTCTATGTTCGTCGCGGTCAATGACAAAAAGGCGCTTATCTTCAATCTAGGTGTTTCTGCGTGCTGCGCCGGCCCAAAGAGTGCCCGGCTGAAAACGACAACGCAGGCATGTCGGGTGCCACTGTCTGCACCTGCACAGAAAGTTTTGAGCAGATATCTTCTTTCGTTCAGCCGGAATTGCAAAACGTTTGTGCATCTTCAATATTGCTCGCGGTCAATGTCAAAAAGCCCTTATCTGCAATCTAGGTGTTTCTGCGTGCTGCTCCGGCCCAAAGAGTGCCCGGCGGAAAACGACAACGCAGGCATGTCGGGTGCCACTGTCTACACCTGCACAGAAAGTTTTGAACAGATATCTCCTTCCATTCGGCCGGAATTGCAAGACGTTTGTGCATCTTCTATGTTCGTCGCGGTCAATGGCAAAAGGCGCTTATCTTCAATCTGGGTGTTTCTGCGTGCTGCTCCGGCCCAAAGAGTGCCCGGCGGAAAACGACAACGCAGGCATGTCGGGTGCCACTGTCTACACCTGCACAGAAAGTTTTGAGCAGATATCTCCTTCCATTCGGCCGGAATTGCAAGAAGTTTGTGCATCTTCTATGTTCGTCGCGGTCAATGACAAAAAGGCGCTTATCTTCAATCTAGGTGTTTCTGCGTGCTGCGCCGGCCCAAAGAGTGCCCGGCTGAAAACGACAACGCAGGCATGTCGGGTGCCACTGTCTGCACCTGCACAGAAAGTTTTGAGCAGATATCTTCTTTCGTTCGGCCGGAATTGCAAAACGTTTGTGCATCTTCAATATTGCTCGCGGTCAATGTCAAAAAGCCCTTATCTGCAATCTAGGTGTTTCTGCGTGCTGCTCCGGCCCAAAGAGTGCCCGGCGGAAAACGACAACGCAGGCATGTCGGGTGCCACTGTCTACACCTGCACAGAAAGTTTTGAACAGATATCTCCTTCCATTCGGCCGGAATTGCAAGACGTTTGTGCATCTTCTATGTTCGTCGCGGTCAATGGCAAAAGGCGCTTATCTTCAATCTAGGTGTTTCTGCGTGCTGCTCCGGCCCAAAGAGTGCCCGGCGGAAAACGACAACGCAGGCATGTCGGGTGCCACTGTCTGCACCTGCACAGAATTTTTTGAGCAGATATCTTCTTCCGTTCTGCCGGAATTGAAAGAAGATTGTGCATCTTCTATGTTCATCGCGGTCAATGGCAAAAGGCGCTTATCTTCAATCTAGGTGTTTCTGCGTGCTGCTCCGGCCCAAAGAGTGCCCGGCAGAAAACGACAACGCAGTCATGTCGGGTGCCACTGTCTGCACCTGCACAGAAAGTTTTGAGCAGATATCTCCTTCCATTCGGCTGGAATTGCAAGACGTTTGTGCATCTTCTATGTTCGTCGCATTCAATGGCAAAAGGCGCTTATCTTCAATCTAGGTGTTTCTGCGTGCTGCGCCGGCCCAAAGAGTGCCCGGCGGAAAACGACAACGCAGGCATGTCGAGTGCCAGTGTCTGCACCTGCACAGAAAGTTTTGAGCAGATATCTCCTTCCGTTCGGCCGGAATTGAAAGAAGTTTGTGCATCTTCAATGATGGTCGCGGTCAATGACAAAAAGGCGCTTATCTTCAATCTAGGTGTTTCTGCGTGCTGCTCCGGCCCAAAGAGTGCCCGGCGGAAAACGACAACGCAGGCATGTCGAGTGCCACTGTCTGCACCTGCACAGAAATTTTTGAGCAGATATCTCCTTCCATTCGGCCGGAATTGCAAGAAGTTTGTGCATCTTCTATGTTCGTCGCGGTCAATGACAAAAAGGCGCTTATCTTCAATCTAGGTGTTTCTGCGTGCTGCGCCGGCCCAAAGAGTGCCCGACTGAAAACGACAAGGCAGGCATGTCGGGTGCCACTGTCTGCACCTGCACAGAAAGTTTTGAGCAGATATCTTCTTTCGTTCCACCGGAATTGCAAGACGTTTGTGCATCTTCAATATTGGTCGCGGTCAATGTCAAAAAGCCCTTATCTGCAATCTAGGTGTTTCTGCGTGCTGCTCCGGCTCAAAGAGTGCCCGGCGGAAAACGACAACGCAGGCATGTCGGGTGCCACTGTCTGCACCTGCACAGACATTTTTGAGCAGATATCTCCTTCCGTTATGCCGGAATTGAAAGAAGATTGTGCATCTTCTATGTTCATCGCGGTCAATGGCAAAAGGCGCTTATCTTCAATCTAGGTGTTTCTGCGTGCTGCTCCGGCCCAAAGAGTGCCCGGCGGAAAACGACAACGCAGGCATGTCGGGTGCCACTGTCTACACCTGCACAGAAAGTTTTGAGCAGATATCTCCTTCCATTCGGCTGGAATTGCAAGACGTTTGTGCATCTTCTATGTTCGTCGCAGTCAATGGCAAAAGGCGCTTATCTTCAATCTAGGTGTTTCTGCGTGCTGCTCCGGCCCAAAGAGTGCCCGGCGGAAAACGACAACGCAGGCATGTCGAGTGCCACTGTCTGCACCTGCACAGAAAGTTTTGAGCAGATATCTCCTTCCGTTCGGCCGGAATTGAAAGAAGTTTGCGCATCTTCAATGATGGTCGCGGTCAATGACAAAAAGGCGCTTATCTTCAATCTAGGTGTTTCTGCGTGCTGCTCCGGCCCAAAGAGTGCCCGGCGGAAAACGACAACGCAGGCATGTCGGGTGCCACTGTCTGCACCTGCACAGAAATTTTTGAGCAGATATCTCCTTCCGTTCTGCCGGAATTGAAAGAAGATTGTGCATCTTCTATGTTCGTCGCGGTCAATGGCAAAAGGCGCTTATCTTCAATCTAGGTGTTTCTGCGTGCTGCTCCGGCCCAAAGAGTGCCCGGCGGAAAACGACAACGCAGGCATGTCGGGTGCCACTGTTTGCACCTGCACAGAAATTTTTGAGCAGATATCTCCTTCCGTTCTGCCGGAATTGAAAGAAGACTGTGCATCTTCTATGTTCATCGCGGTCAATGGCAAAAGGCGTTTATCTTCAATCTAGGTGTTTCTGCGTGCTGCTCCGGCCCAAAGAGTGCCCGGCGGAAAACGACAACGCGGGCATGTCGGGTGCCACTGTCTACACCTGCACAGAAAGTTTTGAGCAGATATCTCCTTCCATTCGGCCGGAATTGCTAAAAGTTTGTGCATCTTCTATGTTCGTCGCGGTCAATGGCAAAAGGCGCTGATCTTCAATCTGGGTGTTTCTGCGTGCTGCTCCGGCCCAAAGAGTGCCCGGCGGAAAACGACAACGCAGGCATGTCGGGTGCCACTGTCTACACCTGCACAGAAAGTTTTGAGCAGATATTTCCTTCCATTCGGCCGGAATTGCAAGAAGTTTGTGCATCTTCTATGTTCGTCGCGGTCAATGACAAAAAGGCGCTTATCTTCAATCTAGGTGTTTCTGCGTGCTGCGCCGGCCCAAAGAGTGCCCGGCTGAAAACGACAACGCAGGCATGTCGGGTGCCACTGTCTGCACCTGCACAGAAATTTTTGAGCAGATATCTCCTTCCGTTCTGCCGGAATTGAAAGAAGATTGTGCATTTTCTATGTTCATCGCGGTCAATGGCAAAAGGCGCTTATCTTCAATCTAGGTGTTTCTGCGTGCTGCTCCGGCCCAAAGAGTGCCCGGCAGAAAACGACAACGCAGGCATGTCGGGTGCAACTCTCTGCACCTGCACAGAAAGTTTTGAGCAGATATCTCCTTCCATTCGGCTGGAATTGCAAGACGTTTGTGCATCTTCTATGTTCGTCGCATTCAATGGCAAAAGGCGCTTATCTTCAATCTAGGTGTTTCTGCGTGCTGCTCCGGCCCAAAGAGTGCCCGGCGGAAAACGACAACGCAGGCATGTCGGGTGCCACTGTCTGCACCTGCACAGACATTTTTGAGCAGATATCTCCTTCCGTTCTGCCGGAATTGAAAGAAGATTGTGCATCTTCTATGTTCATCGCGGTCAATGGCAAAAGGCGCTTATCTTCAATCTAGGTGTTTCTGCGTGCTGCGCCGGCCCAAAGAGTGCCCGGCTGAAAACGACAACGCAGGCATGTCGGGTGCCACTGTCTGCACCTGCACAGAAAGTTTTGAGCAGATATCTTCTTTCGTTCGGCCGGAATTGCAAAACGTTTGTGCATCTTCAATATTGCTCGCGGTCAATGTCAAAAAGCCCTTATCTGCAATCTAGGTGTTTCTGCGTGCTGCTCCGGCCCAAAGAGTGCCCGGCGGAAAACGACAACGCAGGCATGTCGGGTGCCACTGTCTACACCTGCACAGAAAGTTTTGAACAGATATCTCCTTCCATTCGGCCGGAATTGCAAGACGTTTGTGCATCTTCTATGTTCGTCGCGGTCAATGGCAAAAGGCGCTTATCTTCAATCTAGGTGTTTCTGCGTGCTGCTCCGGCCCAAAGAGTGCCCGGCGGAAAACGACAACGCAGGCATGTCGGGTGCCACTCTCTGCACCTGCACAGAAAGTTTTGAGCAGATATCTCCTTCCATTCGGCTGGAATTGCAAGACGTTTGTGCATCTTCTATGTTCGTCGCATTCAATGGCAAAAGGCGCTTATCTTCAATCTAGGTGTTTCTGCGTGCTGCTCCGGCTCAAAGAGTGCCCGGCGGAAAACGACAACGCAGGCATGTCGGGTGCCACTGTCTGCACCTGCACAGACATTTTTGAGCAGATATCTCCTTCCGTTCTGCCGGAATTGAAAGAAGATTGTGCATCTTCTATGTTCATCGCGGTCAATGGCAAAAGGCGCTTATCTTCAATCTAGGTGTTTCTGCGTGCTGCTCCGGCCCAAAGAGTGCCCGGCGGAAAACGACAACGCAGGCATGTCGGGTGCCACTGTCTACACCTGCACAGAAAGTTTTGAGCAGATATCTCCTTCCATTCGGCTGGAATTGCAAGACGTTTGTGCATCTTCTATGTTCGTCGCAGTCAATGGCAAAAGGCGCTTATCTTCAATCTAGGTGTTTCTGCGTGCTGCTCCGGCCCAAAGAGTGCCCGGCGGAAAACGACAACGCAGGCATGTCGAGTGCCACTGTCTGCACCTGCACAGAAAGTTTTGAGCAGATATCTCCTTCCGTTCGGCCGGAATTGAAAGAAGTTTGTGCATCTTCAATGATGGTCGCGGTCAATGACAAAAAGGCGCTTATCTTCAATCTAGGTGTTTCTGCGTGCTGCGCCAACCCAAAGAGTGCCCGACTGAAAACGATAAGGCAGGCATGTCGGGTGCCACTGTCTGCACCTGCACAGAAAGTTTTGAGCAGATATCTTCTTTCGTTCGGTCGGAATTGCAAGACGTTTGTGCATCTTCAATATTGGTCGCGGTCAATGTCAAAAAGCCCTTATCTGCAATCTAGGTGTTTCTGCGTGCTGCGCCGACCCAAAGAGTGCCCGGCGGAAAGCGACAACGCAGGCATGTCGGGTGCCACTGTCTGCACCTGCACAGAAAGTTTTGAGCAGATATCTCCTTCCATTCGGCCGGAATTGCAAGAAGTTTGTGCATCTTCTATGTTCGTCGCGGTCAATGGCAAAAGGCGCTTATCTTCAATCTAGGTGTTTCTGCGTGCTGCTCCGGCCCAAAGAGTGCCCGGCGGAAAACGACAACGCAGGCATGTCGGGTGCCACTGTCTACACCTGCACAGAAAGTTTTGAGCAGATATCTCCTTCCATTCGGCCGGAATTGCAAGAAGTTTGTGCATCTTCTATGTTCGTCGCGGTCAATGACAAAAAGGCGCTTATCTTCAATCTAGGTGTTTCTGCGTGCTGCGCCGGCCCAAAGAGTGCCCGGCTGTAAACGACAACCCAGGCATGTCGGGTGCCACTGTCTGCACCTGCACAGAAAGTTTTGAGTAGATATCTTCTTTCGTTCGGCCGGAATTGCAAGACGTTTGTGCATCTTCAATATTGGTCGCGGTCAATGTCAAAAAGCCCTTATCTGCAATCTAGGTGTTTCTGCGTGCTGCTACGGCCCAAAGAGTGCCCGGCAGAAAACGACAACGCAGGCATGTCGGGTGCCACTGTCTGCACCTGCACAGAAAGTTTTGAGCAGATATCTCCTTCCGTTCGGCCGGAATTGAAAGAAGTTTGTGCATCTTCAATGATGGTCGCGATCAATGACAAAAAGGCGCTTATCTTCAATCTAGGTGTTTCTGCGTGCTGTGCCGGCCCAAAGAGTGCCCGACTGAAAACGACAAGGCAGGCATGTCGGGTGCCACTGTCTGCACCTGCACAGAAAGTTTTGAGCAGATATCTCCTTCCATTCGGCCGGAATTGCAAGAAGTTTGTGCATCTTCTATGTTCGTCGCGGTCAATGGCAAAAGGCGCTTATCTTCAATCTAGGTGTTTCTGCGTGCTGCTCCGGCCCAAAGAGTGCCCGGCGGAAAACGACAACGCAGGCATGTCGGGTGCCACTGTCTACACCTGCACAGAAAATTTTGAGCAGATATCTCCTTCCATTCGGCCGGAATTGCAAGAAGTTTGTGCATCTTCTATGTTCGTCGCGGTCAATGACAAAAAGGCGCTTATCTTCAATCTAGGTGTTTCTGCGTGCTGCGCCGGCCCAAAGAGTGCCCGGCTGAAAACGACAACGCAGGCATGTCGGGTGCCACTGTCTGCACCTGCACAGAAAGTTTTGAGTAGATATCTTCTTTCGTTCGGCCGGAATTGCAAGACGTTTTTGCATCTTCAATATTGGTCGCGGTCAATGTCAAAAAGCCCTTATCTGCAATCTAGGTGTTTCTGCGTGCTGCTACGGCCCAAAGAGTGCCCGGCAGAAAACGACAACGCAGGCATGTCGGGTGCCACTGTCTGCACCTGCACAGAAAGTTTTGAGCAGATATCTCCTTCCGTTCGGCCGGAATTGAAAGAAGTTTGTGCATCTTCAATGATGGTCGCGATCAATGACAAAAAGGCGCTTATCTTCAATCTAGGTGTTTCTGCGTGCTGCGCCGGCCCAAAGAGTGCCCGACTGAAAACGACAAGGCAGGCATGTCGGGTGCCACTGTCTGCACCTGCACAGAAAGTTTTGAGCAGATATCTCCTTCCGTTCGGCCGGAATTGAAAGAAGATTGTGCATCTTCAATGTAGGTCGCGGTCAATGACAAAAAGGAGCTTATCTTCAATCTAGGTGTTTCTGCGTGCTGCGCCGGCCCAAAGAGTGCCCGGCGGAAAACTACAACGCAGGCATGTCGGGTGCCACTGTCTGCACCTGCACAGAAATTTTTGAGCAGATATCTCCTTCCATTCGGCCGGAATTGCAAGAAGTTTGTGCATCTTCTATGTTCGTCGCGGTCAATGGCAAAAGGCGCTTATCTTCAATCTGGGTGTTTCGCCGTGCTGCTCCGGCCCAAAGAGTGCCCGGCGGAAAACGACAACGCAGGCATGTCGGGTGCCACTGTCTGCACCTGCACAGACATTTTTGAGCAGATATCTCCTTCCGTTCTGCCGGAATTGAAAGAAGATTGTGCATCTTCTTTGTTCATCGCGGTCAATGGCAAAAGGCGCTTATCTTCAATCTAGGTGTTTCTGCGTGCTGCTCCGGCCCAAAGAGTGCCCGGCGGAAAACGACAACGCAGGCATGTCGGGTGCCACTGTCTACACCTGCACAGAAAGTTTTGAGCAGATATCTCCTTCCATTCGGCCGGAATTGCAAGACGTTTGTGCATCTTCTATGTTCGTCGCGGTCAATGGCAAAAGGCGCTTATCTTCAATCTAGGTGTTTCTGCGTGCTGCGCCGGCCCAAAGAGTGCCCGGCGGAAAACGACAACTCAGGCATGTCGGGTGCCACTGTCTGCACCTGCACAGAAAGTTTTGAGCAGATATCTCCTTCCGTTCGGCCGGAATTGAAAGAAGATTGTGCATCTTCAATGTAGGTCGCGGTCAATGACAAAAAGGCGCTTATCTTCAATCTAGGTGTTTCTGCGTGCTGCGCCGGCCCAAAGAGTGCCCGGCGGAAAACGACAACGCAGGCATGTCGGGTGCCACTGTCTGCACCTGCACAGAAAGTTTTGAGCAGATATCTTCTTTCGTTCGGCCGGAATTGCAAGACGTTTGTGCATCTTCAATATTGGTCGCGGTCAATGTCAAAAAGCCCTTATCTGCAATCTAGGTGTTTCTGCGTGCTGCGCCGGCCCAAAGAGTGCCTGGCTGAAAACGACAACGCAGGCATGTCGGGTGCCACTGTCTGCACCAGCACAGAAAGTTTTGAGCAGATATCTCCTTCCCTTCGGCCGGAATTTCAAGAAGTTTGTGCATCTTCTATGTTCGTCGCGGTCAATGGCAAAAGGCGCTTATCTTCAATCTAGGTGTTTCTGCGTGCTGCTCCGGCCCAAAGAGTGCCCGGCGGAAAACGACAACGCAGGCATGTCGAGTGCCAGTGTCTGCACCTGCACAGAAAGTTTTGAGCAGATATCTCCTTCCGTTCGGCCGGAATTGAAAGAAGTTTGTGCATCTTCAATGATGGTCGCGGTCAATGACAAAAAGGCGCTTATCTTCAATCTAGGTGTTTCTGCGTGCTGCGCCAACCCAAAGAGTGCCCGACTGAAAACGATAAGGCAGGCATGTCGGGTGCCACTGTCTGCACCTGCACAGAAAGTTTTGAGCAGATATCTTCTTTCGTTCGGCCGGAATTGCAAGACGTTTGTGCATCTTCAATATTGGTCGCGGTCAATGTCAAAAAGCCCTTATCTGCAATCTAGGTGTTTCTGCGTGCTGCGCCGACCCAAAGAGTGCCCGGCGGAAAACGACAACGCAGGCATGTCGGGTGCCACTGTCTGCACCTGCACAGAAAGTTTTGAGCAGATATCTCCTTCCATTCGGCCGGAATTGCAAGAAGTTTGTGCATCTTCTATGTTCGTCGCGGTCAATGGCAAAAGGCGCTTATCTTCAATCTAGGTGTTTCTGCGTGCTGCTCCGGCCCAAAGAGTGCCCGGCGGAAAACGACAACGCAGGCATGTCGGGTGCCACTGTTTGCACCTGCACAGAAATTTTTGACCAGATATCTCCTTCCATTCGGCCGGAATTGAAAGAAGACTGTGCATCTTCTATGTTCATCGCGGTCAATGGCAAAAGGCGTTTATCTTCAATCTAGGTGTTTCTGCGTGCTGCTCCGGCCCAAAGAGTGCCCGGCGGAAAACGACAACGCGGGCATGTCGGGTGCCACTGTCTACACCTGCACAGAAAGTTTTGAGCAGATATCTCCTTCCTTTCGGCCGGAATTGCTAAAAGTTTGTGCATCTTCTATGTTCGTCTCGGTCAATGGCAAAAGGCGCTGTTTCTGCGTGCTGCTCCGGCCCAAAGAGTGCCCGGCGGAAAACGACAACGCAGGCATGTCGGGTGCCACTGTCTACACCTGCACAGAAAGTTTTGAGCAGATATCTCCTTCCATTCGGCCGGAATTGCAAGAAGTTTGTTCATCTTCTATGTTCGTCGCGGTCAATGACAAAAAGGCGCTTATCTTCAAACTAGGTGTTTCTGCGTGCTGCGCCGGCCAAAAGAGTGCCCGGCTGAAAACGACAACGCAGGCATGTCGGGTGCCACTGTCTGCACCTGCACAGAAAGTTTTGAGCAGATATCTTCTTTCGTTCGGCCGGAATTGCAAAACGTTTGTGCATCTTCAATATTGCTCGCGGTCAATGTCAAAAAGCCCTTATCTGCAATCTAGGTGTTTCTGCGTGCTGCTCCGGCCCAAAGAGTGCCCGGCGGAAAACGACAACGCAGTCATGTCAGGTGCCACTGTCTACACCTGCACAGAAATTTTTGAGCAGATATCTCCTTCCGTTCTGCCGGAATTGAAAGAAGATTGTGCATCTTCTATGTTCATCGCGGTCAATGGCAAAAGGCGCTTATCTTCAATCTAGGTGTTTCTGCGTGCTGCTCCGGCCCAAAGAGTGCCCGGCAGAAAACGACAACGCAGGCATGTCGGGTGCCACTCTCTGCACCTGCACAGAAAGTTTTGAGCAGATATCTCCTTCCATTCGGCTGGAATTGCAAGACGTTTGTGCATCTTCTATGTTCGTCGCATTCAATGGCAAAAGGCGCTTATCTTCAATCTAGGTGTTTCTGCGTGCTGCGCCGGCCCAAAGAGTGCCCGGCGGAAAACGACAACGCAGGCATGTCGAGTGCCAGTGTCTGCACCTGCACAGAAAGTTTTGAGCAGATATCTCCTTCCGTTCGGCTGGAATTGAAAGAAGTTTGTGCATCTTCAATGATGGTCGTGGTCAATGACAAAAAGGCGCTTATCTTCAATCTAGGTGTTTCTGCGTGCTGCGCCGGCCCAAAGAGTGCCCGACTGAAAACGACAAGGCAGGCATGTCGGGTGCCACTGTCTGCACCTGCACAGAAAGTTTTGAGCAGATATCTTCTTTCGTTCGGCCGGAATTGCAAGACGTTTGTGCATCTTCAATATTGGTCGCGGTCAATGTCAAAAAGCCCTTATCTGCAATCTAGGTGTTTCTGCGTGCTGCGCCGGCCCAATGAGTGCCCGGCGGAAAACGACAACGCAGGCATGTCGGGTGCCACTGTCTACACCTGCACAGAAAGTTTTGAACAGATATCTCCTTCCATTCGGCCGGAATTGCAAGACGTTTGTGCATCTTCTATGTTCGTCGCGGTCAATGGCAAAAGGCGCTTATCTTCAATCTAGGTGTTTCTGCGTGCTGCTCCGGCCCAAAGAGTGCCCGGCGGAAAACGACAACGCAGGCATGTCGGGTGCCACTGTCTGCACCTGCACAGACATTTTTGAGCAGATATCTCCTTCCGTTCTGCCGGAATTGAAAGAAGATTGTGCATCTTCTATGTTCATCGCGGTCAATGGCAAAAGGCGCTTATCTTCAATCTAGGTGTTTCTGCGTGCTGCTCCGGCCCAAAGAGTGCCCGGCGGAAAACGACAACGCAGGCATGTCGGGTGCCACTGTCTGCACCAGCACAGAAAGTTTTGAGCAGATATCTCCTTCCCTTCGGCCGGAATTTCAAGAAGTTTGTGCATCTTCTATGTTCGTCGCGGTCAATGGCAAAAGGCGCTTATCTTCAATCTAGGTGTTTCTGCGTGCTGCTCCGGCCCAAAGAGTGCCCGGCGGAAAACGACAACGCAGGCATGTCGAGTGCCAGTGTCTGCACCTGCACAGAAAGTTTTGAGCAGATATCTCCTTCCGTTCGGCCGGAATTGAAAGAAGTTTGTGCATCTTCAATGATGGTCGCGGTCAATGACAAAAAGGCGCTTATCTTCAATCTAGGTGTTTCTGCGTGCTGCGCCAACCCAAAGAGTGCCCGACTGAAAACGATAAGGCAGGCATGTCGGGTGCCACTGTCTGCACCTGCACAGAAAGTTTTGAGCAGATATCTTCTTTCGTTCGGCCGGAATTGCAAGACGTTTGTGCATCTTCAATATTGGTCGCGGTCAATGTCAAAAAGCCCTTATCTGCAATCTAGGTGTTTCTGCGTGCTGCGCCGACCCAAAGAGTGCCCGGCGGAAAACGACAACGCAGGCATGTCGGGTGCCACTGTCTGCACCTGCACAGAAAGTTTTGAGCAGATATCTCCTTCCATTCGGCCGGAATTGCAAGAAGTTTGTGCATCTTCTATGTTCGTCGCGGTCAATGGCAAAAGGCGCTTATCTTCAATCTAGGTGTTTCTGCGTGCTGCTCCGGCCCAAAGAGTGCCCGGCGGAAAACGACAACGCAGGCATGTCGGGTGCCACTGTTTGCACCTGCACAGAAATTTTTGACCAGATATCTCCTTCCATTCGGCCGGAATTGAAAGAAGACTGTGCATCTTCTATGTTCATCGCGGTCAATGGCAAAAGGCGTTTATCTTCAATCTAGGTGTTTCTGCGTGCTGCTCCGGCCCAAAGAGTGCCCGGCGGAAAACGACAACGCGGGCATGTCGGGTGCCACTGTCTACACCTGCACAGAAAGTTTTGAGCAGATATCTCCTTCCTTTCGGCCGGAATTGCTAAAAGTTTGTGCATCTTCTATGTTCGTCTCGGTCAATGGCAAAAGGCGCTGTTTCTGCGTGCTGCTCCGGCCCAAAGAGTGCCCGGCGGAAAACGACAACGCAGGCATGTCGGGTGCCACTGTCTACACCTGCACAGAAAGTTTTGAGCAGATATCTCCTTCCATTCGGCCGGAATTGCAAGAAGTTTGTTCATCTTCTATGTTCGTCGCGGTCAATGACAAAAAGGCGCTTATCTTCAAACTAGGTGTTTCTGCGTGCTGCGCCGGCCAAAAGAGTGCCCGGCTGAAAACGACAACGCAGGCATGTCGGGTGCCACTGTCTGCACCTGCACAGAAAGTTTTGAGCAGATATCTTCTTTCGTTCGGCCGGAATTGCAAAACGTTTGTGCATCTTCAATATTGCTCGCGGTCAATGTCAAAAAGCCCTTATCTGCAATCTAGGTGTTTCTGCGTGCTGCTCCGGCCCAAAGAGTGCCCGGCGGAAAACGACAACGCAGTCATGTCAGGTGCCACTGTCTACACCTGCACAGAAATTTTTGAGCAGATATCTCCTTCCGTTCTGCCGGAATTGAAAGAAGATTGTGCATCTTCTATGTTCATCGCGGTCAATGGCAAAAGGCGCTTATCTTCAATCTAGGTGTTTCTGCGTGCTGCTCCGGCCCAAAGAGTGCCCGGCAGAAAACGACAACGCAGGCATGTCGGGTGCCACTCTCTGCACCTGCACAGAAAGTTTTGAGCAGATATCTCCTTCCATTCGGCTGGAATTGCAAGACGTTTGTGCATCTTCTATGTTCGTCGCATTCAATGGCAAAAGGCGCTTATCTTCAATCTAGGTGTTTCTGCGTGCTGCGCCGGCCCAAAGAGTGCCCGGCGGAAAACGACAACGCAGGCATGTCGAGTGCCAGTGTCTGCACCTGCACAGAAAGTTTTGAGCAGATATCTCCTTCCGTTCGGCTGGAATTGAAAGAAGTTTGTGCATCTTCAATGATGGTCGCGGTCAATGACAAAAAGGCGCTTATCTTCAATCTAGGTGTTTCTGCGTGCTGCGCCGGCCCAAAGAGTGCCCGACTGAAAACGACAAGGCAGGCATGTCGGGTGCCACTGTCTGCACCTGCACAGAAAGTTTTGAGCAGATATCTTCTTTCGTTCGGCCGGAATTGCAAGACGTTTGTGCATCTTCAATATTGGTCGCGGTCAATGTCAAAAAGCCCTTATCTGCAATCTAGGTGTTTCTGCGTGCTGCGCCGGCCCAATGAGTGCCCGGCGGAAAACGACAACGCAGGCATGTCGGGTGCCACTGTCTACACCTGCACAGAAAGTTTTGAACAGATATCTCCTTCCATTCGGCCGGAATTGCAAGACGTTTGTGCATCTTCTATGTTCGTCGCGGTCAATGGCAAAAGGCGCTTATCTTCAATCTAGGTGTTTCTGCGTGCTGCTCCGGCCCAAAGAGTGCCCGGCGGAAAACGACAACGCAGGCATGTCGGGTGCCACTGTCTGCACCTGCACAGACATTTTTGAGCAGATATCTCCTTCCGTTCTGCCGGAATTGAAAGAAGATTGTGCATCTTCTATGTTCATCGCGGTCAATGGCAAAAGGCGCTTATCTTCAATCTAGGTGTTTCTGCGTGCTGCTCCGGCCCAAAGAGTGCCCGGCGGAAAACGACAACGCAGGCATGTCGGGTGCCACTGTCTGCACCTGCACAGAAAGTTTTGAGCAGATATCTCCTTCCATTCGGCCGGAATTGCAAGAAGTTTGTGCATCTTCTATGTTCGTCGCGGTCAATGGCAAAAGGCGCCTATCTTCAATCTAGGTGTTTCTGCGTGCTGCTCCGGCCCAAAGAGTGCCCGGCGGAAAACGACAACGCAGGCATGTCGGGTGCCACTGTCTGCACCTGCACAGAAATTTTTGAGCAGATATCTCCTTCCGTTCTGCCGGAATTGAAAGAAGATTGTGCATCTTCTATGTTCGTCGCGGTCAATGGCAAAAGGCGCTTATCTTCAATCTAGGTGTTTCTGCGTGCTGCTCCGGCCCAAAGAGTGCCCGGCGGAAAACGACAACGCAGGCATGTCGGGTGCCACTGTTTGCACCTGCACAGAAATTTTTGAGCAGATATCTCCTTCCGTTCTGCCGGAATTGAAAGAAGACTGTGCATCTTCTATGTTCATCGCGGTCAATGGCAAAAGGCGTTTATCTTCAATCTAGGTGTTTCTGCGTGCTGCTCCGGCCCAAAGAGTGCCCGGCGGAAAACGACAACGCGGGCATGTCGGGTGCCACTGTCTACACCTGCACAGAAAGTTTTGAGCAGATATCTCCTTCCATTCGGCCGGAATTGCTAAAAGTTTGTGCATCTTCTATGTTCGTCGCGGTCAATGGCAAAAGGCGCTTATCTTCAATCTGGGTGTTTCTGCGTGCTGCTCCGGCCCAAAGAGTGCCCGGCGGAAAACGACAACGCAGGCATGTCGGGTGCCACTGTCTACACCTGCACAGAAAGTTTTGAGCAGATATCTCCTTCCATTCGGCCGGAATTGCAAGAAGTTTGTGCATCTTCTATGTTCGTCGCGGTCAATGACAAAAAGGCGCTTATCTTCAATCTAGGTGTTTCTGCGTGCTGCGCCGGCCCAAAGAGTGCCCGGCTGAAAACGACAACGCAGGCATGTCGGGTGCCACTGTCTGCACCTGCACAGAAAGTTTTGAGCAGATATCTTCTTTCGTTCAGCCGGAATTGCAAAACGTTTGTGCATCTTCAATATTGCTCGCGGTCAATGTCAAAAAGCCCTTATCTGCAATCTAGGTGTTTCTGCGTGCTGCTCCGGCCCAAAGAGTGCCCGGCGGAAAACGACAACGCAGGCATGTCGGGTGCCACTGTCTACACCTGCACAGAAAGTTTTGAACAGATATCTCCTTCCATTCGGCCGGAATTGCAAGACGTTTGTGCATCTTCTATGTTCGTCGCGGTCAATGGCAAAAGGCGCTTATCTTCAATCTGGGTGTTTCTGCGTGCTGCTCCGGCCCAAAGAGTGCCCGGCGGAAAACGACAACGCAGGCATGTCGGGTGCCACTGTCTACACCTGCACAGAAAGTTTTGAGCAGATATCTCCTTCCATTCGGCCGGAATTGCAAGAAGTTTGTGCATCTTCTATGTTCGTCGCGGTCAATGACAAAAAGGCGCTTATCTTCAATCTAGGTGTTTCTGCGTGCTGCGCCGGCCCAAAGAGTGCCCGGCTGAAAACGACAACGCAGGCATGTCGGGTGCCACTGTCTGCACCTGCACAGAAAGTTTTGAGCAGATATCTTCTTTCGTTCGGCCGGAATTGCAAAACGTTTGTGCATCTTCAATATTGCTCGCGGTCAATGTCAAAAAGCCCTTATCTGCAATCTAGGTGTTTCTGCGTGCTGCTCCGGCCCAAAGAGTGCCCGGCGGAAAACGACAACGCAGGCATGTCGGGTGCCACTGTCTACACCTGCACAGAAAGTTTTGAACAGATATCTCCTTCCATTCGGCCGGAATTGCAAGACGTTTGTGCATCTTCTATGTTCGTCGCGGTCAATGGCAAAAGGCGCTTATCTTCAATCTAGGTGTTTCTGCGTGCTGCTCCGGCCCAAAGAGTGCCCGGCGGAAAACGACAACGCAGGCATGTCGGGTGCCACTGTCTGCACCTGCACAGAATTTTTTGAGCAGATATCTTCTTCCGTTCTGCCGGAATTGAAAGAAGATTGTGCATCTTCTATGTTCATCGCGGTCAATGGCAAAAGGCGCTTATCTTCAATCTAGGTGTTTCTGCGTGCTGCTCCGGCCCAAAGAGTGCCCGGCAGAAAACGACAACGCAGTCATGTCGGGTGCCACTGTCTGCACCTGCACAGAAAGTTTTGAGCAGATATCTCCTTCCATTCGGCTGGAATTGCAAGACGTTTGTGCATCTTCTATGTTCGTCGCATTCAATGGCAAAAGGCGCTTATCTTCAATCTAGGTGTTTCTGCGTGCTGCGCCGGCCCAAGGAGTGCCCGGCGGAAAACGACAACGCAGGCATGTCGAGTGCCAGTGTCTGCACCTGCACAGAAAGTTTTGAGCAGATATCTCCTTCCGTTCGGCCGGAATTGAAAGAAGTTTGTGCATCTTCAATGATGGTCGCGGTCAATGACAAAAAGGCGCTTATCTTCAATCTAGGTGTTTCTGCGTGCTGCTCCGGCCCAAAGAGTGCCCGGCGGAAAACGACAACGCAGGCATGTCGAGTGCCACTGTCTGCACCTGCACAGAAATTTTTGAGCAGATATCTCCTTCCATTCGGCCGGAATTGCAAGAAGTTTGTGCATCTTCTATGTTCGTCGCGGTCAATGACAAAAAGGCGCTTATCTTCAATCTAGGTGTTTCTGCGTGCTGCGCCGGCCCAAAGAGTGCCCGACTGAAAACGACAAGGCAGGCATGTCGGGTGCCACTGTCTGCACCTGCACAGAAAGTTTTGAGCAGATATCTTCTTTCGTTCCACCGGAATTGCAAGACGTTTGTGCATCTTCAATATTGGTCGCGGTCAATGTCAAAAAGCCCTTATCTGCAATCTAGGTGTTTCTGCGTGCTGCTCCGGCTCAAAGAGTGCCCGGCGGAAAACGACAACGCAGGCATGTCGGGTGCCACTGTCTGCACCTGCACAGACATTTTTGAGCAGATATCTCCTTCCGTTATGCCGGAATTGAAAGAAGATTGTGCATCTTCTATGTTCATCGCGGTCAATGGCAAAAGGCGCTTATCTTCAATCTAGGTGTTTCTGCGTGCTGCTCCGGCCCAAAGAGTGCCCGGCGGAAAACGACAACGCAGGCATGTCGGGTGCCACTGTCTACACCTGCACAGAAAGTTTTGAGCAGATATCTCCTTCCATTCGGCTGGAATTGCAAGACGTTTGTGCATCTTCTATGTTCGTCGCAGTCAATGGCAAAAGGCGCTTATCTTCAATCTAGGTGTTTCTGCGTGCTGCTCCGGCCCAAAGAGTGCCCGGCGGAAAACGACAACGCAGGCATGTCGAGTGCCACTGTCTGCACCTGCACAGAAAGTTTTGAGCAGATATCTCCTTCCGTTCGGCCGGAATTGAAAGAAGTTTGCGCATCTTCAATGATGGTCGCGGTCAATGACAAAAAGGCGCTTATCTTCAATCTAGGTGTTTCTGCGTGCTGCTCCGGCCCAAAGAGTGCCCGGCGGAAAACGACAACGCAGGCATGTCGGGTGCCACTGTCTGCACCTGCACAGAAATTTTTGAGCAGATATCTCCTTCCGTTCTGCCGGAATTGAAAGAAGATTGTGCATCTTCTATGTTCGTCGCGGTCAATGGCAAAAGGCGCTTATCTTCAATCTAGGTGTTTCTGCGTGCTGCTCCGGCCCAAAGAGTGCCCGGCGGAAAACGACAACGCAGGCATGTCGGGTGCCACTGTTTGCACCTGCACAGAAATTTTTGAGCAGATATCTCCTTCCGTTCTGCCGGAATTGAAAGAAGACTGTGCATCTTCTATGTTCATCGCGGTCAATGGCAAAAGGCGTTTATCTTCAATCTAGGTGTTTCTGCGTGCTGCTCCGGCCCAAAGAGTGCCCGGCGGAAAACGACAACGCGGGCATGTCGGGTGCCACTGTCTACACCTGCACAGAAAGTTTTGAGCAGATATCTCCTTCCATTCGGCCGGAATTGCTAAAAGTTTGTGCATCTTCTATGTTCGTCGCGGTCAATGGCAAAAGGCGCTGATCTTCAATCTGGGTGTTTCTGCGTGCTGCTCCGGCCCAAAGAGTGCCCGGCGGAAAACGACAACGCAGGCATGTCGGGTGCCACTGTCTACACCTGCACAGAAAGTTTTGAGCAGATATTTCCTTCCATTCGGCCGGAATTGCAAGAAGTTTGTGCATCTTCTATGTTCGTCGCGGTCAATGACAAAAAGGCGCTTATCTTCAATCTAGGTGTTTCTGCGTGCTGCGCCGGCCCAAAGAGTGCCCGGCTGAAAACGACAACGCAGGCATGTCGGGTGCCACTGTCTGCACCTGCACAGAAAGTTTTGAGCAGATATCTTCTTTCGTTCGGCCGGAATTGCAAAACGTTTGTGCATCTTCAATATTGCTCGCGGTCAATGTCAAAAAGCCCTTATCTGCAATCTAGGTGTTTCTGCGTGCTGCGCCGGCCCAAAGAGTGCCCGGCTGAAAACGACAACGCAGGCATGTCGGGTGCCACTGTCTGCACCTGCACAGAAAGTTTTGAGCAGATATCTTCTTTCGTTCGGCCGGAATTGCAAAACGTTTGTGCATCTTCAATATTGCTCGCGGTCAATGTCAAAAAGCCCTTATCTGCAATCTAGGTGTTTCTGCGTGCTGCTCCGGCCCAAAGAGTGCCCGGCGGAAAACGACAACGCAGTCATGTCGGGTGCCACTGTCTACACCTGCACAGAAAGTTTTGAACAGATATCTCCTTCAATTCGGCCGGAATTGCAAGACGTTTGTGCATCTTCTATGTTCGTCGCGGTCAATGGCAAAAGGCGCTTATCTTCAATCTAGGTGTTTCTGCGTGCTGCTCCGGCCCAAAGAGTGCCCGGCGGAAAACGACAACGCAGGCATGTCGGGTGCCACTGTCTGCACCTGCACAGAAATTTTTGAGCAGATATCTCCTTCCGTTCTGCCGGAATTGAAAGAAGATTGTGCATCTTCTATGTTCATCGCGGTCAATGGCAAAAGGCGCTTATCTTCAATCTAGGTGTTTCTGCGTGCTGCTCCGGCCCAAAGAGTGCCCGGCAGAAAACGACAACGCAGGCATGTCGGGTGCCACTCTCTGCACCTGCACAGAAACTTTTGAGCAGATATCTCCTTCCATTCGGCTGGAATTGCAAGACGTTTGTGCATCTTCTATGTTCGTCGCAGTCAATGGCAAAAGGCGCTTATCTTCAATCTAGGTGTTTCTGCGTGCTGCTCCGGCCCAAAGAGTGCCCGGCGGAAAACGACAACGCAGGCATGTCGAGTGCCACTGTCTGCACCTGCACAGAAAGTTTTGAGTAGATATCTTCTTTCGTTCGGCCGGAATTGCAAGACGTTTGTGCATCTTCAATATTGGTCGCTGTCAATGTCAAAAAGCCCTTATCTGCAATCTAGGTGTTTCTGCGTGCTGCTACGGCCCAAAGAGTGCCCGGCAGAAAACGACAACGCAGGCATGTCGGGTGCCACTGTCTGCACCTGCACAGAAAGTTTTGAGCAGATATCTCCTTCCGTTCGGCCGGAATTGAAAGAAGTTTGTGCATCTTCAATGATGGTCGCGATCAATGACAAAAAGGCGCTTATCTTCAATCTAGGTGTTTCTGCGTGCTGCGCCGGCCAAAAGAGTGCCCGACTGAAAACGACAAGGCAGGCATGTCGGGTGCCACTGTCTGCACCTGCACAGAAAGTTTTGAGCAGATATCTCCTTCCGTTCGGCCGGAATTGAAAGAAGATTGTGCATCTTCAATGTAGGTCGCGGTCAATGACAAAAAGGCGCTTATCTTCAATCTAGGTGTTTCTGCGTGCTGCGCCGGCCCAAAGAGTGCCCGGCGGAAAACGACAACGCAGACATGTCGGGTGCCACTGTCTGCACCTGCACAGAAATTTTTGAGCAGATATCTCCTTCCATTCGGCCGGAATTGCAAGAAGTTTGTGCATCTTCTATGTTCGTCGCGGTCAATGGCAAAAGGCGCTTATCTTCAATCTGGGTGTTTCTGCGTGCTGCTCCGGCCCAAAGAGTGCCCGGCGGAAAACGACAACGCAGGCATGTCGGGTGCCACTGTCTACACCTGCACAGAAAGATTTGAGCAGATATCTCCTTCCATTCGGCCGGAATTGCAAGAAGTTTGTGCATCTTCTATGTTCGTCGCGGTCAATGGCAAAAGGCGCTTATCTTCAATCTAGGTGTTTCTGCGTGCTGCTCCGGCCCAAAGAGTGCCCGGCGGAAAACGACAACGCAGGCATGTCGGGTGCCACTGTCTGCACCTGCACAGAAATTTTTGAGCAGATATCTCCTTCCGTTCTGCCGGAATTGAAAGAAGATTGTGCATCTTCTATGTTCATCGCGGTCAATGGCAAAAGGCGCTTATCTTCAATCTAGGTGTTTCTGCGTGCTGCTCCGGCCCAAAGAGTGCCCGGCGGAAAACGACAACGCGGGCATGTCGGGTGCCACTGTCTGCACCTGCACAGAAATTTTTGAGCAGATATCTCCTTCCGTTCTGCCGGAATTGAAAGAAGATTGTGCATCTTCTATGTTCATCGCGGTCAATGGCAAAAGGCGCTTATCTTCAATCTGGGTGTTTCTGCGTGCTGCTCCGGCCCAAAGAGTGCCCGGCGGAAA